>NC_064875.1:30428438-30448438 GCF_943734745.1 Anopheles darlingi | reverse complement strand
TAAACGAATGATTTAGGCGGCTTAAATGGATATGGACATGATTAAAACCGATCCCCTCGAGTTGGAGATCTCGATGGACTGCGACAGACACTTGGAAATGGATTCCGACCACACGATAACCCTGATCGAGTTGGTCAAACAGTATCCCGTGCTGTACGATACTTCGCATCCGAAGTTTAAGTACAACGAGAAAAAGGGCGAGGCTTGGGAGCATATATCAGCCAGTTTGAACGTGGATTGTGAGTAGAAAGTACAAATAATAACGTGGGTTTTGCTGCTTTTCACTAGGTAACTGTGACTATTACGGGACGCAGAACGTTCCGAATTCGTGATGCTAAAAGTCACGTCAGACTTGATGCGAATGCGTGCGTCATGTTGGCACTTTTGGTTCGTAAAGCATAGGATGCAAAGGAACCCGTCACACGCAGACGCGCGGCAGATGTGCGTAACTGCCGTTAGTTTCGTTTTAATTCTCAAAATTGCCGCAAGTACTGTAAGTTACACGCATTAAATGTACATTGCGAGCTTTATGTAAGTAAGGTTGTTGCGTAAAAGCTGAATGCAAACGTATGCGATGATGATAATAATGCGTTTGATAATAATTGGTTCTATACTTGCTTGTAAAACGGTTTTATTTGACAGAACCTTTGCCGCACTCAACAGCCGTTGTTGATGCTTTCTGATAGCATTTTTTTTGTTTTCATGCTTGGTGATTACATTTCAAAAAGAAGTTCCTCGCGTGTACCGCTGCGAGTCTATGTTTTTCTTTATGATTATTTTCTGTTCTCCTTTATCATTCTAGTACTTGCAGCAACAAATTGTTAATAATTGTTACTCGTTTATTTGTTTTAATCTATCTGTTACAGCTGAAATTCTAAAAACACGATGGCGAAGTCTGCGCGATACTTTCATACGACGCAAGAAAGAACCGAAGAGATGGAAAAAGTGGCGGTGGTCAGATCGTCTAGCGTTCTTGGAAAATACTTACCATCCGGAACCAAGGACCAGAACAAAACCAACGGTTGTTGACATAGAACCAGTCTTCGAAGCACCTGCACCAACCTTCGTTCAAGCAACTACACCTACTTTCCTTTCAACACCTACACCAACTAAAATTACCCCCAAAATAGAAAAATCCGTATCAAAAGGGGAAAAACCCGTATCCGGAAGTCGGCAGAATGAGATTTCCGATGTAGACAAGGTTTTAGGATTCTTATCCAAAAAGGAGAAAAAGGACTCATCCGATCTTCTTTTTACTCATTATGCTTCACTATTCAAAACTCTAGATAGGGATCTGCAAGCTGATTTGAAGATACAGCTCGCAAATATGTTTGTTAAAGCAGAACTTGAACAACAAAAACGAGACGAAGGCATTGTAGGTTCAGAATAGACTAAGCATTCATTCTATTTGTCGTAAAACTGTTTATGCAGTTCGTTTGTTTTAAGTAAATAAATGCCTTACCCCGACCAAACATTGTTTCGACAGTAGTTGAATTATACTGAAAGAATCGGTTGTGGTTGGTTAATTGTTTTTTGTGTGAAATGAACATACGGTACATTTTTCCGACATAGGTTCGCTTTATAGCAATATAAAAGCAAAAAGCATCTAGAAGCACCAATTTGTACTCTCCTGGACTCATTGTACAAAATCTGAATTTGGATAGCTAGAATATGTTGGTTTCTAATCTGAGAGTTGCAATGATGAGTATTTTACAATGAAAATCCTTGTATCCTAGGAATAGCTCGCCAGCGATCACGTTTTTCAACATAGGAGTATGTTGGCTCGATCAGCGTATGGTAAGGAAAATTATAAGAGGAATGAAATGGGTTTCTTCTTCTATTTTTCAAACATGATTGAATACTAATGCAAGATTTCAAGGAATGCCTTCAGGAGCAGTGTGGAACTCTCAATCGTTAAATTGGCGATTAACTGTAATTAAGATTTTATTCAGCCATCAGTGACTAAACTTAATAAAAATTCAATGTACAATAACGCATTCTTTTGTTTTGGGAATATTAAAATCAGTTCCAAATATTCTTTCAACAAATTTTACCTTCTCCGAACTTTACCAGCAATGGGAAATACCGAAACTACATCAAGCGTTTATTGGAGATGGAGGAGTGTTTATTTCGTGGCACAAGTTATCCACATCTATTAGCCATCATACATAGCTTGCGCTAATCACTCAGAGCAAGAATATTCTATTTTGTGTATTGGTACAATCATTAGAATTGATAGAAGATGAGATGGAGTTGTTGATGTCATACATGTTTGACAAATCACATGAGTAACTTTATTGAAGCATATACAAAAAACATGACATAAGGCTTAATTTATCTTTCAACTTTAAGTCAAACTCGGTAGTTAAAATGTTTTTTTTTTTATATCCTTCTTAGTATTCATTTTATTCAAGACTAATGTAACACATAGGAAGCAGGCAAGTCTTAATGGTACGAAAATTTGCACAAGCTATGTTTCTCTTTGTACTCGATTTATTTCATTCCCCATGAGTTTGGCTCATTTTCATGTAAAAACAATTGTTTCGATAAGGCAAAATACTTTGTAATTTCGCTGCTTTACTTGCTATGCAGATTGGTTTCTAGCATATACACATTTTTTCAATGAATATAATATGGCCAGCAGTTCGACTTTAGTAGCCAACCTAACACAGCAGACTGCATCTTCGCTACACGAAACCAATATTATTGATCGCCAAAGAAACCTGCGTTTTTTTCATTTGTATGTAAATTTGCTACCTTACCATACGTGGAGTTTTTTTTATTGCAGTGAGGTGAAAATCGTAAAATCGTAAATCGTAACCCGGAGCGATAAAACAAACGATAAATTGTACAAGTAACGCACATTTGAAGGATTGATATTGGCATGTAAAAAGAAAGAAAGGTTCGATAGAGATGTTCAATAGTATGGTGAAATGTGTTTGAATGAGCATAAATATGAATCGAAAGATATTCTAACAACAAACATTTTTAGTAGTGACCAATAGTGTACATTAGTTTTTTATAGAACAATCTATGAAATCAATATAAAGTATTGACATCTCAGTACATGGATTGAACATTTGTCGAAATTGACATGAAGAAGGAAATGATTTAATATAAAAGCTTTGGATTTATTGGAAGACGAGAAATAGTAAGTCAAATATAATTGAACATTATATCTGAAGAAATCAATACCGATTCCATCAATCATTCATAAATCTTTTTGATTGAATACAAACATTTCTCTTATGATATGAACAGAACCTTATGGTATATTATTATTGTAAGCAAAAATATTATTCGCCCAATTGATTCTCCCTTCGATTTCTCGAATGATACCCAATTATGCTGTGTGCAGTTATAAATCAAACAAATCACGCATATTTCGACCTCGGTCGGTTGAATTTGACTAACGAATAACGAAGGAGTGATCAGTTCTCCAGTTATTTATTAGGATAGTTACTGAATTCATGCTAAATAAATGGATTTTAAACAAATCGATTGTAACTCTTACAACTAACTTTTGAACTGTTAAATTATGATGATGTTCCCTTAGGAAATGTCACCATTTCCTGAAGCATTACTGCTTCCGAAAATTGATTATTTCGGAAAAAAAGTTACTCTTCCTCGTCCCCGTCGCAGGCAGAAGGGGAGCTCCGACGATCCAAATTGCACGCTGGGTACCGTCAAACGCGAGGTTTTCGGTTCATGTAGCAAAGGCTAATAGATTTTGTCTCTATTTTTTGCCTCCTGGCATACAAATGGTGAACTGGTGAACATCATGCAACAGACAGCTTCAATATTTTATTATTAAATCAAAATATAGTTTAGTAACAATAAACAACGAATAGCGCCCAGTGTTTCACAGAAGCAATCTATTCAACAGCATAGTATAATCATAGCCGAAGCTGATTAGTGTAAAGAACATCAGATAAGGAGTCGGGACATAATAAAAACGAGCAGTAATGTAAGAGGGAGTATTAGTTGCGCTTCAATGTTTCCACAGTTGTGATCTAAGCGAATTACAAAAAAAAAAAAAACAGGTTTATACAGTGCGGTCACTTTCAATTTTCATTCAGTGCTAATAACGGAAACGAAATTATTCAGTGATACAGGTTTAAAAATCAAGAGAATCGTAGTGTATTTGATCTAACTGAGGCATAGTGACGTGCTACAGCGATAAATAAGTTCAATGATGGTATATGCAAAGCTAATTAGTGATAAATACGATCTGGCCCAGCAATCGGATTAGTGGCTACATGCAATCCGTGTGCTTACAACCGTTTGGACAACGCTTTCATACAATGCTGACCTTGAACGAACTATCAGTTCCTTAGTATTTCCTCATTCTGTTTAAAAGCAAACGGGGATCATAGCAGCACACAGGACATGGTCAGCGAAAGGTGGGTAACTTTTCTATGAGCTAGCATTGAAATAGTTTCAAAACATAGCGTCATGTGATGCAGTCAGAGTTCAAAGTGCCAATCAATGCTTTGATGTAAATAGCAACTCTGCCCTGCTTTTCCTCGTATGGCGCCGGAGTTATCAGCTGGTCAAGCGGCAATTTCTGGAACCGCTCATTTATCAACCTTCGATGCGGCAATCCGGGATGAGTGTGTTGTGGTCCGTACCGGAGCGTGACTCATCCAATTAGATGCATGTGTGTTTTTTTGTTTAGTATAAATAGGAATCGATCCATGCAAGATGCCGCTCATCTTATCTCCAACGGATTTGTGTGCTACTAAACGGATGAGTAACGGATGCAAACTGTGCATACAATTTGCAAAGGAAGACAATTGAAGCAATGGTAATGGGTGGCCTTGTGTAACCCCGCACAATACACGATGCTTTCACGATTTAAACTTGAAAATATAGTATGCACAGCACATGAAATCGAGATCTGAAGTTCATTAGTGAAGTGAGAAAGTGTTTGAGTAGATCAGATAAAGAAAGAAAAAACGCCAGTTTAAACGTAGTGGTCGACATGGTTCGCAACTATAAAACAAATTAACCTATTTTGTTATTGTTATATAGTCGTACTAACTCTACCTTGCCTTTTCTAAGCAATTCGCGATGCTAAATTTGATGTTCAGTGGAAAATCGTCCGTTAGTAGTTACTAAAGGTATTCTTTGCCAACAAAATACACATGACAAAGAAAATATCGTAATGGCTTCTATACGGATATGACTGAAGTCGGTACTAAGTTAGTGGTCCTAAATAATGAAGGCTGCTGTTTTGCACAATACTTTTGCACTAGGTATAATTTGAACAGCGTTAGCCAACGGTATGTTGCAAATAAGGCTATTTAGATGCTACCACCCAGTAGACCGCCACGTGAGAAGAATGGAATTTTGAAGCAGCACCGAAAAGGAACATACCTGTTTCTTCCGAGATCAATCGCACAGCATTCCCGGGCAATGTCGGCCGGCCAGCAGCACGAGCCGGCGGGTGGACTTTCCATTTTCAACACCCAATGTTGAGCTTCATCAATTGCTTGGCAAAACCACCGACAAGAGCAGTAGGCATATGCGGTCGAGCTTAGTGATCTCGGTGGTGTTGTTGCCATCGATGGAAAAACAAGCGGCATCGTTGGTTTGCTGGTTAGACCGTTCGCTCACGTAGATTGAGTTTTGTATGTTTTATGCACGTTCGATGAAAATTGATTTTAGGTTCACATCCGCAGGTATACGTGACACCGTTTGTTTTCAAACTACGGCAGTTTCATGCGCGTTGGGGTAAGGTTTTGTCATCCCCAGAAATGCGTTTGTATGATTGAGACCACGACCACGTCCGTAAATATGCATGACCCGGTGCATGATATCTGCTTAAAAAAATTGACACTCGTTCATGCGAAAAATCAACCAAAAGCCATACAGTGACCGGCATAAGTAAAAGCCGATCTCCATTTTTTTTTAGATTTTCGACTATAAATTCGACATTTCCAATCGCAAAGGGCAAGTGTTGTGTTTCTCTTGAAGGTTTAATATTCCTCTCGCCGTTTCACTAGCTTTCGGCTCGATTGGATCAATAACAAATTTTTGATAATTATTTAAAAGAGAGATCACAGGAGTAACAAATTTAAAATCCCACCTACTTTCTTAACAATTCATATGCTCCACCTTTAGCCTGGATTTCATGTTACAGGCATTTTGACATGCCGTCTAAACGATTTCAGAAGTATTGTGCATCAATCTCGTTGAATGGCATAAGAAAATAATATTTCTGATAATAACATCATTCTTATGAAATTGTTATCCAAAATTCCCCACAAATTCTTGATCCGTTTTAAATCTGGACTTTGAGCAGGCCATTGGAGAAGGGGAATGCAACGGGAACATAAAAAAGTATGAGTCCTTTTAGCGGTCTGTTTAAGATCATTGCCCTGTTGCATAGCTATACTGCTTCTAAATTTTTCTATTCGTACTGAGTACATCAAAGAGTCATTTAGGGTGTCAATATAATTTTCGGGCGCCATAATACCATCGTTTTCTTAAAATTATACACAATAGCCATGGAAATTCAACCCACAACTTTATACTACCACCACCGTGCTTGACTTTGGTCTATACATGTCTGAAGCTCTCGCAAACCAACATGGTTTGTTTTCCGCCAATCACTTTCACAATAGTTTATATTAAATGTTTCCATTTTTGATTCATCAGACATTGCTCCAGCCTTCTTTTACCTTAGTAACACATTAATTTACTGTAAACAATAGGGGGGGGGGGGGGGGGGCTATTAAAACATAGGGCTTTATTAGAGTCACAATTATATTTATTGTAAAGTGGGCTTTTACTTTTGTCACATCTGTGATCGAGCATCTCTCATTTAAACAATTATACAAAAATTTTTTTTGATCCAATCGAGCTGAAAGCTAGTGAAACGGAAAGAGGAATGTTGAACCTTCAAGAGAAACACAACACTTGCCCTTTGCGATCGGAAATGTCGAATTTATGGTCGAATATCTAAAAAAAATAGAGATCTGCTTTTACTTATGCCAGGTCACTGTATGTTAGCAAACGCGTTCGTCAAGAATTGAAAATCACTAATGACGTTTATTTTACTACAAAGTTTGAGACGTCTTTTCATGTTTGCGGTAAGTTAATTTATGAGACATGTTTGCTGAATCAACTTTTTAAAACTATGGCCCCTTAGCCGTTCTTCTTCCTTTGGAAAGTACTTTTCGGTCGCTTGGCGATTCATTCATCACTAGAGATGAACGAATTGCTTTATGATAACGTGAACAGCGATCTCCTACGGCCACTCCTTTCATCTTTTGGTTGTTTAACCACTGTCTGTAGTAAGGTTGCTGTATGAACTACCTTTGTTTCAAGATTATGACGCAAGGTGCTCGCAGCAATTATAGACATTCGGTTGTTTGAAGATGGTTCGAATAGGGAAAAAAGGCACGTGTCATGAACAGGATCAACCAAATCCATTGATAAACCTGCGAACCAGCTTATGCTGTAAAATACTTATACATTTAGCAAGTCACGCCCAGGCGCCAGTCCAGTTCAAGTACCGAGCGGCATCATAGAAGGTTGGAAAATGATTATAACCAACATCAGACGCCTGATGCGCAAATCGTCTAAACTGTGCGATGGTGTACAGCCGGCCCGGTTTAACATATCGAATGTGCAAGGTGCAGTTACTGCGTGCATTGGAGTGCTGATACTGCTGACGCTGTGTGCAAATTTTGGGCTGTTCAGTGTGCGATTTTACGGCCAATCGGTAGAAGAAATTCTGAAGCAAAGAATCACCCATTTGGAGACGGCCTGTAGAAATCTAGAAAACGGTGGACGTACGTCATATTTATTTGCATACTGTTTGCTGTTGTTCGCATGATCGCATTAACAACTTCCGCACTTCTTACCCGTTTTTCTGCGTTTGTTTGCAGAGAAAAACATCCAGCCAGCATTTTACCTGTACAGCAAAAACCACAGTCTTCTGTACTGTTTAGTTTTCAAGGCCGGCACCAGCACTTGGTTTTATAACTTCAACTCTTGGGCCGGATACACCGACTATGAGATTATGCACGTAGACAACCTGCTACTGGCGCGAAAGTTCTATCCGAAGCTGAACCGAGTTTCGCTAATGAACGCCATGGACCATTCCTTTTCGTTTATCATCGTGCGGCATCCTTTCGAGCGACTGATTAGTGCATTCGAGGACCGGATGGTCAGCATGCGAAATCCGTACTACTCGCGTATGTCTCGTGCCATCTACGAACGATATTCCGGCGATACACCCGGCGACAAATCGGGTACGATTTCGTTTCGACATTTTGTACAATTCATCATCGATGATGTGGCCTACAACAAACAGCAAACTAGCGCCCTCGACATCCACTGGGCACCCATGTACCAGCTCTGCACGGTCTGCCTGGCGAAATACCATATGATTATCAAACTGGAAACGTACGCCCGGGATGTGGAAGTTCTTATTAAGCAAACCGGACTGCAGGGCAAAATCAAACCGGTGCATATCAACCACGGCAGAAAAGAGACGACGGAGATCTTGATTCAAAGATATTTCTCAGAAATTACGGATAAACAAATGGAAGCACTGTACAGCATCTATGAACTTGATTTCCTGCTGTTCGGGTACTCGGCCGAAAAGTACTTCCAGATACCAAAGGCACCAAAATGAGGTGCTAAAAATTAATGAGTAAAATTGCGGAACACTCTTCAGCAAGGTCACTTGTAAAAAGTTTAACTTATTGTACAGTACAGTTCGTGTGTCGACTGCTAGATTATTAGTTTATTTATGTTATGTTTAGAAAAATCCTATAAAAAAAACTATTTTAATCTTCAAAGGTACACTTTAAAACGTAGGAATTATGTTTTTCATAAGAAAAAATAAATTTCCAAGTGAAATAAATTTTCCTTCATTCGGTAAATCATCATATTTAGCTAGTGTAATAATCTGAACGGCATATTGCTTTTGAACATCTTTTTGGCTAGAACGAGCGCTAGTGAAGCGCACGATTCTACTGCGAAAAAGATGGTTTTGCAGTTACGCTTACCTATCTTCGATTTGTTGATTCACCGCAGGTTACTTCAGCGCTTCAGCTTAAGGTCTTCAATTTGCCTAATTAATGCAAATGATAATGTATGTGCCCGTTCTACTCTCCAGCCCCAGTGTACGTGAGCACGAGCTACGTGGTTCTCCAAGATGCCGCGAGTTGTGCGTTTAAGTATTATTTTTAAGGCAAATGTTTTGTTAAATGTTCCTTGCCAGTTGTTTAAACAGTTAACGGTCTCGCTTAACCGTAAATGGGTGGAGTGAGTGTGGCGAATTTTTAAATATTTTTCTGATCGTTTCCACACCAACTCGTTGTCGAAATATTACCATACCTTAATCGCGATTACGGCAAGAAGGTATGAATCATTCATTGTGATAATTTTCGACGCCCGCCAGCACAGACGCTAACGCACGGAGCCGCAAAGTCAACAAACCCAGGCAAACACTGATTACGACAAACGCAATCAATCCTGAAATCATTTTCTATGATTGAAATTGAAATTGAACGGTTCATTAATTTTCTGGTGAGTGAGAGGCCACTGCGTTCTCATCGCCGTAGTTGGGCACACAATCCGTTTTTGCTCAGCCCTTCCCACCTACCGCCGATGTTATGATAATCGTTTCGATATCAGCTGGGAAGTGTCTGTCGATCGCATCATCCATTGGCAAGAATGTTAAAGCCATTCTTTTCCTGCCATCTTCCGTTTTTCAAGCATTACTTTCGCACTATTCATGTTGGAGAGTGAAATAGATTCGCAAAACGTAAACACACGCTGATACAGATAACTTAGTTCTCGGTTGAATACTTTGAACTTCAAAGGCCTGCGTTTGCGTCATTTGTGAGAGGACAGATTGAACACATTGAAGCGCTTCCATATGAGACGACACATTGGGCCGCCACCGCGTGCAGGATACTCATATCGTGGTGCAGTCGAGAAATGATTATTGTCCTGATCGATTTATATTGGTGGAACCGCGGTGGACGTAGGAACCGCGTATGTGACATGAATATCATTTGCATGAAACAGTGCAGTGTCGAATTTGGCGAAACGTAGCTAGCAGTCTCGCCCGATGCCCGATGCCCGGTGTCGCTGCATGCCCTGTCCCAATCAGATTGATTGTGGACAATCCGCAACGCAATCGCAATTCGACCACATGCACTTCGGGTACCTCGTTGATGTGATACTCGATGCATTTTAATGATGGATCTCAATCTCTCATTTGCTCTAATCGAAATGGTTTTCAATTTGGCTTATTAGCCTTTTCCTGGCCCTGTGTGGTGCCGGGTTTGGTTGAGGACTGGTCGGATTGTCATGAGGTGGGTTGTCATACACCACTTTGATTCAATAAAGCGCTCTTGATAACGAAATGTTGCCATATTGCTACAGTGCATGTGCTGGTTACCGGTTCGGATCGGTTCTATTAGTTTCACTATCAACGTATAGCATACATCCCCACTCGGAGGTAATACTAATATTGACATAAGACATTGACATCAATAAGACAACAATAAGAGAAATCGTTTTTGTGAAAAAGATATTATATTTAGCAGGTTTTTTTTTTCATTTCAAGATTATTTTTCAATCGACTAATGGAACACTCAGCGTGGAAAGCAGAATAATTTACGGTTTAGTGTGTTGCAAATACCCATCAGCCGAGTAATTGAATAACTGAAAATCTATCATATAAATTGAAAACAGATCGAAGAACTGCTGTCTTGTTATCTGGGAAAAGTATTTTTGTATCAACCGATCAGTGCTATCGCGGCGCGAATGGTTCATGTGAACTGGTTTTATTTTATGCTGCAGATGCGTTTGAGTCGCAAGATAACTGATATCCTGTGCGAAAGTTTCTAGCTTTAGTATAGCATCATAACGCGCCCGACACGGGCTGCATAACTCGTTTATTTGGGTAACATGGAGGTCCAATTTTTGTTGTGGATGTTGTTTGTAGTGATCGATGATGTACTGAACAAAGTCCTGAAAGGAAGGGATGCCGAACTCAATCCCATCGTTGTGGTACTTTTTGTAGATTTGATGCGAAAGGTTTTTGTAGTATGGATGAACCTGCTCGAGCAACCGTTCCTCGTAGGCGCTGATCAAGCGCAGGAAGGGATGGCGAACCACGATGAAGGAATATGTGTTTTTCATAGTGTTTTGCAACACTTTCGGATTCTCCCACGGATATTTGCGGCGAGCGAGCATTAAGTTGTCCGTTTTCTGGTCCAGTATTTCATCGGAAGAATAACCAGCCCATCGGTTGATGTTATAGAACAAGCTGGTAGTACCGGACTTAAACACCAAACAGAACAGTAAGCTCTCGTTCTTTATGTGCATGTAATAAGCGGATTCGATATTTTGTTCTGGAATTGGTAAGAATGGTGGCTCGGTTTAGCTTTGCCCTAAGGATAGTGATCGGTTTTGCATACGTACTGCCACCATTATTCGTGCGTTCGCACACCTCTCGAAGGTGTTGCAACCGTTCTTCATTTATCTGGGCTGCTGATTTCACCTCACTGTTATCGCTCGAATATACTAGTATAAAGCACACTATCACACCGATTGAAACAGCCAACGCTATTCTTCGCAATTGCGATCGCTGTAATAACGCTGACATGCAACGTGCCCGTTGTAGCGTTGACATGATGATGGCCACTGGTGGAATGGAGAAGGTATACCGACGATCATTATCATAAACCTACTTGGCCCACTCCAACACAGGTTCCAAACATCTCAATAATGAGCTTCTATGTACAGCTCAGACAGAGGATCGCATTATTGTGTATCACGCAACTAGGCTGCTGGCTTTTTCCGGAGAGTAACATCATTGACACAGGCGGTGCTCTTTGAGGAAATAATGTTTGACGATTTGGAAACCGTCATTTTGTTATGTTTTTTTTCTCATACCAATAAGATAATTACATCTAAGTATAGACCTCCTGGCAATAGTGTAATCTTTTATCGATAGTTCAAATATAGGACTAGAAGGGGCTGTTTGGCTATTTAAGAATTTGGCATTCTTTAGTAGGTACGTTTCGTCGCAACGATTGCACGCAAACAAAAGAGTCTCGATGTTTGATGTTATGTGAAAAGGCGATGCCTTGCTGCTGAATTCGCTGGTGGAATAGCCTTTTTTTACGTTTTTTTATGTGTAAGGCTTCATTTTATCTCAGTGTAACGTTTATGTTTCATTAGCCCCAGCTAGAAACAGCGCCATTCCAATTCATCAAATCCAGAATAGTTTTGACAATGTGAGCAGAAGGACCCCGTAAAGGATGCAAACGTCAATTAAAAACAATCATTGGCATTGGATAATGAACCACCATGCAACTTGCAGAGCAACTTTTTTGATTCCAAATCATTATTTCGACCAGTCATTGCAAAGTGTGAACATTCTTCTCCATCGGACGCTCCTTTATAACTTGTGCTGAAGTACACTTATGACACACCGTTAGGAAAAAAGGGCTTTGTGAATCAAAGCAGAAAACGAATAAAAACCGTCTGCGGTAGTGCGGTGAAGGTGAAGTCAATTCGACAAACAAGGCGAAGAAACAGAACGTGCTCTTCTGTGGATAAATCGCATCCAAAAAGTGAGTGCAGGTCAATGGTGCTTCAAAGCGGAAGGAATCGAAATGCTTTATTTCGTGATAGACGTGACTTTGTCGTAAGTACTTTCCGCTTTACAGTAGCTTTCTATTCGCAGAATTCTATAGAGAGCATAAATAAAGCATCGCCACTAGGTAGTAATTGATATCCACAAACTGCTTGAATTATGTAAAGAAAGGAGTGAAATTAATGTCAACTACCTATAGCTTATATTTTTCAAGCAATGCCGTTCATTTTGCAACTTATACTAATTAATAAATAATAAAAATGAGAAAAATATGATATTGAAGTGTACACTATTAGTGTAGATTGGCATCATTTGACTATAAGTGTAGCTTGATTGTGCCTTAATCATTTCAACTTGTCTGTTTTCGCTCCGCGAGCTCCTATTTATAAATTAAAACTCCTCTTAAACTCCTCCTCCATACAAGCCCCATTTTCATTTCAAAGGCGCCAAACTATGCCGTCACTTACTCGCACTATCACTGATCAATATCTATCTGCAGCATTCCGCAACCTCAATTCCCACTTTTTAGGTGTAGCATCTGATCACAAACACAAATACATCTTTAAGCAACTGCACGTGCCAAATAAAGAATAAACACATCAACACGCGACGACAAATGACGGTATCTCGACATCGAGTGACGTCATGTTTGCTAACGCAAACTACAGTGCTTGTTTGGTGGAACCTGGAACTGAACAATATTACCAGTATAGTAACAGTAAAGCAGCTTATCAAAACGATTGGCATGTTTCCATAAACAAGGCTTAGACTCTAGTTTTCCACTTAATATCAATGACTAGAGTCGTGATACAGCTTCAAACTGAAACGCAATCGAGTGATAAGGTAGATTGAAAACGCACTCTTCGACGACAGTTCAAACGGACCAGATTGAGTGGCCGTATGCTAGCTGGAAAACAATGATTTTGTGCGCCTAGGGCATGCGTTTGACATTGTGGTTCTGATTAGATCAACTTTCGCAATAGTATGGTGGTGCAACCACGAAGAAGGATAGTGTACTAACACGCGGCAACTACAATCACCACATAGGCAGCCGGTTGACCTAGAAGAATCGAAATGAAAGACGCAACGCAGACGTCTTTAATGGAGGTCCATGGCGTGAAAGTCCTAGTTCATCAGCCTGTGGTGGTCGTGGTGTTTGCCTGCCGGTTGGCACAGGACAGTTGTTAGCGAATCTAGCAGCAAGGCACCGCTACGGAGGATGCTCATGCAATCGGAAACGAACTTTCGGGAATGTTCCCTTCCGGTTGATGCATTTGCATAGACATTAAACCTCCAAACGGTCGGTGCGATTCAAACACGCAAACTTCCACCGAGGACGATACGCATCTGATGCGAAAGCTCTAAGCTGGTCCCGAGCATTTTTGTAGAGAGCAGGAGAGATATAGACAGAGTGACAGAGAAAGATTGAGTGCGGGGATGTGGGATGGTGTGGGCGGCAGTTGACGCACTACAGTGGAATTGGGAAGCTTTCGATAAATAGACGTGCGATGAATAACTAATGGAGGATGGTCTTGGCAAACGCCGGATGGACACTACGGTATACCGTTTGATGCGACACCAATGTGCCCGTACACGTATAGCTTTACCTCCGAAATGCTCTCATATTTCAATAGAAAACAAACAATGCAAAATTGGATTAAAGCCCAATTGGAACATTGTGTTCGTCGGTTGTGTGAGGAATCTGAAAAAAACGGCAATCATTAACAGGGATTAGTGTGTTTGAGTGATTAGTGCTCAGAAACGATGCGTTGTTGGAATTTTGGATTCGATATAGCTGGTGATGTCTTAGTGAATTTTTGTATGCAGGATTTCGTGTACTACGGTAGAAGCTGGTTCAAGTATTTCTAAAGTGAAATCGTACCCTAAAAAATGATCCTTGATCTCGGTTTAACAAAATTTTGTTTATACAGTAAGATGTCTTGTGCATGTATACTAACTATAATTTAAGGTAACGTCAAATGAAGTTCCCCTACGCAATCACAGATATCGCAACGGAATTCATCAGCTGAAACCTGCCCGATATGCAATCAATTTCAGTAAACATCGGAATTACTTTCTCCTCCGAAACCCCGGGCCGAATAGCTACCGTTAGGTATCGATGCCAGGCTGCATCACTGGAGATCCGTAGAACGCATTACATTTTCCACGCTACCTAACGATGATGGCGACGACAACCACATCGTCGACGAGACGACGCCTGCTGTGCCGATGAGGTGCGCTATTCCCTCATCCCATTCGCAATTGATGCCCCAACCCGTGCTGCGAGCTGATGGGGAACGGCCAGGAACAAATGAGCTTTCGCTGGATGAAGGGTCTGAACCAGCGTGCTGTTGGATTTTTTTTCGTTTTGCTAACACAAACAGGATGCTTGAATGCTTGCTTTGTAGCGGAATAGCAATTGATATATAAAATATTTATTGAAATCATTGACTTGAGAGTAATGTAACAATTTAATTTGGAGGATTCGACCAGTTCGTATTATTGAAAAATCATCGTGCGATACTCCCCAGGGACCGTACGGTGCTTTTCGGGGACAGTAACGTAAATTAACTTTTCGGCAGCGCAATACTGTGTATACTACACACATAGGTTTTTTTTTAATGTATCCTTTTTTGCGTTTGTTTTGTGTAAACGAATGTTTCATCCGTTTTTTAAAATAATTCTTCTTATAACTCTAAATGAGAATGTTTGGTAGAGTTCATCTAATATAGCGAATCGTAATATAGCGAAAGCGTAAGCGAATTTTCCATGTTAATATAAATAGAAATACTAGGTTCGTTTATTTTCAAATGCAATAATGACTTCCACTGTAGATAATGCTTTTAATTTTAGCAAAACATGCCGAAAGCCACAACCCCCAATAATTTGGTTTTTTAATACAATGAAAGATAAAATATTTCCATTAAATTTTATGTATTTGTATAAACGAATTTTTACAAATTGACCTTACTTATGGATGAATCCTGGGACAAACAAAAGGTAATCTGCCAAGATGACAGAATCTGTTATCTGTGATTCATAAATGGGAAGTAATGAGTTGCACACTGTACCACAGCATTTCTACTAATCCAAAGCAAAGCACAAGTAACACTTAGCTATCAATCTGACTCATCGAGGAGGATCTGGGCTGTGTTTGAGCACTCTTGCCAAGGGAGTAGCAAATGTAAGGGGTGCGTGAATTAAACGGAAACCATTATTTACATCAAGGGGAAAGCAATTATGTCGAAGGGTGTGCACGGATGTTCTCCTCACTACACACTGTCGACCGATACCATCAAGCCATATCTAGTTCTGACTAACCCTAGTTGCGACCACACCTTTTATTTGGAAATATTCAAATCGCCATTACAACTGGATTGAAATTTATAGCATCGTTTGTGAGTAAAAACTTTTACTGTAATTGAATTAGCAGCACTTTGAATCGCGACCGATTCGTTTATGCCATTCCCATATTCTATTCCTTCACTAATTTGTTAGATGACCATTTGTTAAATGAAGAAAGCAATTTACCAGTGGAAACAGAAGAAGAAGCTTAATCCGGAACGCTCAAGTTGGGAGAAATAACGAAATACTTTTTCGAAGATTCGATGGACAATAAAAACGCGAAAAAGAGGGAATCGCCCTTTTATAACACACATTGTATTTTGCAGCGTGATGAAAGCGAAACGGTGTGGCTGAGAGTGTTTCAAACATTCAAAAGAGAAGCGTTAAAGGATGGTATCGAATTGATATGCAGAAGAAACCGGCATCCTCAGAGGACACTGTTTCGTACTCTATAGTTGCCAGCTTCAAGACGGGGAGTCGACCATACTTTCTAACCCCTCGTTCTTCTGTAGATGAATTATAAACGGCAATAGAGAGGCTCTTCTTGGTGGTGGTCTCCTGAATATTTGATAGCACTAAGTAATGTATCGTGTCGCATGGGTTTCTGCGCGAATCACGTGTGATTAGTATGTGTGTTGTAGCGGGTACGTACACCGTTGGTTTTGAAGCGCTATTCTGTAACCATTTCACGGGGGTTTGGACAGCTGCTTCAGCATTAAAGACAAGCAAGCGATCAGCATCACGAACGTTATTTACCGTCAATTACTAACGTTATTAATTACTAGGTCTTTGCAATAACGTTCTTATAAATCAAATATGTAATAAACGATAAATTAACGGTAACGAATAGTTTTTAAAATTCATTCGATAAGTCAAATTTGAAATATGCTAACAATCGAAACGAAGATACTATATCTGTATCTTTAACCCACACCAACGTAAGGATATTGTTAGTGCAATGTGAAATGATAATTGTAGTGCAGCAGGCAAGCTAGTCGAACGTATCCCAGAACGTCCTGAAGAACCATCCTAGCCACGGTCATAGTAAAGTAGCTTTACAAAGAAACAAAACCGATAAAAGGTCTATTTATTATAAACGAGGTACGAGCAAACATCCAGCAGCGCTATCTAAAATCAGATCTCGGTAAAGGTATACTTTACAAGCAGTTGGCTTACTTCATCCTTGAATACTTTGCTTTCATCTTCTGTCGGCAAAGCCATGCCTAGCATTCATCGCCCAGATAATCTTTTTGATATGCCATGAAGAAACGTGAACCACTACGGCTGTCGTCACCAACGTCGTTCCGGCTTTTTCCGATGGTGAAAAAGGTCACGTTTCATAATTTTGCCATTGGGAGACATTGAAAGCGCTTTCGAGCACGTCGAGCAAAAGCTGTTTGGTGGAATGCTGGGGTCGCACGGTACACCGCAATCGTGCGTACGAAATGTTGCCAATGATCATGTTCGTAATGTTAGGAAATGCAGCAAATTTAGTTATTTTCAACCAAGAAGGTAGTAAACAGTTTTATCAAGTTCGTTTTGCTCAATTATCACATGGTGTACGTTGTATTAAAGAGTATCTTTTTTAAGACATATTGTGGAGTGTTCTTTTTCCACCGATCAGAGCGTAAATAGTTTGCTAGAAATTTATTGAAACTAGTGCCCTTCTGTTCAGAGTCGTTAAGTTAATGAAACAATAGACTGACATTCCACTGTTCGAATACAACACTTTTTAATGTATTGAAATGTAATAATCTCATCTCAGAATCTCGTTGAATATTGAGGAGAAACGAATAATGTTTTCATCTATTGGCCCACAAAAAAGGGAATGTGTTGCCCTTGTATAAAGCATAGAATGAAAATATTATCGATCAACAGCGGCAAGCATACTAGTAGCACATAACCTATAAGTTTCAACCCATCTTACGCCCTAACGAGAAGTAGCACATGGTTAATACAATTCGTTAGGCACCAACGAGCAGCATATTTTATCAAACGAGGCACCCGGTACGATTTACAGACTGTCCTCGGTCGGTTACGGGTGACCTATGGGAGAGAGTTTGAACATTTTTTAAACACATTTTACGGTTATTGAACAAATTGATGACTTGCCAGACACTCTTCCCGGCATCGTTCTTGCTACAGTTATTTGCTGCTGCTACTAATTTGCTGTTCTCTTTACCCCCGAAACCGGGATCTTCTTGGAATGCGGTACGTCCTAGGTCCGTGCCTTCATCGTCAAATTCAATATTCCCTTCCAGCAGCATCGCCGTTCGCCGATGGCACGCTGAACGAATGGGAATTAATGTTTTCCTACGGGGAACCCTTACTTCACGGAACCCCTCGAAAATGGAGTAATTTCGCTACAGCTTTCCCCAAAATGGGTTTGGGCTTAAAAAAAAAACACTATACACAAAAAAATATACATCATAAAACAGAACAAACGAATAGAAATGAAGTTTGAGTAATAAGTCGTGTTTAGTAGAATTAAGCTTCGTTGCTAAATCTACTTCTCGTAGCATCCTACCGACCAGACTGACCGACCAGATGCTGACCGAAGAAGCAACGCCAGACTGGTACAGGCCCGCGTGAATACACACACCCAACTATCCAGAGTTTTGGCGGATTAGCATTAAACCAGTGAAAATTAACACTTCCGGATTATCACTATAATCTGATGGAAACGGTCTTACTGTGAAGTACCACAAATTCCTCCCCGCTGGAATAGCATAACATGCATCCTAACCGTTGGAATTACGGAAACCTTTTGCACACCAGCCGCCGCGTATTCATGTGGGCGCATCAGAAGTTCGTCGTGAATGCGATGATGGTCACATTCGGATGCGGATAATTCGGATGAGAGGAGGAGGAGGAGGAGGAGGAGGAGGAGGTGACCCAAGTTTCTTCCCATAAACTTCCCGGCGGCGAAACTTTGGAAACAGTGGCGGGCCGAGATCAACTCCATTGCTTCAGGTGACCGCTATGCATGCTAATGGTTTACCTCACACGCTGGTGGCGTGTGTGTGAGTGGTGAAGTTTTACTGTGCGATTTCCGGCGCAGTTCTGCATAATCTGGATTTGAGGTCGGAAGAGCGAATCGGTTTTATTGTCCGTTTAGTCTGCGCAAGGCCTTAGGATGGACTTGGAGATGGGGTATTGTGCTATCCATGTACTTCCCGGCCGGCGCCAACTTTTCGCTTACCGCGAAAGTTATTTTTATACTATATATTGGGTTTCCGGTTTCCTGTAGTCGGACGGATCTACTTGCAGTAGGTAGAGGCATGACAACATCAACACTGTTAACTGTTATTCGATTGATCATTAAACATTTGATCGTGCGCTGTCCTTCGATAGAGGATGGAACCAATATTTAAAGATCGCTTTGAAGATATACTCCAGAGCAATCAGCGGCTCTTTATGCAATGCTTTATCTTAACTCACTAGACCAAGCTCATCAAACATCGAACCCCTTTGATGAGTATGCACTTTTTCCACCAGCCATCGGCAGTTTCTGCCGGCCCGTTCTGACTTTCCCCTTTCCATAATTAACGAACGGGCATGAGTGTGCGCAAATTCCCGGTGCGAATGTCGCTGTCATGCTAGTTGGGATGAATTTGAGCCCCTCGCTAATCACAGCCGCGAAGTGCGCGACGAAGTGGAAGTGAGCGGAAATCTCGTTTTGAGTGATGAAAAGCCAAAAAAAGGAGGAAAAAGGTGTGTGTTTGTGTGTATGTGTGGCTCCTCTCGCAAACGCGCAGGATAACACTTTCCACATGTCGATTAGTGACATTGATTGATAGCACGTAAGTTTCCCCCCCTGGAGCTCTGGACCCCAAAAACACCTCGCGCGCAACCTTGATTATGCTGGCCTGCTGAGATGCTGCTTTTGAGAGATTTACCGGTGCAGGTTTTGAAAGCCTTTGACCGTTAAAACGGTAGCAGACGGATCAGGCAGCAGGCCGAGCTCTAGCCGGACTGGTCCGGGAACCATGGCACCCATGGGCCAGCACCTAATGAA
>NC_064875.1:30415938-30425938 GCF_943734745.1 Anopheles darlingi | reverse complement strand
ACGCGCCCTCTTGGCTGATCCTTTCCCCTTCCATAACACACACACACACAGTAATGCGTAAGAATATCTCAGGCGTCTCCGTGGCCCTTGCTGAACCTAAACCTGAACCGTACCGACCGACAGTACCGTCGAGGGTTCCGCGCAAGCTGTTGTAAAGCCACTGGAATAACACTCGCCTAACAACATAACCGCCTGCTGCACCGTGAGGACACGCGTAGTCACGCAAAGGGAGTTGCGGCTGTGCGGCGTTGAATCATCGGGGCCAGGATGATTCGACACTGGATAATGCCGTCACGAGGAGGATAGTCCGCGCGCTGGCACTTCATCCGCCTGCTGTGATGCAGTTTTTGCTTTCGCCTGTTCGTCTGTTCGCCTTTTCGGCTCAGCGGAGGGGTTGGACTTTATGAATAAACTATTATGGTTTTCTTCAGTTAAATTATAGATAATCGGCCATTGAAGTGAACGCACCTCTAATTGTCTCTTCAAGTATTATGCGGATAGAGATGCGAGGACAGGAGCTGTCTTTAGTGGATCTGTTTTGTTGAACTACGTGTACTTCTATATGTTAAACGGACACGATAGGGCAATTGCACGTGTCTGGTTGAAACCAATCCCTGGTCGAATCCTGTCTTATCCTGTCGAGTGCAGATATTCGTTACGCTGTTTTATGTGCACCGTTTGCACAAATAGTTTTGTTGTGTTGTTTTGACGTCATACTCAATATATGTATCCATGATTTTGAGTGGACTTGATATTCCAGTATGATTGATTATGTTGCAATGGGGTGGTCGCAAAATCGTTGCATGAAGCGCAGACTGCTTGGTACGAGTTGTCGATTTTGATGCTCTAGCAAAGTCTATAAATTAAGCTTAAATAAATTGCAACCCAAAACAGAAGGTCGTAGGTAACACAATCGTCCAACAGATATATCTTTTTATAGCTAAACTGTCAGACGATCCTTCAAACGCAACAGAAGCGACCAATAGCGAGAATTCATCCGGAAATACTAATCCGGAGTACCATTGCTGCAACGGGTTGGCAAGATGAAACGGCAAATATTGACAAAACGGACCAACGGTTCCGTCCCGAAGTCCGAAGCGTGTACTCTCGTTCGCAATTCGCAAAACGCTGACCCAACGGGTTTGTAACGTGTTGGTGAACTTCCGCCGCAGCTCTCGGCTCGACGACTTCATCAAAGGTAAATTAGGAGAAATTTGACAGCTACGAACTAATAATCATTTGCAGTTGAAATTGAGTTTTTGAGCTGTTTTGGTGCGCCTCTTGTGCGCCAGTTTCGCGGCTGGCTGGCTGGCTGGTTGGACCCACTTTCTAACATTCTCTCTCCTTTTTCCTTTCCGCGCTTTGCCATTTCCTTATGTTAATAAATTTCATTACAACATACCTTTCATGTTCTTCGCACTCGCCAAACATTGATTATCCTTTCTCTGCTGCACCACTGCTCCACCACCACACGCCCCTCCCCCTAACTCCTCAAGAGGGCAGTAAAGGGGCGAGTTTCGAGGAAGGCAAAAATTAATTACTTCTTTTTTCCCATTTTCAGCCGACCGGCATTCCTAGCCGGCGGCGATAACGGTTGACTTTCATTCAACCGGGGCCGGCCAGATCGGTCTTGAAGAACTTACGGTGCGGAAAGATGGGGGGGGGGGGGGGGGAAACGAAGAAAACAACTGCTGCTACGGACGGATCCTCCCAAAACAACGGCGTTGGGAGCCGGTGTTGGTCAGTTGGTGTATTGTTCTATCTGGTTTTGCGGAAATAAAGCGACGAACCAAAAGGATAGCCGCAGTAATGGGGTGGGGGAGTGGGTCGGGTAGGGGGTGGTTCTGTTGGTTCTCGCGCCGTGCCTCTAACGTTCTCTCATGAATAATGTGCCCTCTAATGGTAATCACTTTTTCCTGTTTTTTGGCTGAAATATGGCAACTGCGCACCTTTTTGACGAAAGGCAAAAAAAAACATCCCCCCACAATTACGTTCACATGATTATCTCCTTTCAGCGGTCCGTTGGTGGTGCCACAGATCACCATATATTAACGTATTTCATTTCATTATTTTTTGTGTTAAATTTTTTTTCGGAACGACGCATTTTTCAAGAATTGGTGTCAAGGAATTGTCTATCAGTCGCTTTGCACCGAGCTAATGCTTTCAAAATCAGTGTTCATCTTAATATAAACACTACTATACTGATATTTTTGAACACTGAAACTCTTACTCAGCAATGAATGTACGAGGTACGACCATTGAGGTTTTATAAAACTGTTTGTAAAAAACTTGCTAAACTGGGTTTTTTAAATCGATAAAAACCAATTCAAAATTTTACCAACACTAGAAACATCGAAAACTTCAAATATACCCACTTGGGGGAGCTAATAATCTAACGAAATTGTATCGATTTGCATATCTCTGATGATTGAGCATGACGGAACGGTGGAAACTGCAAAGAGTGCATTTTTGTAGACGTGTCTCTCGGGCATTGATGCTATGGCTGTTTTTTTGTTTATAGATATACGTCAATCTAGGTATTGATACTTCTAAAAAAACTTTACTTTCATATGTTTTTTTTAGGAAAAACCATGGAATTTTATAGTTTCGTCACGAAAAATTCTCTCTTCCTTTAAAAGGAGGATTGGGTTCGGAAAAAAAAACATTTTTGATGATTTTTTTGACGAAACCGTCTAACTATTTTTTGCCTGAAAGTTATATTAAATTACAATGTTTAAAGAATATTTGGTCGCAATTTAAGAAAAAGTAGTTGCAAAAATTATGGCAACAATTTTAGAGTCCGCCAATACTTTGTTAAACTTCCAATTTGTTAATTTTTGGTATTATTATGGAATTGAAAAAGGTACGCTTTTTTAAAAGAGTTTTACATAGTTCTTAGAAATGAGTTACACTTTTTTTTCATAAAAAAAATATTAGATTTCCTGGTATTTGGTACTATGAATTTTTAAAAGGTTCCGATCCAACAGTTTTTCCAACAGGACACCGACTTTGAAAACGTAGGTTTTGGAAAACGCTGTTCAAAGTTGCGAGCCTTGTATGAAAGGCGGTTTTTCAAAAATCAATGTCTTTGTCAGTTTTTCTTCGATTGATCCCAAAATTTTGCCCAATACTCTTGAAAGGATCAGCATTGATGAAAAAATGTAAAAGTCAATGTCTTATAACATACCTAAATCTCCTTAAAGTCGTGTGCATAAATAATCATATGAGCATTATTCTCTTTTTTAAACGCAAATCAAACTAATCACACGACATGACGTTATTAGATAAAAATTCCTAACAAGCTATCAAAAACGGCAATCGACGAGCTGAAGCGAGAAAATTAAACAATCCACAAAGCCATGCATCTGTTGAACAATCGCTCCTTCCGGTCGCATCATCCTCACCTCCGGGGGGCGGGGTAGAAGGAAGTTCGCCGCGTGGCAATAACTTCAAACCCCTTTTTTGGGGCCCCTCACCCCTGCCCTCCGGTGCATATTGTCCTCCAATCAAACTCTGCTTCAGCGGCCCTGAAGTGTCGAATTATACACCGCCACCCACCGCCACCAGCGCATCACGCCCGTCCGTCTCGTCCGCGGCAAGGTCCCGGGCAAAGGAAGCGGGCGGCCGAAGTGCGGGCCCCACAAAACTTTGGCAATCGCTATAAAATGTGCTTTAAATTGAATCTAAAACGATAAAATCGTAATTTATCCAAGGGGTAATGGGTCGTTGGCGAATAAAAGAGGGATTCTAAATAAAAGTTTAATTACATTTCTTGGTTTCGATCAGTGATGGTGGTGGTGGTGGTGCTGGTGGCGGCGGGCAGAAGATTGTTGTTGTTGTTGTTGTTGTTGTTGTTGAGTAAGGACGAGGCAGTCCGCCTATCTAAAGTTGGAGATTGATGGCTTGGAGGAGGCTGTGTGCTTGGCTTGGCGGCCGAATTAGTCGCACGTAATATGGCCACGGCGCTGACCAATGCTCGGAGCTGCCGATCGCTGTCACACCCAGGCAGGCCCAGGGTTATACAAATATCCTCATTAACGTCCCGGGTTATTTGGTAACAACAGAGACCACCCTCCCCTCCCTCTCCGGGTGGTGGAAATAATTTGCAAACATGGGTCAGCTGAAGATTTGGCACCGGAGTTGAAGAAGGCCGATGATAGATTGATTGACGGCGATTAAGTTCAACGCCGAATGCCGCTACCGCCTACTTTGTCTCAGGAAAGGCGACGTGACGGTCGGCGGATAAGAAAAGACTGATTGCCAGCAAAACTGTCCTTTAGAAACTTTCGAAACATTCGTTCCGTTCGTTTCAAATGCAAATGATACTAACCGAAGTACCGTAACACTGGTTGTAGTCCTAGGTCCTAGGGCTTTTTGTAGCTCGCCAGCAAACGAGTCGCTTCCGTAACATACATAGTAGTAGCACTGCGTGTGTGTGTGTGTGTGTGTGTGTGTTGCCCTTGGAACGGGCAACCCTCATATGCATCATTTATACTGCATTTAATCAAACTGCACCCTGCGTGTTGCGTGCGAACGGAGCATAAAACAGAGTACCTTACGACACACACACACACACACACAGACACCGGGGACTCCCTACCTATACTCGTCACCATAGGAATAATTAAGACCGGAGGGATCACTGGATCCCGCCCTCCTTTCATCACGGGTGGGGTCCACGAACCTCCCTCCGGCACACCGGAAATGGTCATTACAGCCGTAGAGCCGAGTTTTCCTCTCTAAAGTCCGCGCGGTCCGGTGTGGCGCGGTAATTAAGCGTTTTCTTAAACAGCACAGTAGCCATAGACCATATAAGGGGATAAGGGCGAACCATTTGTCAGACGCTCGTGAAGTGAACTCTCATCGGAATCGGTTCCAAAATCGGTTTGTCCGGAATGGTCCGGTATTAGTAAATAAGAAAAAATATGTAAATAGCGCGCACAGCGGTACTAGAAAATGGGAATGGTAGGCGGCGGGCAGCGAAAGCTCGCCCTTCGAGTCCTTCGACCCTTCGACGCCTCTACGCAGTTGGTCCGTGACTGCGTAGAAGGAATGGGTCCAGTAAGAGGGGGGAGTAGAGAAAAGGAAAAAATCTCGTTTCGTTTTATGTTTTCTCATAATTCACTTGCTGCTGCTGCTGCTGCTGCTGCTGCTCGTGCGTCTGCGGGTCGCTTATCGCGGGCGGTAATGTTTATTTTGCATTTAACATAACCGCGTACGGCGGCGGCGATGGCGGCGGCGGTGACGATGCTTTAACCCCCCGCGTTTGCGGTCCTCTCGACAACACAACACTCTCCGCCGCATCCTCCGCAGCGTCCCAGCGCAGGGGGTACGGGATCTTTCGCACGGGCGCCCCTGAGAAGAAATTGATCATTTCAACGACGTTCCAACGCCACACCATATGCTAATCAATGTTTCCTAACGAAGGAGCTATTTGTTTGGGCGCTTTGCTGCTGCTGCTGCTGCTGCTGCTGCCGCCTCTGCTGCTGCTGGAGTGTGGTGCCGGTTGCGCAAAGTCACGTGTCACGTGGTGTGGTAACGCAAAAGGTCGCCTCCGGTACTTGTCCGGGGGGGGTCGCCCGGGGCTTACCAGGGGTTCGCCATGCACGCCGCAAGCAATGGCCCGCCGTCTGGCCTCTGCCCTGACCGAGATTTCCCGAGCACGGGAAGAGAGCCCGCACGGACGGGCACGGGATAGAGAACAGAAGGACATACTTCAGCGGCGGTATGATAACACCCGCCCGTCCCGCCCGAAAAGAGTACCAGTACGGGGCAAGAGGAGGGAACTCGACGCAGTAGAAGGAGAGGAGTATTCGGGGCCAGGGGTCGGTCGGTCGGTTGGTTGGTCGGTCGGCTGGATTTGTTTATCCTACCGGCGGTTGCACGTAGATCGATTGGGCTTGATGATTAGATTCTAGAATAACAGCGGCGGTCATTGTGGGAATCGTTTTGGAAAATTGCTTCCACCCAGATGTTGTCTGGTCTGGAAGGTGGACGGCGGAGGAGGAGGCGGAGGAGGAGGAACAGGATGAGGAGTAGTGAGCCTCGAAACCAGTGCCACCGATGTGGTTGTTTGGTCCGAAGGTGGTGGGAGTTTTGTTGTGATAAGCCGAAGTGCGCGTGTGGTATCGTAGTCGTCGTCGTCGGCATGATATGGTGGCGCACGACGCGGTATAAGAAGATTCCCAAATGGCGTGTAATGATGGCATTACACCCTCGCAACGCAACGAGAATGCATCACTCTCGGTGGACCTATCATCAACCACCGGCGTTACGGCGTTGCCGCGTGTTTTGAATGAAAAGAGTATCAGCAAACCCGGAAGGAAGGAACGTGGCACTTCTAACTTCCATCATGAATGCGAATGTGGTCGTCGGGAAGAGTGGCCGGCCAGCCCAGTGTTAGTATGCAGCACGGGGCCGAAAACCGGGCTGGATAAAGGAGGGATCGGACGACCTGGTTTGGGTGGAAAAGGCGCGTGGAGTTCCTGGAAGGTTTGAAACATTAAAAAAAAAACAATACATACAATTCGAAGAACAGTTTTAGCAGCTCATCTTATGCGTGTGGCTAGTAGTGCTATGAGCTGGAGCGGTATATTACGCGAGCGTGGCAGGACCGACCATTAGGCGAAGGCAAGATTTAGATTTCCGAGAAAAAATGCTCTATCTAGACTCTAGACTGTGGAGTGAACCGTAGTAATATATATAGAGCTAGTTAGTGCTTCGAAGAGAGAACAGCATATTTTGCTATGGATGCGCGAATTTTGTCTCTAGCATAATTGATTGTTACATTCGTTGTGATTTCGGAAGATCAGAAGATTGGATCAAAAACTCGTGAATCAGGATTTCCTGTAGAATGTAAACAAGAGAAAGGAGAGGAAAACGCCAATCCATCACGAGCTAGAAAATGTCACGTAGAAGTTGAATAATATTGTGTCGCTTTCAAGTTCAATTGTAAGATCGCGTACAACGATGGCACAATGATCGACAGACTTAATGTAATGCATTTAATTTCGTTCCCGTGACAGCAGCAGAATTACAGGTTCTACAGGTTTGCAAATTAAGTTTTCAACGTCAAGTCTATGACAATTTATTAGGATCCAAGCGTGCCTTTGGCGAATGTTGATAAGTACAGCTGCTAGAGGATTCAATCCGACATTTAAAAGGATGTTATTTTAATTGGGCTTGTCAGGCTTGTGCTTCATAATTTGCGATTGAATGTAGGATATTTCATCCGCGTATTTAAGATTCCTCAGCCTTCCGTCGTGTAATGTAGCTTATGTGGTCACAGAACAGCTCAATAATAATTTTATTCAACAAAGGGCATTCAAAGAAAAATTATAGAGAAAAGAACACCAGGGAAGTCTGGAGGGTTTGTTTTAAGGGGGGGGGGGGGGGGGGCTTCGGTATTTTATTTTACTTCTTCGCATTTACTTTTTACATTTTTTTATGAGTGCTTATTCTTTCAAGAGTACTGTGTAAAATTTTGGGATCAATCGAAGCAAAACTGACAAAGATATGTATTTTTGAAAATCCGCCTTTCATACAAGGCTCAATGCTTCTCGAAACTTAGAATCGCGTTTCCCAAAACCTGTGTTTACAAAGTCGGTGCCCATCGTAGCACAAAAACTACTGGGCAGATCGATTTGAAATTTTGAACACATAATCTGTACACTATTTGGCAGGTAGCCCCGTCGAGTTTTTATAAAAATTGTTGATCCTTTTTTTAAAATATTTTTTAAAATTATGTAAAGTGTTGTTTTTTGAGGCAACATCGAAAAAAGCATCACTTTTTCAACTTAAAAAATCTGCCAAAAATCTAAAAATGGAAAATTCAACAAAAACTCGTCGGGGCTACCTGGATATACTCATAATCTAACAAAAGAATATTCATTTGAATATTTCTGATTACCCAGCACGTGGCTACGATGGGCACCGCAAAAAGTACATTTTTGCAAACTTGCCTTTGTAGATATGATGCCATAAACGTAGTTTTGATCAAATCTTCTCCAAAATAGAACCAAATATTCTTGAAAAGTTGTAGTTTTATATGACATACACTTGAAAAAATTAAGTGGAATGGTTTTTTTCACAAAAAAAATGGTTTTTCACTAAAAATCTTCAAAAATAAGCCTTTTCTGGACCCGAAATAACCAAAGCCCCCCCTTAACTTCTTATTAAAACCTTCATGATTGCAAAAAAATGCATTTTTTAATTTTTCTATCCAGCGTAGTTTGATACCGAATGATAGTTTGATGGCGAATGAAAATTATATTCTTCTTTCTAATTTCTTTGGATAATCGGTTGATCCTCGTATTGATTCGCAAGAACCCATTTATTAAAGGTTCTTTAAAAATATATTTTTTTCCAGTTTTTACGAGAATGGTTTTAACAGTTACGATAAGAATAAATCGTGCTTTACAGACTTATTTTATAAAAAGAACCGAAGGCTTAAAACCACGAAGGGGTCATCTAGCAAGTGACGTAAGCGATGAAATGAAATGTTCAAATTTTTAAAGAATCGGTCCAGTTGTTTGCAGTGGATGCTCCGATGGACAGCAAATCGACAATTTTCTTCAGATAGACAGCAAAACGTTGGTAATATATTTAGATAACAATAATTTTAGGAAGAGCAATAACAGAACGTAAAACAATGAAAATTACTGATTTTCCTGTAATATAAAATAAACTAAAACAATTAATCCGCACAACTAAGTATCACTAAATAGCGAAACTAAATAACTGTAACAAAACGTAATTAAAAACATATTCTTATATATTGGAGAAAAATTCATCATTCAGAACATATGACAACAACCAATTCACAAAACAATACGTAAGCCTCTCCCTTAAACGTATGCAGTTACATTGCACCTCGCATTGTCCAAGACAACAAAATAGGACAATGAACTAACCGTTAGGATCTCGCTATTAGATGCGCAATAAATTTTCTTTGGTATCATCAATGGACAGAATGAACTGTGCAGCGTCTGCAATCTTTATTTCATAAAATGAAATGATGACACTAAAATTTGACAATTGGTCTAGATAGTTTCGAGTATCATTATGTGTCAATGAACGCAATCGCTAGTCGCATTCGTTATGACTCATATAAGCTCTATACATTATGCGATGCTGGTTCCGTTGTACTAAAAATCATTCCAATTACCATCGCACCCTCCTCCCAATCAACCCCCACATCTCCTCATGTTCATGCTCATGTTCATGCGTTTTTCAAAGGAACTCAGGACGAACGCATGTTATATGCACTCGGGTCGGTTCGGCATCGAACCCGAAGCCGGCACGAAGCGGCTGTATTGTTTCCGTTTCCGTTTCGGTCTCCGCGGGCAGCGTGGAACACGAGGAAAACGTGTTTCAGTGTCAGTTTAGCACGTGTTCCAGCAACATCGTAAACGGTACACGGACGGTGTGTGAAGCGCAAAGCGAACGCGGCACCGCAATCACCAGGACAAAAAGGATATTCAACCGCCACTGTGACGAAGTAGAGGGATTTGTGTTTGTGGCAGCGCGTTTGTCTGTCGCCATCCGCGGTTTTGCTGAGTAATTATCTCACGGATCGGAATTACTGTTTGGATGATTTGTTTGATTATTTAGTTCCCTTCAATTTGCGTTTCGTGGTGTTGTTTGGTTTGTTGTTACGTACCGTAGTGCATCAGTGCATTGCCACGTGAGCCAATGTCGACTAATTGAAAAGAACACAATGCCAAAAGGCTAAAGTGATCATAACACTGTAGAGCGCAACGCCTGCTTCGTAAGCGTATTAAGTGTTGTTGTGATAGATGATCGCTAGTTTACAGTCGCGTGTGCCCGTGTGTGCTGTTGGCAACACATTCACAGGATTATCGACGCAATCGACGCCGAGAACGACGAAACGTTGTGACGATACGTAACGATGCTAATTTAATGCGGAATCCTAGATAAGATCGACAATAAGATGGCTCAGAGACATGTTTGATGAGGCGAAGATAGTAGTGCTACCGTA
>NC_064875.1:30380938-30413438 GCF_943734745.1 Anopheles darlingi | reverse complement strand
ACCCGTAATCCGTGAAATCGTACGTGCCTCCCGGTTCGATCACCCGGTTTTGGGGCCGTATCGCCTCTCTCGTGAAACGTGAGAAACACTGGGGGGGCTGGTGGACTGGCGTCTTTAAGTGAGCTTCCTTCACCGAAATGGGGGGGAACCGTGGGAGCCACGGTGGTGCTGGTCTTGACTGGTGCAAAAACCGTGCGACTACACCGGGAGCGGCACCGAACCCCGCGGTACATCAAAAAGAGCAGTCACTTCCGCCGTAGCCAGAATAGCGGAGCCAGAAGTTTGGCCAGAATGGATTACCGCTACACGGCTTGATCCCCACGGCCTTTCTTCTTTCTCTCTCTCCACGGGTTGTTCTCGTTTTTTTGTCGCGTCCTTTTCTTTGCACCGCTTTCTGGCCGGGACTGGCGACAAACTCCGCTTTATGCCGGAATGGCAGCGAGCGTTTGGTAGACTCGTTTCGAAAAAAAAAAAACCGCCGAGAACGTCTGCGTGCTGGAAAGGATTGGCCAACTCCTGTTTGCTTCCTGTGCTCTGGGCCAATCTAGGTGCTAGCATCAAGGTGTGTAACCGATATCGATGTTCTTTTATAGCTTGCTGCCACAAGCGTTTGCCGAGGAGCGCGTAACCGGAAATCAAAGAGTCTCTCCTCTATCCGGTCCATCCGTCGATTGCAGCCCTGCAGACGCAGTAGTCGTTCGCAAGGTATGCGACACCGTCGATTCCAATGTGTCGATGGCTGGCGCCGGCCTACCATCCGAGGACCGAGGAAATCTGAAACCCGGTGACATCTGTGAGCTCTTGGAATTCGGTGCAGTGCGCCGAACGACGATCGGCGGAACGGAAAGCAGAAAAAGACGAACACGAACATCTGAGAAGGGAAGAAAGAACTCGAATCTAGATGGCGACGATGGTAGCTGTGTGCAGCAACCACTCGACAACAAGGCATTTGCCCGGAATCCCGAATGTGTACTAGTAGTTGGCGCACCGTCAACCGGACCCGGTGACCCGGAGACTCAAGTTACGAGGCATCCGTGAGACAAAGCCGGCCGAGATCGACCGAGATACAGAGGAGCTGCACCGAGACCGGGATGGGAGAAGGTTAAAACGGAAGCAAATATAGGGGAGGGGGGGGGGGAGGGGGGGGTGAGAGGCAAGAGGGGAAAAGGGTGGCCAAATCAAGGAGCGGCTTACGTTACTACATAAAAAATGATGACCTTTGCTTGGTGCACTGGTAACCACCACAACCACCGCTGGTCCTGAAGATTGTTTCCATTTGATAAGAAGTCCCGGGGCCAGAGTAGCAGAGAGAACTGGATGGCGGCCACCGTACGCTGACCGTAAAGCAAAAAGGGGCCTGCTAGGATCTCGTAAAAAAGGGATCATTACCCGATATGTATCGACGGGACCGAAGCTCGTTGCAGGCATGCCGGAAGGACGCCGTCCCGGCGAGAGGATACAGGATGATAATTAGAGGATGATAAAGGTCCGCATTGCTGCCGGTGCACGGTTCGGTAGACCGGGAGGCTACACAGACACACACACACACTTATTTGACCGACCGACCGAGCATCCATCTACCTCACACCATCTGGAAGCGACGAAACACGTCCACCGTCCATAAGCCGATAATGGTCTTTGGCACTCTAGTCTAGTGTTTGCGTTTGGGTAGGTTTCGAGGTTGGGCATTACCTATTACGAGGTTGGGCACTCGAGGTAGCTCGAGGAATACGCTGCTAAATACGCTGCCTCACCGACCGGCTGCAGGTCAGTGAGTTGTCAATGGTCGATGAAAGCTGGTCGTCTCCGTATGATTAAATGATGACCCCAACGGCAAGTTTCGTTCGATCGTCCTCCTTGGCTTGGCTTGCTGAGAATGGTTTTTTTTTGGCTACCCCTCGACTACGCGACACACAACAAAAACCACTTGACTGGTAGAATAGGTTTGTTTGTTGCTAGTGTTGTTATCACTCTGTTAACTGTTCCGTGGTTTTCCGGAAGAGGTGGAGATTAGAGAGAGAGAAAAATCCGATAAAACATGTCCGACTTCTTGGTGTGTAATCGGGTGGTGAAGTGTTTGCATCTCTTGAACTGATCCTCGATCCCGTTGTTCTACAGAACCCCTTGAAGAATCTGGAATTACGCCGAATAGGGGTCAATCGGAATGGCTTTCCGTCTGTTTTTCTTAACACAAATGACTAAATCGTCTCGGCATCTTCTCGTCGTGTCGTGTCTACAACCGTGCGTGCGTCATAAATGGCGATGACCTCCCCCTCGGTCAAGTTTTCGCGCGCGCTCTGCATGTCCTTTTACCCTGTCGATATAGCCACGTCCCTTACCACGCGGCTACTGTAGACGTGGCTGCTGATGCTGCTGGTGCTTCTGCTACTTCTTGTTATCATTATTCCAAGAACCGCGAAGCCCCGAGTAATTGATTCAATTTATATTAATTAAACAGAGTTCAGAACCGTCTCTCGCCGATTCGCCAACGGTTCATAGCTTTGCAGACTGTGGGGTTTATGTTGTGCGTTTTGTTTTTTTTTTGTTATTTGGTTTCGCACGCTTTCATAATTTGATGCCGATCCGCAGAAGTTTCGTCCGGACAGCACACGGTGTGTTCGGTGGAGGAGTTTCCCTTTCTTTTCGCTCCCGCTTCTACTCCCTTCCCGCCAGACAATATTTGTCATACTAATTAAAATCCACAGTGACCGCTACCGAGGCGTAACAGTCGCCCTACAACCTTCGTTCTTTATTTCTTCAATTCATTCACTTCTCTCGAGTGTTGCTCTGCTTCAGCTCTAGGTTTGGGGATTGGAGAAGATTGCTGCTGTTATAATAAATTAATTCTGGTGATTAAAACATTTAAAACATCGACCGAGAACTTGGCAACTGAATTACTAGCGGTGAAAAGTTTTGCGTGATTCTGTTTCATCAAAACGGTTCGCTTCGGAGTTCAAGATTAGAACAACCTCGGGGTACTATACGCTCTGCAGAGTTACCTGCAGCAGAACCTTTAATAATAATAATAATAAGTACATGAAATGTTTGAGTAGAGCTCGGAATCATCGAAACGTTCCTGATGAGCTTATCGTAATTAACAAAGTTTCCTGCCAATCGACCGCTGCCCATAATAGCGTTCAATGCGAATGAGTTCGCTAAAGTTTTATTGCGTAAAAATATTGAGTGACAGGCAGCAAAAACCGGTGTCCTCGGCCGGGTCCACGCGGTCACCGCTATCGCCTTTAAAGTGCGCAGCGCACCTTATTACCAATTATTATTAGGGTGCGCCCCAATGTCAAGATCCAGTCCCAGTTCCATCTCGGACCGCCGGCTAGCATCTATACCGGCAGAAGCTCCAGGCGGCCGACTCCGGGTGTCGCTTGTGTCGCCCGACAACAGTTAAAGTTATTCAGAAAACATAGGCCGCGGCTTTCGAATCGAAAAATCTTTCACGGCGAAGGAGATAGAAAGCGGCAGACCGGAAAAGTAATTTTAAGTTTCGATTCTTCTCCCTGCTGAATACGAAATTATTGCCTGCGCGTCTATTGAGAGGTGGGAGGAACCAATAGAAGAAACGAGCCGGAAATAGAGTAAAACAAGCAAAAAAGAGAGAAAGAGAGCGAAAGAGAGGGAGAGCGTAGAAAAAAAGAAATGCATAAAAATATATTTCTGTGATACGGTCCTAAAGTATATTTTGAATACAGAACGCTTGAGCGCTACAGCCGCACAGCGTGACGCTTAAGGACCTTAAGGTGCAGAAAAAGGATACCCGCGGACGCGGAAGTTCCGGTACCGTGGGGTGCGGGTCTGGTCTGGATTGAAGCAAGTCGTTACGCTGATCACCTTAATAAGCAAAAACTCAATGGTGTCAATGAGACGGCACGAGATGGCGCACGATCCTCTACGCCAGTACGGGGCCGGGGGCTTTTTGCTTTAATATCAGCGCCCCACCCCCGGTGGGCGAACGCAACTTCCCTTCCGATGATGCCATTAGTTCGTTTTTTCTTGGTTTTGTTCGCCATTTTGTTGAGCAAGCAGGCGACTTTTGCTTTTTTCTGGTTCTGGATGGAAGTTGGAATTGATAAAGAAAGGGGAACTATACTTCTGAAGCGACGAGGGGTTTAAGCTGTTCTCTTACAATCGATAGGCTTGAGGGCTCCCCTTGAGGACGATAAAAACGATCTAAGTCAAGAAGTTAGCAATACTCGTGTTACAATTAGTATATCCATTTGTTGCAGAACAGTTCTATATAGGGAGTTACTATGACTGAATGCTGCTTCTTACAGAGGATATTGCTTTGTAAGCAGTTGATGAAAGATTAGATTATTTATCCTTTTCTTTCTGTTCTGAAAACGCAAAGTGATATTACCTGATTGTTGAATCGACTTCCTGAACCTTAATACCTGAATCGCATTCATTCGTAAAATAAACCTCCACTCAACAGCCTGCCTCGATATTCTTTAGAAACAATTTGAATACCTTACATCCTTCCATGCTTTACCATAGCATACCGTGCGCCACCGCCTCCTGCGTACACGTTTAATGATGAGCAATGCAATGCTTACGGAAGCAAATGGCAAACACCCTTCGGAGGCCCCCCCCGGGACCCACAAGCGGCACACAAAAAGTGATCTTATCTGCCACAGGATGAGGAGTTGAATGTTCGCCGACTTGGAATCAAAAATCTCGTTGAGGCAGGCCGCTGGCAGACAAACCACACCACACCACACCAAGCGCCACATTTTGCTCCCGTCGTCAGCGGGGTGTCGTGTGCACGATGTGCGTCGTCCTCCTACCCCCGCGAACTGTCCCGCTTCTCCTACTCCTCCTTTTCCTCAGCCTTACGTCACGAGGGGGTGCTTCGCTGTGGTTTATGATAACAAGGATTTCCTGTGATTCCGAAACGTGGGATGCGGTGCCGTCGCCGCCGCCGCCGCCGCCTGGGAGCCGCATAAACATCGTACATATTTACCTTCGCGGGCACGGTAGCAGCAAGAAAAAATGAAAAATAAAAAAAATAAAAATTAATGTTCTTCCGCTGAGGCGAAAAACGGTTCGGTGAAAAGCAAGCCATGCCGGGGGAGGGGAAATGGTCGAGGAGTGGTGGTGGTGGTGGAGCTGGCAAAAAAAAAATGGAAAAAGAAATGAAAATGGTACGCGCATCGAGGCCCACTATGATGCTGGTGCTGCTCGATGGGCGTGAACGGTGGGAACGAGCAGCGATTAAAATTGTTCCTTCTCGAGGATGCTTGAGATGAATATGATTTTTTTTTCTCTGCACCGCGAGTAGCAGCAGCAGCAGCAGCATGCTCTCCATGGCGCTCCATGCGCCCAGAACATATACTTCACGACTGGAAGCCCGACTCTGATGATATATCTCTGCCGTTTGCTGGTTGCTGGTTGCTGGTTTTGCGCTACTGATGGCGGTCCGCGGCGGTCTCGGTGCAAAGGGGTACCAACTCCACCTCCAACACCACCACCACCAACACCACCACCACCAACACCACCTCCACTGGTGCCGACCGTTCGAGCCGCCGAGGTTTGTTTTGCAAATGGCAAGGAATTCAATTTGTGATGAAAAACATTCAGGTGAATAGAATTTCAGCAGAATCATTTCAGCGGATTCCCCCCCCCCCCCCCCTCCAGAACCCACCTCCCATACCCTCCTTTTTGCCTGCAGATGAGTTTTAGAGTTGGAGATCGGTGCTGTAAAGGGTGGTCAGCGGTGTGTGTGTGTGTGTGTGTGGGGGGGGGGGGGGGGGTGGCCAGTAAGATAATATTTGTAATTAAGAAAGTTTCCAATTATGTGGCTTGACTTGTAGCCATCATACGCTCGCGAGCCCACGGGGCCCCGCGCCTACGCTGTTTATTTTCCAGCGCAAACTTTCTTTAAGCTACTTTTAACGAAAACGAAAATATTTTGCTCGTTATCGGGGGTTTTTTTTTTGTTACGGGTGGGGGATTGGCCTCAACTTTGAACCCTTTAGCAGGCAGAAGGCCTACCCCCACCCAGGTAAAGGACTAAATACCACAAAATCCACGTGAAAAAAAAACGCAACGTGAACATCTTTTACACACCTACACACGACGTGCACGTAAGTAATCTCGACCGAATTCAATATTCCTCCAAGATAGGCGCCGTGGTGTCCAAATGAAGATGCGCCATCTTGCCACTTGATAGCTCCGTGATGGTAAACTCCAAAACTTATCCAAACTCCACAACCTCCTCAAAACCTGTGTCCCCGTGTGTTCACGTTCACTGTGAGGAAAAGCGAGAAAGCGATACTCAAGAACCTACATAGGCGGCGTTGGTGGTGGATGGAAAGTTTCCAGAAGCAGAAGAAGAAGACTAATTTACATATCCAGGGCCGGTGCGCGCGCGTGAGAGTATAAATTGCCTTTCGGTTGCCATAATCACTTGTTTCGGAAAATTACCTACCCGTTACCGAACTACCCACCCACTTACCCGCCCACAGGAAAATCCGTAGTTTTTGCCACCTCTTCGGCACCGCACCGCCGGGTGTCTCTGGGTGATGTAGGCCGGCCGGATGGGGTTTGGTGGTTGGTGGTGGCGGTTTCGATTGGGGGGGGACCTAGCACCACAGCCACACCAAGGAGAGTGGCTCCGAGTGCTGCTGTTTATCAACGGCAAGCAGGAGGCGGAGGAGGAGAAGGCAAGCGCGGTATGTGTTATGCTTCGTTCGTTGTGGAATCGAATGGTTTTTAACCCGTGACTTTATCCTCTGCTATCGAGTCGACTCGAGTGGTAGTGGTGGTGGTGGTGGAGTGCGGGGCATGGCGAGATGCAGGAGGAACAGCGTGCTGCTGTGGGAATTGTGGTGTTCGTGCCCGAAATTTCGGGGCTTGTTTTGTGTTGAGGTTGTGTTCCATGAATAAAGCCATGAAACCAAACAGAAAACCCCTGATCAGCCAGCCAGCCAGCCAGCCAGTCAGCCCTGTCCTTAAGCTACCTAACGAAGCCAGATGAAAATTGTGTTAGGCGTTTGGGATGAGCAAAAGGCACGCCATCGTCGTCGTTGTCCGTCCGGGGTTGTCACCAAAAAAGGGCAGAAAGTCTGAACATTTCTAACATAACCAACCCAACGGGATACATCTTTCAACACCAGGAACAGCAGCAGGGAGATTCGTTTTAGTGCGAGCAGAGATGAGTAAGTAAGAAACAGCCGAAGAACGGATGTCTTTGTGACAGTTTAACATGAAACTAACGGTTCATTAATCTGAAACAGAAACTCTTTCCAACGTGAGTGGTTCTCTTGCTGGCCGCAAGAACCACGTACCGACGGGCTACGTATACTGAAAATCTTTTAGTTGTTATCCTTTTAAAGGTTTTATCGTTGGAGAACTGGAGTTCCAGTACTTGGAATTTTGATTGCGCTGGTACTTTTTGTCCAGAGAAGAGGAAGAAACGATTGATATCGATTCTTGGTATCTTGGTTTCGAAATGGTCTAAGCATGAAATCGTTTTTTTTTCTTGCTTGTTAATTAACGTCACGTTCGGTTGCAAATAATTTCATTAAAAAAATCTCGAAATTGAAGAAAATGATGTTGATTTGTGACGTTGGTGAATTGTGCATTTTATTGAATTGATCTGCCATGCCCTATTTTTTGTAATCAACGATTTAGATTTCTGATTCAACTCGGAAAGGTACTTCATTTGCAGGTAAAAAAACGATAAGATAAAAAGTATAACCATTTTATATTGGCTTTCCTCGAACAGCTATATAATAAACAAGAAAAAAACATTTGGTAATGTTACCTCCCAGCATAAAGAATGCTCAATGCATCATCACAAAGAAATGGGGTGCAAACGGTACAAAAGGTTACGCAATAGATACGAGGAGTTTTCCGGTTTGGATCAATACACCAGTACTACTACTAACAGGAGGGAAAGGAAAAAAAAAACATCCAGTAACTTTACGACTCCATTTTCATGCGTAGCAAGCCATGACAAGAACTATTGAAAACACCACCCACTCCCATTTTTATGCTGATAGCCATTCACCCATTGCGTTCTATGAGCGGGCACCGGCAAAGCGGCCGCTGATACCAATACACTCCGGAATCCACGCCGAGTATGAATAATCATATCATTGGAGCATCATTATCGCCACGTGGCAGCCGTGCAATGTGCCGAAAATATGTTTGAAAACCCTCCGCGGACAAATTCCATTTCCTTCCGTTCATTTGGTGGTGTTGATAAAAGTTGACGCATCATGCATCTGTTATCATCACGCCGGGAACATCAATGCTCGTCATACACAGACGATATTTCCATATTGATGATTTCGCATGAGGTTGATCGAATGTGTCATTAGCTGCCAAACGTAAGTCAGTTCATAAATAAATTGTATTCATGAATTTCGATCGAAAACGCGTGCACCGGGATTCCGCTTAGTGGTGACGAATGTGTGTACAACATACGAGAAAGCATACCTTAGCGTCAACTTGTTTTGTAGTAAATATGTTAAAGTAAGCTTCAAGTTCGTCTATTTCGATCGATGTTACTTTTTGTTAAACAGCACAGCAACGTATGTAAATCCGACAACATCCGGCGTGTAGAATCACTCGTTAAACTGGCATGTAGGTAGGACTAGTTGGCATTGATCTCTGATTCCGCGTTGAATGTGTCCTTTTTAGCCACAACAAATACTTTGCATGTTCAGTTCTCCCTCCCTGAAGCGCGAACAATGCTGAGCACTCTGGCTGGCGGACCATCACACGACTGTACTGTACATCTAAGCATTTTTGTCCTTATTTGCCTGAATGGATTACGTTTTCCAGGACAAGCTGCTCCAGAATGAGAGAGAGAGAAAGAAGGAGAGCACCGCGAACGCGGAAAAGAAACGGAAAGAGTGGCATAAAAAAAAGGGAAGGCAGGACCCTGGCCGGGTGCTGGTCGCGCCAACAATGGTTACAATGCAAATAAAGAAACAGACGCTCTTGATTGTATAGCTGCCGAAAGACGACTACACGCCGTGTCCCTCCCCAACAGGAAGGCTGAAAGTGCATCGAGAAATTTCCTTCCGCACTATACCTCACCAAAAAGCGCATAACGCGCTGTTCCGTGCCGTGAGTTTCCTTTATCACTGCAGCAGAACCAGGGCACGGAACTCGACGGCGCCGTCGCCACCGCCGCCGCCGCCTCACCATCGTATAAATCCTATTCAGGATAATTTCAAGCGAACAAATTTGATGCCGTCGCTCGTCAGCATTTTTCGTCACCGGCAACGTTCATCAGTCTGAAACAAAATTATGCCATATCCGGACGACGGTGCAACTACTCCGTCCATGTCCGTCGTGGGTTTTTCCTCGACAGCAGCTCGAGTCAGCTCTCCGAGGCGTGGCTGTTTTTTGGCGGGCAAAATCGGATTATTGCTGCTTGCTGCTGCAGTCTCGGCGAAAATAAGTAACGCTCGACGTGGGGTTTTATCTGGTTGAATTGTAGATGAACCTTTTGCAAGATAACGAACAGATGAATGCGATTTATGGCATAAAATATTTAATACACCCAGCTAGTTGTTATTGTTAGAACAAGTTTCATTTGAGAATAATATATATATTGCACTTTTTCAAAATATATATTCATGATAGTTTGATAAATTGTTTGTATTTCATTATTATGTTTGACAAATTCAAGAAAGATGTGTATTATCTCATAGCAACCTTTTTGCATTTATTTGTCAATTGTACGTTGTTGAGTGTTAATTCTTTTCGTGTTCATGGTTCTATGTACTTCATCTACTTGTATGTAATATCATTTGGTTTTATGGTTTTAGTTACGAATTGAGCATATTATTAGGAATTAATTCCTGAATTAATTCTTTCGATTCTGCTAAAAGTTAGCAACATCTTTTGGGAAAGGCTCATAGCCTTATAGGTTATATCGTATTAAAGTATAACAAAACACCTTTAAAACGCAATTAGTGACTGCTCATTATATGGACATTAACTTTTTTTGCTCGAGTTAAAAGTTTCGAGTTTTGTGCCTAGAAGTCCATTTTGCGGAGAAATTTAGAACCCTTCTTTTATTTGAAGAACCGGCCGCTAAAGGTTATCGTTTATCGGTTTAAGTATATGATAAACATGTTACGACACAAAAAAATGAGAAGTCTGGTTTCAAATAATAAGAACCGGAAATTTCGACGTTACAGACACAGATCGTTCGGACCAACAAAAAAAAAAAAGAAAAGAAAAAAATTTAAAGAGTGTCATGCACTAAGATCCTCCCGTATCTGAACAATCTATTGAAAGAGAACGTTATCGTCGATATTTGATCCATTTGACACGAACTCTGGCTAGAAAGCGACAAAAAACAGGGATAACCGACATGTTAAACGGATTTTTCAACATGATAACGTTAGATCGTATGTTGCAAAACCGGTGAAAAACGTTTCAGAAAACGGAAAACGAAGCCCAAAATGTTACCCACCCTCGTTGTACACACCAGACATTGTTCTTCTAGAATAATATTACTACTTGTTTGTTTTAATACTTATACTAATACTTGTTTGATTGCTTGAAAAATTGTTTAGCAGCACAGCATACCACTCTTTACGGAAGTATCGAAAAATGGGTAGTTGACTGGATTGCTTTAAAAGATGAGGAGTTCTTTTGACACGAAATTCGAAAATTAACTGAAAGATGGAAAAAAGTAGTGGCCAGCGATGGGAAATATTTGAATTAATTTAATCATTCTTTTGGTTTCGAATAAAAATGGGTTTTGTTGTTGAAAAAAATCGACAAAACTAATTCAGGGACCTAATATTATCCTCTTTTACTATTTATGGAACTGATGGCGTTTGGTCTTCTTTCGAGCTTTTGTGTTGCTCTATTTTTGATTTGGTTATTAATTTTTGTTTCAGCCATTTCATTCCCATTAAAGCTGTTATTTCTTGAAAATATAGTTCTAGGTGCTGTTGCAGTTGACTGCAACAGTTATCGTACGTTGAATTTCAACCGTTCTAGTGAAATCCATCAAGTTGAAGCACCGAATAAATTATGAAATAAGATTTGTCGCCATGACGATTGCATGTTTTGTTTTTTGTTTTTTTGTAAAACTGAATTAATGAGGCAGAATTCATCCGTTTCCCCGCCACCAGAACGGTGCCGAGGGATTGCATAAACATCGCCAAGCGAAAGCAAAATTCCCATGTTTAGGCACTTCCGCTTCCGAGGACAGCTTACAGGAAGTGAGTGAATCATCGGTACATCGTTCTCAGTTCGCCAGAAGGACGCTCTCTTTGATCCTTTGAATCCCGAGGGATGGAGGACGAAGTCGAACAAATTGAATTATACGATCGTTACTTTCCTCACAAGAATTAATGTTTGTCGCTTCCTCGTCAGGATAGGGTGTCTGTGCGTGTGTGTTCGGCCAGAGTTTGGCCAAAGGGCAATCGTATCGACACAATGGAACGATGAGAACACCATAAGCACCATTTTCAGTTTTCCGCAACCCGCGAACCACTCCAGGATTTTCAACCCTCCTCGTTCTCACCAACTGCAACACCCCATTTTAATGCGGTTTTTCCCACTTTCCGCGCACTTGAACTCTCCGTGGCGATGGCGGTTGCAAAGGCTGCGTAATGACGCACCGCAACGCACCGGGAAGTCAAAAATCTCGGCCGTAACACACACGCACACACACACACGGGACAGGCGACGAGGACGAGGAACGAGGGCATCAAAAACGCCGGATGCACAATTTATGACCCCCCCGTAGCCGTGTGCAACGTGCAATAAATATCCATTAGGACCATGTTTAACCGAATAACTAGCACAACAAATTGCACAACTATCGAACCCCGAAGGATGGGTTTATGCTGTTATGCTTGATATGCTGCGCACCCGTAGACCGACCGACCGATGATTGTGTTCCCTTTTTGAATCCCTCTCGCCAAAACCCAAAAACCCGAAACTCTGAAGACAAAGATAGGCAGCAGCAGCATCATCATCATCATCATTGCCATCATCACGGCATTGGAAGGCATAATTTTTCACCCTTAGCCGCGGTTCCCTTCGTCGTCCTTGCTCGAGGCGTTTGCTCGTTACTAAATGGTCCCACTGGGAACCTGAATCTCTCTCTCTCTCTCTCTCTCTCTCTCTCTCTCTCTCTCTCTCTCTCTCTCTCTCTTCCTACGAGCAACGCACACATGCTGCTGGCTCGATAAAAAATACATATTTTAAGCCGCCAAAATTTGCAACAACTGAACCGCAACGCAGTTCCGCAGTCACCACAGAGTGTGTCTCGTGCAGAAATACAGACACACACACACATACGCAAATTGAGAGTTCATCGCGCCGGTCCGGAAGTGGCCCTCTGCCGGGTAGGAGACGTTGGTGCAGGAGCTTAAATCCCAATGCCTGCTTCTCCCCACTTTATTCGCTCTTCTAGGAGAAATGCGTCCGAAAAAGGCAGACGCGAAAGCGAAAATATGTAATCCCTTGCATAAAGTATCGTTTTTTTTGCCACCCTCCCCCACGAAACGAAGGGTTTTTTGGTTGGGGATGGCGGGGGTATGAAAATTATCATCGTATTTGAAATCTCTCGTATCACACACCCGCACACCCTGGTACAGGCGGCGTTTCCAGCGAAATATTCAATTATTTTTATGAAGCAACTCCGTAACCTAAACACACACAGCTCCAGCTCCGTTGAGTACCCCCAACAGTCGTCGGCAATTTCGTTTTCCAATTTATTAACGCTTAAACATCGAGCTACTGCTACTGCTACTGCTACTGCTGGCTTCCTAGACAGCAAGTAGCACTCCTACTGCTACTGCTGACTTTATAGCGAGAAAGTTAGCTACTGCACCTCGAGGTGTACCTTGCCTTCTTCATCAGCTTCCTGCCCCGGGGGGGGGGGGGGGGGGGGGGGGGGTGAAGGTGTGTCTTCCACTCAATAAAAAGTCATAAAAAAGTTCTGATACAATTTCATCCGGGGGGGGGGGTGCAACGCAAGGGTTTTAAGGCAGACAGGCAGGCAGGCAGGCAGGAAGAAGCCAGCAGCCCTACTACCGGTCCAGAGGCCATCCGGTCCGAGAATCCATCCCAAAAAAAAGCCAAAAAAAAACCATATTAAAAAATGGGGCAGATCTCCTCGTGTGTCCGCCCTGTGTCTGTGCCCATCTGTGGCCAATATCTGTTCAATTTTGGTCAGCGTAAATGTGAATTATGGGTGCACACGATGGGCGATGGGAGGGGGCCCGATATAACCGGGGCGTGCCATCGTTGGTCGGTTGGTCGAATCCCCGGGAGTGTTAGAAAAATGACCATAAGGTAAGCGTGTGTCCATGGGTCGGTTGTGTGATGTACCTAAAAAGGATTTCCGGTAGGCACTAGCGGTGTGCTTGAGCGGGGGGAAGGAGGAAAAAGGAACGAACGAAGGATAAATGGAAGGGTTGGTCCAGAAATGCAACGTTCGATATAATAGGAGTGTGTGTGTGTGTGTGAGGATATATCCAGCTGGCACACGGCTGGCCCGGTTTCGAATTTCAGGAGCAAAGAATGAATTAAGAAAAAGTAATCATAACCACCAGGCAGTTACGGCATTCAGCGAATGGAGCATCTTTCTATTGAAAAATGAATGGAATGCATGAAAAATGTATAAAATCATAAAACAGCATTTCCTAGGACCAAGCGACCCCGGGCCACAAGGGACTCTTAATGTATTGATAATAAACATACGGGAGTGTTTCGTTTTATTTAAAAAAAATAACATGTACATTGGGATCACCATTTGCACACATTTGAACCGGTGCATTCGCTCCGGTGGATGATCTTACCCCGTGGTTATCTTAACGCCTGGACGATGTCTTGTCTTTCAAAAGGATCCCAGAATGCAGTAGCGGTCCGGTCCGTTCCGTTCCGTTCCGTTCCGTTCCGCAACCCTCGACTGCATTCACCAGTTCACAGGTATACGGAAAGATTTGCGCCCTGCTGCCGGATGCTAGAGGATTCGCATCGGTAACTCTACCTCTTACCGCCATTACAGTGAGCCTCGTAAGCGTAAGGTCCCGAAGAAGCATAAAGGGACCGGCCGACGACCAGCTGGAAAGCCAGGACTGTGGCAACAATGTGGCTATCGTACGCAAACAAAAGCACAAACTCCAATACCAAGCACAAGCCGAGGATGATGTGCGCCGCCGCCGCCCTTGATGTTGGGAAGAGGTCCTCTCTGGTTTACAAAAGCGAACGAGCTTCGAAGGAGGGCTATGAAACATGAAACCCTGGGCCGACTTGGATGTGCTGCTGCTGCTGGGGGACTTGTGGAGTTCTGTTGTGTGTTGCAGCACCAACGGGACGGGACCAACAGACGGGTACAGCCAGGGCTGATAAACTTGTTCACATCGTTTACCTCATTACCGTTCCTAGCCATTATGTCGAGGTGTTGAATCACCATTAGAGGGGGGGTTTTGGGTCAGGACAGTGAGAAGAAGGGCGCTGGAAGAAGTTCATACGTCCGGTGTTGCTATACATGCCACATACCCGTACACACAATGCACCGTTTGGAGAATTGCATGTTTTGGCAGAATCCGTATATCCACTTTTCAATTCTATTCCATTGCTTGGTAAAGGTTGCACACCTATACGCTCAAAAACCAACTCCATAATTTGGCCATCCACTTTAGCTGATCAAAGTAGGCGCACTAGGCCGACTGACTGTGAGAAGAAAAAAAAACAGAACAGAAAGATATCAAGCAGCTTGCTTCTAATGCTTGTAAACGTGTACTGACTGCCCTGACGTGTACGTCTAGAGAGTCAATTACTGTGCTGCAGTGGTATGTATAAAGGCACGGGCGGAAGGGAGGGGGGGGGGGGAATGCTATAGCATTTGTGGTTACGAATGAAAACTGCTGGTTAAGGTGTATTCTTGCAGCATTTCTCTCGCTTCTCCTTCTCCTTTTGTCGACAAAGTGCTTTTTGCCCAAAATGAAAGCTATTAATACGGAACGGGCCCCGTGATACGACGCGCGAGATGCCCTCTTCGGCATGTGGTACACACCGGCACCGGCATCGGCACAGGCACCGGGTCCGCGCAAAAACCTCGTGCATTAGAGACCGGTAATTGAATGACTTTCGCCCCCGGGTAAGAACGCTTTGGAATGTACCCATTTACGTCTGCTAACGACCACTTTCGCCGGATTTTTATCGTTTGGTGCGGGCACCAGTACCGCCCCGTGGTAGCAGCGGCCTGTATGAAGAAATCGTTTATTGTTATGGAGGACTATCTTCAATTAGTTAATTTTCAATTGCCACCATTTAGCTTAGCGGTGCAAGTGTGTGTGCGCGTGTGCTTTGTGCTACTCTGACGACCGTAGAATCATTCCGATGTGAGTATTGCGATCAATTATCACAAGGTACACGTGTTTGCACATTGAAACAATCCTGCAATCCTGAAGTCGGGCAGTTCGAAGTCACTTCGAACACGTCGCGAAGTAGTCACTTCGAATTGACCAATGCTACGAAAAGATGAGCTTGTTTTCTTTTTAAAAGGACATAATAAACTCTGACATATTGACACTGCCATACGTGGGCCAGGGCAGAGGGATAATACATGGGATTAGGCTTGCATAAGCCCTTAGGCGTATCGACCTAACTGACTTTCGTGACATGACCACGACCACAGACCATCACAGACCTTACGGGGGGGGCATTTCGAATCCCGAAATACCGTGAAATATGAATCGAACGAACGAACGAAGTGAACGAATTGTGCGAATGTGCACTTCGAGACATGTCGAGTACATGTACTCCACAGAGAGAGCGAGAGAGTGTGTAATGCGAGGAGTAGTGGAGGCCGTGATTTGAATACGGAATCGAACGGAAATGGACCGTTTCCGATGCTTCTTAGCATATGTAAAACCGGCTGAACGGAGTGACGGAGAAGATAAAGTTTTCGCCTTCGCCAACCGCCAAACCGCCAACCGCCAAACCGCTAGTTTGAACATTGATTTTTGTTTGTGTTTCAGACAGGTTTCTACCAAAAACGAGAAAGAGAGAAGAAGAAAAAAAAATCGAAAAGTCGTCCTGAATTCTGCCCAGGATTCCGAATGTGCGCAATGTAGGGGAATTGCATGATTTGCAAACACGTCAATCACGTCGCAAGGCCCGCTCGTCCCGCTCGCAGTAGGCCTTTTCGTGGCTGTTGATACGTGAATGTTACTATTAGGCGCGCAAAGGTATGCGTGATCACTTTCCGTAAAAAGGAGACATCCTTGTACTACTTGGCGATATGTTCCAGTCCCTTGTATATGGACATTCCCTTGGATTCGCTCCAAGGGTCTATTGTACTCGCTGGTATTGACAACCGCTGTACACACACAGACACACATAGACATACAATCACAATCATTCATTATCATTTTGGACATTTTGTCAGTGTGGCGGTACGATAATGCTTGTCAAGCAATGTCTGCACGCCCGCCATCGAAGTGCTCACTATAGCTAGCGAGCAGAAGGGAAGGAGAATTCTTTGTTCCTCGCGGCGAAACTTATCTTTAACATCCCACCATCATCACCACCACCACCACCACCCACACACACGGTCATCATGATTTGCTGACGGTGCATGTGGCAGCGATAATGTTGTTCACACTATCTTAATGGTGTCCCCCCCGTGTGTGTGTGTGTGTGTGTGTGTGTGTGTGTGGGACCGGCTTTTCATGCGGGTGGCATCCGTCCTAACGTCCTAAGTAACGAGATACGATCTTACCGTCCAAACCGTTACCGTACCGACCGAAGCATAGAGCAAGTGTATGTGTGAATGGGAATGGGCTGGAATGGGGCTGATTCGAGGCATTTAAATTATTTCCATTTTGATGCATCATCATCATCATCGTCGTTCTTCGCTCCGCTGCCCTAACGAACCGATCCTTGTGTGCGATCCGCGGGGGCGAAGTGATTTCGGTCGCGACGGTCGGTCGCTTCTTGACTGGCTCTTGGTTCTGGTGTTGCTGCTGCTGCTGCTGCTGCTGCAGGGGAGAAAATTGCTTCTGTAGATAAATTTTAATTAGACGCATCTTTGACGCTGCGACCGAAGGACCGCTCATTGGCATCAATTAAGGCGCTCAAGGGAAAAAAAGGGGGCATCTCGAAACCCGCATTCCAATTCTCCTATACCTTCGGCGACGATGGATTGCACGCGATGAGACCACCACCACCAGCGCCATTATTGTCTGATCGCGATCCATATGGTGCAGCAACATCGCGGGCAAGTCAACGACGAGGTGCTTCGCGCGGGGCATTTAACACTTAAGTGAGCAACACAATGTCAAATCATTCTCCTGACATGACCGTTAAGCAGTTCACATACAACACGTGATCATGATCGGATCGGAAAAGTACAACCTTGAACTACTTCCTAGCCCAGGGCGGGCACGTTATCGCTTTAAATTGCTTGTCAATAAATCGCCCAGTTCTAACGTTCTAACGATTCCTAACACGCAACACTAGCCCGGCATGTGATGTTACCGGCGGACAGAAAGCATTTTATTTCGCTCACCCTGGCGCCTCTCCCTCATGCGGCGGTTGTTAGCACCTTTGGAGCATTGATTGCATTCATGTTTTGATTGTTTATCGATGGTGGCGTAGCGCAGCACCATTCTCTCTCTCTCTCTCTCTCTCTCTCTCTCTCTCTTTCTCTCTCTCCTTTATACGCTTTATGTACACTGTGGTGTACACTAGTTCGTTATTATGTCGACCGATGGATGATTGTGATCAGCATCGTTATGCATCGGCTTTGATTGGAATGTCCACCCGTCTCAGCATGATACAAATGCTCCCCCTCCTGCTGCTAATAAGTTCATTAAGATTGTGGAACTCGGTATATTCCGCCTTTTGGATCTTGGACGAGGTGTCAATGGTGCAAAGGATATTTTTCCCCGGGGAGGGATACTGCTTTGTGATAAGCAATTAACGAAGACACATGATGGCACACAAAACGAGAAGGTCAGAGTCTCAGAAAATGTTGCTGTCCCAACACTCGATTACGCACCGTACCGCTGGTGACGATCGTTGAAAATGTGTGTGATACAGATTTCAGCAAACACCAAAAGCAAAAGAAAACAAAAAAAACCAAACGAAATGAAACGAAATGAAACGAAACGAAACGAAACGAAACGGAACGGAACGGGGATGTGATTTCTAGAGCATTTTTTTTTACACTCTCGCTAACGTGATTTATCATGGAAGCCTGAGTGCTTTTCACCAGTCAAAAAGGGATAATGAATAAATCGTCTGAAAATGGCTGCCGGTTGGCCACAAGTTGGCTCAGAGCGCTGTGTGTCGCGTACAAAGAATCATCAGCCGTGACAGCTCTCAGTTAGGAGGAGCAGTAGGAGAGAAGGAAGGAAGACATAAGTGACAATCCAACATTCATCCATCCCAACCCATCCGGGCCCAGCACAAGGCAGCCAGATCCATTCAAAAGCCCCACCATCACCACCACCACCAGCAGCAGCTCGCATCGTCAGGATCAGGCACCGTCTATTCATCTATTCGGTTACGTCCATCGAGAGTCGTACGCTCGGATGACATCGTGAAGCGCCAAAGCATTCCCGGAACTATTCCCGGTATTTCCCAGACCCCCGGCAGCCCCTTCGTCTGGGGCTGCCAGCTGAGCAGGATGGAGTTGTCCTGCCGCCGGAACCGGGTGAGACATGTCTTTTGGAAGGGATAACAAGGATCCCGGTCCCACTAGAGCGACCGAAGCGGTGCGGAGCGGTGCGGTACGCCGGCATGCTCGCGGTGGAAGCAGCAATTTAAACCGTTTCGTCAGAAAACTGCGATCCATCAAATCGTGCAGAATGAACGGTCGAGTACTTCCTTTGTGGAGCAGGAGCTTAGCATGGCGCAGCAGCAGCAGCACCGGGTGCATACGTGAGATGTTGTAAAAGTTTTTTTTTATTTCCACCGGAAATAACACTCTCTGTTAGTTTTAGGAATTGGGGTAAATTTCTTCCACTTACAGCAATCCCATAATCTTATCGAAGGTTTGTGGAGGAGCAAAAACCTTGAATAACCAGAACGAGGTATCGAGAGCTTCATTCAATGATGTACAATTAAAAAAACATTTAAATTGAAATGCAGCTTATTTAGATTTCTTTTAAATTTACGTTGACATAGGTTCAATGTACTTTATGCGTATGATTCCAATAATTTAGCATTGTGTGTTAATTCTACTAAGACCGGGTTATTTTATGTGGTCATCACCATTCAGCCTAGCATTCCAAGTTCCTTATTCTCGGAAGCTGAAGCTGATAATAGGATTAACCGCCCCGCTTAAAATAAGAGTTGCAGCAATGCATTTAAATAAATTATTGTGACGTGGCAAAATTATCAACACTCTTAAGATGCAACTGATGATTTCAGATGAAAGAAGATCTTACATCTTACCAGGTGTAACCAGGGAAACCGCCTTCGCTGTTCTTATAGCTATATTTACGCCAAATGGAATCTTTTTGTTTATTCGTCATCTGTTAAACATAATCTGTGCGCAACAGCTCTAATTTCACACTACAACTAATATTTCCATAGTGCACAAAATGGCAAGTTTCGTTCCTAAATATTGCAATTTGTTTTGCTGATTTTCTACTTCCATTTTAATAATACCGAATAGCATCAAATGTTTGTTGAAGCTTACGGTGAGCATGCTCTCGATGAATCGCAGTGAAAAGAGTGGTTTTTTTTAATTTAAAAATGGCGATTTTAATGTGAGATTGCAGGTCGTATTAGCGATCGTTACAAGCAATAATTGATTGATTTGGATCGTGAAATGCGCATAAATCGACCAAAATTATCGAAAACGATAGAACAGACCGATTTTACTCGATGCCAATGCTTCGCCACACCGCGGCCAAGCAGACGATACAAAACCTCAATGCGGAGCAGTTATTGCATCCGGCTAACTCATCAGACTTGGATCTATCGGAATAACATTCATTTGCATCGCTGGGACAGATACTGGCCCAGCAGCGCTTCCGTTTTTACAAAGCGCGAAAATAGCGGACCAGTGATTGGTTCGAAACAAAAGGTTGATTTTTTTTGCGAAGCATCCGTAAGTTGCCCTCAAGATAGGAAAAATGTATAGCTAACAATTGCAATTTCTTTGAAGAATAAGATTTTCTCCATTTTTGCAGAATAAACGTGTTTTTATGACAAAAAATACTGTTTGTTAGAATTCAAATGGTCTTTGATAACAGTTCGAAAAGCACTCTTATTGCAAATCCAAGGTGCAAGTATGTTACACTCATTAACTAATTTCACGATTCTATAAATGAACTTACCATCATAAACCATCACTGCATTTTGTTGATATGGAGTCCAACATCATCATAGAAGAAACATTTTGATGTCGCTTGGTCATCCTTTCCGTCACTTGTTAAATGACAATGTTGTGAGCAACGTCTGTCTTCCACGATAACGGATATCGATTAAGCCTTCGATTAATCAATTTTGGAAGGATAACTCCTATCACTAAACACACAAAATGATCGATCAATAACGTTATTCAATGCTCCTCTATTTACTTTATTTTGTATGCAGGTTTAATTCATCACGACAATAATAGCGACTCGATAACAATCGTTAACAAAACTGATGTAAACAAAACATAAACACGGCTAAAGTGTCCAAATGAATAGACAGTAAATGTACCACTTGTTCAAATGATGATTAAACAACCATTTGCTTTACTATTACAACGATAACACCGATCCAGCCAAAAAGGAGTGTATTAATTTCACGCCTCACGGTACCCCCCCGGTCGTCCTGCGCCATGGTTAAGACAAAGACCACCCCCAAACCCCCAACCCCTCCTACCCCATGCGGTAGCTGATGAGGTATTGCTATCTATTAAACTGTAATTGTGCCACTAACGGAAGCAATAGACCATAAAACACAAACACAGGCACACACAGGCACACAAAGCCAAGTGTTATTGTTTGACGCGGTTTAACAGGCCCGCATATAAATGCCATCGTGTCCGCGCCTTTTGGCCTCCACCCCCCAATCTTCGGTTCCTTGGCAACCACTACAACGCGCCCGTTATTAACATTGCCAAACGCGAACCTCTCACTAGCTGCTGGCTTCCCCCGTGGTCTGGTCCTTGGAAATTAAACAAATGTTACACTGTTGTTGTTGTTGTTGTTGCTGCCCTCTTGATTTGGGACCACACGCCAAACGCGCGCGTTCGGCCCCACGACCAACCGTGTTCCGTGTTGCGAGCGATGTAGAAATAAATAAAACATTCCACTAAATTTATCGCCAAACACGGCACCAACCAGCCAGCCAGCCAGCCAGCCAGCTAACAGTACTAAAACGATAAAGTCCCTGGATAAATTCTATTTCTTAATTGTGTGCTTCCACGCACACAGGGCATGGGGAAAGGGACTACTGTTTGGAGGCACGTGTTGTTGGTGGCGCGCACGTCGGAAGCGGGGAGGAGGTCATAAGCTGGCTTTCGTTTCGTTGAAAAAAAACATTATTTAAAATGACGCACCAAAATGTGCGTTCGAGGTGTGCCGTGTTTTTTGGAGTAGTTCCGTTTAGTGTCCCCAATGGCCGCCTTCCTTTCTTTCCTTCCTTCGTTCGTTCGGCTTCTCTGGTGCTACTTATTCCGTTATACAATTCCTTGGCAAGTTTCTCTTCGTACATAGTTTCGCCTCTTGGCCTTCGGTTTAGTTCTATTGTTTCTGATGGTCTCGGGCTTTTAATGAAACACACACACATCTCAGCGCTTTTCTTGGTTTGCTTTAGTTTCGCATTTATTAAATGACAAACTTACTCAAAACCTTGACAGTGATACTATAAGGCAACCAGAGACAGCTTCCCGGCCCAGTAGGCTTTGGAGGCGCCTTTTTCCCTACTCAATGTGATTGCATGTATTTTTAACAAATGTTCCAATGATGCTTGTCACCCGACGACGAAGACGACGACGACGACGACGACGAGGGGTCCCCGTCGGGAGTCCTCGGAGGGATATAAACTTTTTTCCAAAATTAAAAAGGGACCTCCAGTGCCTCGGCATGGCTTTACTTGCCGAGGCTGCTGGCTTCTGGTTGGAAAATTTGATTATATAGTAAAGCCTTGTTCAGCACAATGTTTCAACACCGCGTCGCCGAAACGTGACGGCACACACACGCACACTGTCACAGAAACAACACACCGACGGGAACATGGTGAATCCCGGCCACTAATGGGGGGTGGCGGCAAACGGTGGTAGTGGGGTGGGCGTTACTCGATGTGATTTCTGACAAAACCAGTTTCTTAATTTTTCATGATTTTCCAGCACAGCAAAAAGCAAAAAGAAAAAGAAAAAGTGCAAAGAAAGGAACAGGGAAAGTGGAAACGGGAAAACCCCCGAAAAAGAAGAAAGTTTGGCGCGTTTTTCCGCTGGCTTCCTTGGTACAATTTTTCCTCCCCACTCCCTGGCTAGAACGCCGCAGAACGCTGCGTTCTCCTCGTACGGGAGTACGGGAAAAGGGAAAGTCCCGGGGAGTCAAAGGTGCGCTTTGGGTGCGCGGGGCACATTGTTTGAAAAGTTTTGGCGCGATCGTTATCCCTCGTACTCTCGTGCCAATGGCCATGGCGCGAATACGCACATACCGTGGCGCACCTATTTATAACGTCTAATGAAGAGAGAGAGCTTACCCTTGGAGCTGCTCGAGCTGCTCCAAATCCAAGGCACTTTCGGGGTTTGGGTCTCTTTTTCCCCTTTTCTTTTTTTTTTGGTACCTGGTTCTGGCCACCTGATTCTGATTCGATATGAATTTTATGATCGGAGGTCGCCAAAAAGGGGGTCGCGCGAACCAATGTCAATGGCAGTTTTTCTCGTTTTTATCCTGATTGACATGGGTAGGTGAAAGGGTCAGTTAGAGCGATGTTGTTGGTCCCCGCGTTTTTTTTTGGTTCTCCACTGTTTGACACGTTTCTTATCGGGATTTTATTTTACTTTTTTTGCTTAAAGTTCGGTTGTTTTTTGTTCGCTTGTCAAAATTCTAAAAAAAAAAATCGAATCCATAAACAATGCAGAGCGAACCAATTGCTTCTTGTATGTTAATACATTGTAATATTCCTCCACCCCACCCGGGAGGTTGTCTCAGTAAGTAGCTCAGAGCGAACAAAAACAAAAAAAACAAACTCCAAACCCGTTTGCGTATTGCTTTATTATGCTCCCCGGAAAGCAGGAAATGAGGCTTCATCACAACAACAGTCCCATAACGTTCGCTCCCGATTGTCTGCGTCAATTCGTCATTCGTGGAGTGGAGAAGGAAGGCCAGAAAACGGGTGGGCACACTCGGGGCAATAAAGTAGATCAGAATGGTACCGATGATTTAGTCCGGAAAGTGGCCACAAATCGCCACCGAGTTTGCGCTGCGTGCGTGCGTGTGTGCGTGTGTGTGTGTGTTGATGACGTTTGGTTGACGAAAATGAAGCAGGCAAAGGAGAGGGCTACCGTGTTCCGGCGCACAACCACGGCCTGCCTTGCTGCCTGCCTGCCAACAACAAATGGTTGTCAACGATACTCCTCGACAACGGCAAACCGGGGAAAAGGGCCTCTCTTCGTCATGTGTAACTTGATATACCTCATTTTTTATTCATGGGACCCCTTTTCTAACACACAGCAAAAAAAAGGGGGAACGAAGAGATCCGAGCCCGGCCCCGGGTCTGGCCGGTGCGGAAGAGTGCTCCTTTAGGGACCTCTTCCGCACCGCACTCCGTGAGGGCATTGTCACGAGGAGTCACGAGGACAAACAGGGGAATATTGCTTCCACCGCCAGCGCCACTCCGCCACTGCGACTCCGGACGCCATTTCGCTTGACGTCCTCTCTCCTCGTGTCATATTTATGATTATTAATTATTATTATAATAAGCAAAAAGAGAGACTCCTTGCAACCAGTCAAAACCCTCTCGCTCTCCCTTTCCCCTTTTGCCATGCCACCACCAGCAAGCTAGCCGTGGTACGTGATTTATTACCGACCACCAGGCCATCGGGAAGGGATCCTGTGGCCATCGCTGCTCGGTGTTCGGTACTCCTTTTCGAGCTTTCGAACTTTACACAGGGACTTCGCCGGGGCCCTTTATGAACCTTTATGAACTCGCCCTCGTCTCGCCTCGAGATCGCCGTTACTTTTGGTTACACTCCTCAACCCGACCTCCATATGACTACATTGGTGTGCCCCCTTCTTAATAGGTTCCGGTTGTTATCGTCCGTGGTTTCGTGGCATGCCAACCGAGTTCCCCTGAGGCGTTTTTTTGTGGTCTGGTTCTGGTTCTGGTTGCTGTTGTTGTTGTTGTTGCCTAGGACTTTCACTTCCAGAACCCCGCTCTCTCCCTTTCTCTCTCTCTCTTTCGTCACATTCTAGGTTTTTATTAGTTTAAACACCTTTCCTCTTTTCAAAAGCAGCCCAGCAGCTTGCATAATAGAGTATGTGTGTGTGTGTGTCCTGTGTCCTGTGTCCTGGTGAGTAAAAATGCAAAATGCGACCGGCGATGGCGGCGGCAGCAGCGCAGGCCACCGGAGCACATCATTATGCAAATGAAGAATCGGAATTGGTAAATTAGAACTAAAACGTCAAACCGCATGCGATTATGATACCACAGGCGGGTGTCCACTGCTGTCCTTAGGGGTGGAAAAGGGGAAGAGAAGGGGGGGGGACATTGCAACATATACAAAAGCCACACGCATACGGTGACCGCGTTCCTAGGTGGCCTGTGCGCTCACATAAGGCGTCTTAGGTGTGGCGTGGGTCTAATTTGAGAATGCACAAGTTATGCAACTGCAAGGAAGGAAGGTAGAGGAGGAGTGGGGGTTTTCCCTCCTTTTTTCCTGTTTTTGGCTTTTCCTCACTTTTCGCATCGAGCGAGACTGTTTTATCCTGGCAGGATTAACCGCAAACACGCCGTAGCGGGCATCGTTTGTCAAGATCGTGACAATCCTCTGTTTGGGTGGTTTGGCACGTTTTCTGCTGGATAGCTGCTGTGGATAGAGGTAGGCTGTGGTTTGATGGTAGGATGAATGTTTAAAGTATAGGACGGAAAAGGATTGCAATTAGCTCGTTTTCTGTGTGGATACTTTTGCTTTTAATTATAGTTGCAAATGTCATTTAATCATTCTGGATGGCGTATTGTTTTTTTGGGCATTTGGGCGGATGGTTTTTAGGAAAACAGAATCATTTTAAATGGATTTGTAAGTTGTACACATTCAAAAGGATAGGATATAATGGTCAGTGTTGATTTATCAGTTAAAATCAAGATAAGCATAATTATTAGCTCTACATAAATAGTAATAGTATGCAAAACAGATGGAGTTACAACCCAATAGCTTGTCTTGAGCGATAAGAACTCTTCTTATCTTAAGTAGTCACGTTCTAAAGGAAGTGTTCGTTATCAACACTTTTTCTAAAAAATATCGGGAATTTCCAGAATTTACATTATCAGAAGATAAATAGATAAAACGAGAAAGCGTGAGAAGGGGCAGAGAAGATGTATTGGACAAAATGCTTGTCGTAAATTAGAAGGAGTAGAACATAATACAGAGATTTAATAAAACAGAATACAAAAATGTTTCGACTAAACATTTTAGTTTGCGAAGCAATATTTCAGTGTGTTATTAGATTGCCCATAAAATCGTCCTTGACTGTAGCACATTGATTTGTGGAATTTACATAAATGATGTTTTTTTAATCATGAGAAAATTTCATAGATCATTTCATATTCTAAGCTGTATGCATGTTGTACATATATTGATCCAAGGCTGGACGTAACAAACGGTTTCTTTCTTTCGGAATTATTAACCTTTCTTCTTTCGGCTTTCGGGAAAGCTTTCGGAATTATTAACAAGAATTGGCGGCAAAATTAAGTCAATCGCATTTATTCTGGAAAATCCATAACGCAATATGTAATTTTAGGAATAAATGAAAAATTAAATTATAAAAATAATTAAGCAACTTTTAAAGGATAGGCGATTAGGTGCAGCAAGTTTTAGTTTAAACGAGGACAATCAGACAAAGTAATCGTTGTACATCCAATGAAGTCTCGGAAACCACAGAACGTGTGTTTTATCGGAGTGTAAAGATATAATAGACCACCAGCATTGCAAATACATGTCACGTACAGTTAGTTCTGTATTGAAGCATTCCGTTTAAACTCTTTTGGTAAAAGCAACATTATTTCATTCCAATAATCGTTTAATCCAAATGAAATATTGGTTCTTCACGTGTTTGTTTAAGCGGCATGTGAAAAATGATAATGTATCTGAATAATAGTAAAATGCATTTAGTTACTTTACTCTAACCGATGATCGATCTTGCGCTGGAAGAGTCTTTCATCTAATAGCGAACATTTCTATAGCATGTTGTGCACAACCTCTCTCCCAGCTGTAATCTTAAATATTCAGTATGCTACACTGGAACACCTAGCACTCCAATCAAAACTAGATTAACAGAAATTCAAAGAAGCGGAAAACATACAAAAACATGTTTGCCTCCACCCACCGCCCCAACCCCCCGGGTTTTAGTATGCTGCTCCACAAAGATTGTTGCTCTTGCTGCGTTCTGTCGCTGAACAACAACAACGAAAAAAAAAACGCGTTAATGGAAGAGCTGACAGCGAGCATACTTTCGGCGGACACAGGACAAAAACAGGTTAACCCAGAGCAGCCGCCGGGACGAACGATGTACGTACGAACCATACATCGAGCATACCTAGCAGGAGGGAGAGGGTGGTGCCAGCTCGCATGAAATGCTCCATGACAATGTACATACTGCTGATGAAGCATGCCCGGACCATGCATTCAATGTCAAACATACACGCACTCACATACAACGCACGCGGACGATGGTGGCCACGGCGGACGGCCGGGTTCCATCCTGGATGCTCTGGACGCGCGTGATCTGGATGCGATCCCGTAGTAAATGGCGCGCATATTTCTACGACTACGCGCAAAGAGAGGGCCCAGCGAGGGGATGTTAAATATTCAAAACTCCGAAATCCGGAATCAAGCGTTGCTTTGATTTGTCTGGTTGCCCACCTCAACTCCTGACCGCCCTGTGTGTGTGTGTGTGTGTGTAGATTCGCGGTTTTTTCCTGTGATTTGTGGCTGAACTAGGCAAAAAAAACGGAAGACTCAGACACACACACACGGTTCTCTGTTGTTATGCGATGATTTTCCACCCAGTGATAGTACGCAGCATGACAAAAAAAAACCGGGAGCCACTTTAGAGAAGAATGACACACATGCTGACGGTTTTTGGTGGGATGTACATACATACAACGAGATATTTGTGAGACCAATCATCACGTACCTGCGCACCTCGTTGTTCCTGCCATCCTGTTACCATACATTGTGTGTGTACGTGTGTGTGTGTGTGCCAAAACCGGCCAATGAATGCTATTGTAACGCGGTTGGTTTATTTAATTTAGCATTCAAAACGGGGGGACATTTGTTGTTTTACTTCGAAATAGATAAAGAGAGAAAGAGAGAGACTGAGAGTGGTTTGTTGTGTGTGTGTGTGTGTGTGTTGTTTGCACCTTGACATAGTAATTTATTGTTTCAAACTCCATAGTCTAGGTGTCCCCCCGCCTTCACACTCCCCCCCTTGGGTCTATCCTTTCTGTCAATGCTTATGTTGATTATGCAAATGATGTTAATTTATTCGACCGCAAATCGTGCTTGAATGCACTTAAGGACACTATCCACTCCGGACGGAGTACGCCCAACTGATGTCTACCCAAAACAGGTGGTACCCTGTACACTGTACACACACACAAACACTACGATTGGTTGCTAGGACGGGATCCGGGTACACACATCCACGCACCCCAAACCCCTGAAACCATTAGACAACAAAGTAGGCGAACGAACGAATTATTATTAGCGAAAAGCGAGTCCTTTCCTTTCAATATCTTCGTCCTACCAGCCGGGGGAGGGGGAACGGAGCAGGTACGCGAAGGGGCAAGAAATTATGAGCATCGGAAAAAGGCGTCGGAACTGGCTGTTGGAGTAGTGTTCGCATAATACCATGCGTCCAACATGCGACGCAAATTCGTCTACTACCTCGACTTCTACGACTACTACGACTACAACACCAGCAGTAGCAGCAGCAGCAGCAGCACATCAACGGTGCAAATGGTGACAAGTTTTGAGCCAAGTTCTTACCCATGTTCCCGTTGAAGTTTCTCTGCCAGTTGGTTGGTCTGGCTGCTGGCTGGTCCTAATGGGTTCCGCGCGTGGTGTGGCGTTCCGTGGGTTGTGCAGAAATGCATTGTCCAAAAGTTCCTAAAAGTACAACCGGTGGAGGGGGGTCTGCTCAAAAGTCAGCTTCTCGAGCGACTGTCATGGCGGCGTCTAGCGGTGACTTCCGTTCCGTCGTCGCCGTCACCGTCGCTGTCGTCCTCTCTGTTGTGTCTGAATACATTTTCCGGCCAAGAAAAGGGCGGCCGCACGGCCGTGGGTAAAGGAAAAATCTTTCATCCCCTCTCCAGCTTCGCCTCCCTTCGCGCCAGAAAACAAGAAGCCACGAAGGTGCGCTCGGTGCTTAGCATATTTCCGCGCGGAATTATTCATCGCACCAAACCCCCGCCATAAGGTGTGTGTGTGTGTGTGTGTGTGTGTGTGTGTTTGGCTTTGCATTTGGAATGAAAATAATTAAGCCCCGGGAAAATCAAATCTCAATATTGTGTCAAAGCCCCCAAACCCCCTCCCTCCGGTGTGGTGTGGTGCAGAAATTCTTGCAAAGAATTAACAAATGACATGGTGCTTGGTGCTCGCCTCGCACTCGCTTTATTTTGTTGTGCCACCCCGCCCCTTCTACCTCTCCTCACCTTCCCGGTATGTGGCCTTTGGTAAACATCCCCCCGTCCTCCCCGAAGGCTTATAATGTTGGTCTGGGTTCCCCCGCCTCTGGTCCTGGCCCTGGTCGGAGCAACGGAGAGCATTTAAATTGAAAGCAATATTTCAGAGCGCCCGCACGTGTGTGTGTGTGTGTGTGTGGCAATGTGGAAACAAATGTATTACGCGAAGCACCTTCCCCTACAGCAGAAAATACCTTTAAATGTTGGAATTGCAAAGAGTGGCCCTCGTATTGGTATTCGTGTTTCGTTTCGGTTTTTTTTTCTTCTAAATTCATCTCGAGCCAAAAGTACAATAGTAGCCACGGCGTAGTTCGCTTCCGCGATCGAATTACTAGCATCTTCTCCACTTGTTACTTGCTTCCTAATTTTGAAGTGAAGTGGATGAAATTAAATTTCTGCTTCCAGTCGGCCGGCACCCCATCGCCCGCCTCGTCCCTTTTTGGCGCCTCGAGCAACCGATGCTTTTGCTCGGTGCTCAAGGAATATCGTCGGACACTCTCCGGGAGCTCGGGAGTCGAAAATAGTCGGCCCCCCCTCTGTCTGTCTATTTGCACTGCTGTTAATTGCAGTTCCGGGGTGGGTCGTTCTCTTGTTTTCTTCTCGTTTCGTTGGCTGTACTATTGGCCTGACCCAGGACATCGAGGATCTGAATCCTCTGGACAAGGGCGCTGGACAGCCCGGTGTAAGGATCCTCGGCTACCAGATACCAGACAGTCTACCTCCATAGGGAAGGTTTTGCAAAAGGGAAAGAAGCTAAATTAAATTTCATTGATCTTTGGAATGTGACACGATGTAGAGGAGATGATGCTCGTTTGGATCGCTCGAAGGGTTGGCAGTAGTACTCTCTATCCTTGTCTCTTTATATCTGTTTCTCTTTGTTTTCACTTCCTTGCATCACGCTGCTGGGGCCCCCCATCTTCAACGCGTCGAACGTCAGCAATTAATTCAGTTCGGTTAGTTGGACGACGTCCAAAGGTTCTCGGACTTCCGGGGACTTCCAGGGGACTTCCGGGGCATTCCTCCTGGACTTGCGAGACAAATAATGTGGCACGTGTCAGAGAATGGTGGTGGATAGTGTAAATACGTTCACCAGCGTCACCTTCGCACCAGTATTCGCCCCAAAATGAAACCTATATAGGGGGCCATTGCTGGCTGGACGATTGTAAATCGGAACCACACCCGGAACCCACTGGACCGAGACCGACGGCGAGACTGGTACGATTGATGACTCATATTGGTGTACGAGGTGGTGTGTGTGCGTCAGGACATGCAGAGCACGCCACAACGCACACACACACACACACACACACACACACAGAGCGACGAGCGCCTCTGGGACTTCTGTTCGTTGTTGTTGCGGGTGAAATTGAATTTAATGTTGGCTCCACCGATAAACATGCCATAAAAAGGCTCGCTTCAAAAATGGCGACCCCTCCTCCTCTACTCCACCCACAACCGGCCCAAAAATGAGCATAAAACAAATGAACGACACTTTATCGCAGTCATAGCCCCCCTTCCTCTCTCTTTCTCTCTCTCCCTTCTCCTCCACCGCACTCCGTTCCGTTCGATGGAATCATATGCTTTTGACATTTTTTGAGTTTCACCAAACCGCTCCGTCACCGTTTAACATGCAACATTACACGCGCTACGCCACGCCACGCCACGCCATTCGCTTCTTCTTCGCCGTTTGCCAGTGGAAGTGGCCAGAGGTTCGCGCTGTAGGCCGTAAATCATCGGCCGCCAGCTGCACCGAAACGAACGTAAACCGCTGCTGGCTGCTGCCACTGACCTCGGCCTCAGCCTCTGCATCGTTCTGTCGTGCTCGTGGTGTCGTGAGAGGGTGGGTTGTAGGTGTAGGTGTGTCTCGATCTCGATGTGTTTTGGGAGAAAATTCGGAAAACGCGCGCGATACGATAGAGGAGGGACTTTGGACTTTATTTCTCGGACGAAGGGTGCAAGTGTCGTTGACCTTTTTTTACGATGCCGCCGCCGCCGCCACCGCCGCCGCCGACACCCATAAACGTTCAATGCTCCCGGAAGGCATGTTAATTAACCAATATTAACCAATATGTTACCGTTCGCGCCGGTGAATGGCGTTTGCCTCCCCACGTTGTGCCCTTGAGTTGGGCTTGTTTTTGGCATCACTTTTCTCACTTCATTCAGTTCCAGTGCCAGTTGCAAGGACGCGTCGTCGTCGTCGTCGTCTGCTCGCCGGCCGGCATCGATAAACGAGGAACGCGTGGAACGAGAAGGGAGGAACGAGGGAGGACCCATAATGGGGGAAGAAACACATGTTCGGTTCAACGAGGCATAACGGGGAATGGTGTTCCTCACCGCCGGGGTGAAGATGGTTTATGCCCTTCCCTCTGTGTATTTGTGGGTGTGTGTGCTCTCGAGGCCAATGTCGTGTTTCCCTTTTACGTGTTCTACATGGAAAATGAAAATAATATAGAAAAAAAAAGTGTCACGCAACAGCTGAGCAAACACAGAGGTACTTTGCATATCACTCCAGTACGAGGCCCGGCCAGTCCCTGCCAGGTACAAATAGATGACGAGTTCTCGCAATCTCGAGCACCGATCGCATTGCAGGATGCCGGTCATAGACGTACGCAATGACCAGAATGATGATGTAAATGTAGATTGTAGCTTGACTGATAAACCGGATAGTTGTCGATCGGTTAGGTCGTGTTGACTGAAGGAAAAGCACTGTGTACGTTGTATATGCTTCTGTTTAAGGACTTCTCCAGAGAATTCTGAGATATTTGTTGGTGCATGAAGTGATTGAAGCGGCGGGAAGGAGTGGAGGAAAGCGATCTCTTGATGATTACTACGACCAGCGCTTGGTAATTTGCTCAATTTGCTTGAATCCAACCAACATCTGGTGCAAGGTGGTACATTTCGTCGAACGGTACGACACCTTCGCATACATCGAAACAGAAGTTCTTGATTGAAACACACTGGTCGAGGGTTCTTGGAAATGTCATTCGTTACGTATGAAGACGAACAAAGGGTAGCCAGAATGACTCGGAACAATGTTTGCTGGCATCTATTTACGTGTATGGTGAATGGACACATGGCTTTTATTTGGTACTCCAGTAGAACAGTATTCCTCACACAATTGAAGGACTGTAAGGAGACAGCAGATCGTAGAGAGAATAGGTTCCAAGTATATGGCAAATATTTCAATAAAAGAAGCGCATTGCTCTTTTAAATTGACCATTGAGACATTGACCATATCCTTGGGATGATATGTATTACAAACATATTTCCATCTAATGTAATGGTTCTATGGGATTACCATAAAGAAAAGTATATCGTACCTTTAATAATAGAGAATAATATTGACAAACAAGAATACTTGACATGCTCAACGTCTATGCAGAATATTTTAAAAGGCTTGGAGATTGAAGTTGCCAAAGTACCAACGTTGGTATCAATTGTTTCAGTTGTTTTGTGCTTGAATTCTAAATTTTCAGATTTGTCGAAAATTGCTTTCATGGATGTATTTAACATGTATTTAACATGCGTTAACATACTCTTAAGTAAATTTAAATAGCTCTTGCAGTTGAGAGTTCAAAATTCATATTAAATGTGATATGTGTTTATGGAAACTCTAGACATAATCAAA
>NC_064875.1:30370938-30375938 GCF_943734745.1 Anopheles darlingi | reverse complement strand
GAAGACGCAATAAGTGATAGATCTAGAACAGTAAAATGAAGAAAGGGGATTCTTGGAAATACAAGAAACTGTTCTTACAAATACAAAACAATGATAACAGTTTTTACTCTATTCTTTTTCTCTAGAAATGCTTAAATCTGATTTTAGATTAATCTGTTTATCTAACTCTATATGCATTTTCAAGCCTAATTAGATTTGTCTGTACTATGTTAATTCTCTTTTAAAATGCTTTTTCACTGTTTATTTCATGATTTTTGTTGGGTGAAAAGTTCTTTTCTATATCCTTCTTTAAGTAATCAAGTGATTAGCAAAGGATTTTGGATGTATTTTAGAAATTTCAAGCCATTTTTATTTTTGTTTCAGGTTTCTATTTTGCTTTACCGTAACTGAGTGCTTTATGCAAAACTATCACTATCAATTCTGTCGACACATTTTAATACTCTATCACCAATTGCACGGGTATGAAACATGTATTTTGTATTATTAAACTAAATCTTTTTTTTTAATGCGAGTGCAATCACAATTTTATTTAAAGTGTTTGCTATTTACAGCTAGACATTTGCTACATTTTTCAAAACATTTGTGAATTGTATACATTTCACGAGCATCTAACGTTAAGATAAGATACTTTGTAAGCTAATACGGTTTATCCTATCAAAAAAGAAGAAATTTCAACATATTTGAAAAACATTCAAACTCACATAAACCATAATGGTTAAATATCAAACAATAATCGCGGTGATCGTTAAGGTATTACAATATTTAAGTATCCTTTATCCACTGTTGTCCTAAAAAGTTTTCGGAAAAATTAAGCATTCCCCCGCCGTAGAATTGTTCAAGGAAAGCCCAAAACAGCTAACAATGCCGTTAAAATGGAAAATGAGTACCACCGATAAATAGCGAAACGATTTTGCCCCCCCCCCCCCCCCTACCCGACCCATAAATATGCTCGCGAAGCATAAAATTCTACGTAAGACAGTGCAGTGCATCGCCCGCGGAAAAGGCCACCACCTTCTCATTTGGTTTCTGCACATTTTTCCCCAATAAACATTCGGACCGGACGTGACTCTTCCGCTTTTATGCAAAATAGATCAAACGCAACTGCGTGGCAAGCATGGAGCGCTCGCTCGCTAGTCATAACGCCGACGCATTCGACTTCTTGGTGGGGTTGGGGGTGACCACCAAGCCCACCCAACCACCCAGCCCACCTACCCTCAGGACAGGAGCACGCGGTTCGTGTGTCATATAATCCGGTGGGAACGGGAAATGTTCGACAGTTTTTTTGTTGTTGTTGTTGCCATTTTCTTCCCGAGAAAGCATTACCAGCGGAAGGACTTCTTGGTTCACTCGCCTTTTTTAATAGCCTTTTTTCGCGCAGAGGTGGTTGAATGACAGGCGTGGTGAGTGTTGCAGGTCACGCATCTTGGGTCGGGACATTTTATGACAATAAGCCCCTTATACTGTTTCCCATCCGTGTTGTCGTCGTCGTCGTCGTCGTCGTCGGTTCATCCATCCATCCATCGCACCGTATCGCGGCAGATCAACCAATTATGGTACCATAAACATTCACCCGTGATAAAAATTGCACTCCCGCATCCCGCACTGGCCCGATGTCTTGTCTTGACTGAGCGAGAGAGTGAGAGAGTCAAGTGAAGCAACGGAACGGAGCTTTCGGTACAAGATAACAACGCAATCGCCATTGCGCTGCGACTGCATACAAATGTTGTCCTTGAGATGCACGGACATGGGGCGGAGGGGGGGATGGTGTGTGATCGTTGGTTCAAATTATCATCTATCCAAGATCGTACTGTAGGCCGCCGACCGTGAGGCACATTTCCGCGTGGCACGCGATACGCGATAACAGCGGCGACCGACCGACCGCCCGGGGAGGAAGGATGCCCTTCACGTGTCCTTGGTATTTAAAGTGTTAGAGCTCATCGTTCGCTGCTCGCTATTTCTGTTTTCTGGCTTTAGCAAAAGGAGTCGCAAGAGTCGCGAAAGGAAGGAAGGAGGGCAGGAGAGGAATCTGAATCCGCTCCGTGGCACGAATTGCGCCGAATTTTACGACATAATCCAACATTATTACCCGGTGCATGCAAACCCCAGGCGGTGGCAATGGCGGACGTTGTGGTGTGCGGTTGCCCTTTTTCGCGTTTTTCTTTTTCTGTTTTCGACCGTCTTGGAACCAGCGGGTGGCTACAAATTTTTGTTATCCTGATTAAACTCACACACACACAGAGGGCCTCGAGTCACACACACATACATATACGCGCGTGCACGTAGTTGTTGGAAGTGATCTCCAGTCGTCGCAGCCGCTCGTCGCCAGAGGTTACTAGATGATAGATAAACAACGTCATCAGGGTCGGGGTTTTCATGAGTAGAAAAAGAAGAAGAAGAAGAAGACGAAGAAGGCACGGCCGACTCTGGTGTAGGTTTCGGTTTTCGGAATGCATTACGAAGTGTCGTCGTCGTCGTCGCGTTGTCGCGTTGACTCGTCCGCTAGTATCATCATTCCCGCGGGTTCGCGACACCAGCGACAGCGTTGCAGCCCCGATTCGGTGGATGGCGTGGATTGGCTCACGTTATCAGCATAAAAAAGCATACCCGCACCAACATATTCCGCCTATCGTGAAGGGTGCGCCGCATAAAAAAAAAGTATGCATAGACCTCAAATACTCATTGTACCGTTACTCCCACACCCTGGTGCAAAGGTCAAAACACAAAAGAGAGGCGCAGCAGAAGCAGAAAAAGGAAAACCGTTAAGAGTCCTTTCCGGCCTGTCCCCCCCCCCCCCCCCCCCCCCGTAGGCATGGCTCGATTATTCTTAAGAGCTCCCGCAAAAGATTGCTTAGACGCTCGTCATTAGTGTCTAGAGGGGAAGGAGGGAAGGGGCGATGAGAGGCCCTTGGATCGGGAACCGCAAAATGGGCCGCGCCTAAGCTGCTCATCTTTAGCTCCTACTTTTCGCCCTTCCAACGTCCAAGAAATGGATCTTGGGGTGAGACTGAGACTGAGATGCTGAGATGGGTGAGGGGGAGGGCGTGTTGCCACACAGCAGATACTAACTACTTCAACACTGCCGCCGACACCAGAGATCAGAGACCGTATTTCCATAATACCGCCGCCCCGAGATTTGCCGCTGCCCACGAAGAAAAACCTCCCAAGTGGCGGTGCGAATGGTGCGCCGGAGGGACGAAATTTTACAATCAGCAAAATGCGTTTCTTTGCTGCGTGTTTATGCGCTCGGTGTGGTTTTCCGCCCGGCCCGGCCCGGCCGCCCGGCTTGACGACGACTGACGAGAGCCCCGGAGCCCAGCCAGCCCGCCATCTTGTGGCAGCTGACAGGGACCGCTCGTCCTCGTCTCGGGCGCGCTCGCCTACTCGGGAAAAATTAAATTTTTAGCCCGCGAGCGGTCTGTTTGACGTTTTTATCGCGTGCTAACTGGTGTGGGCTTAGCGGAGACAAGGTGTTTGCGGGCTGAGGGCAGGAAGGGCTTCCAGTGTAATCTATGGGATGGTGTGTTCCGTACACGACGTTGTTGATGTCGGGCTGATGACTTTTATGACCTGCTTAACCCCTTTGCAGTCTTGTTTATGAACGGAAACCTTCATTCCTGGAAACCGTTATCTCTAAATCAATTAAACAGGATTTCACTCTCTTTCGGGCTCTGTAGCCTGTTTGGTGGCGATGACTGCTCATTAAAGACCTGGGGAGGGGGGGGGGGGGGGGGGGTAAAAAAGGCCGCGACCGAGTATTCGCCGCAGGCTTTTCCAAGTATTTTTTATTCCCCTGATGTCTCTGATTCCGTGACGACGACTTTGGCAATCGTTTGACGACACATTGACGACACAGGAAGAGCTGTGGGGGGGAGGAAATCCGGTATGAAAGCTATCCGGCATTTTTAGGCTAGCCACAAGCAGCACCAGTCGACAAGTCGGCCGCTCGGAAACCTAATCCATTTTCATCCTACACACACACACACCCCCAAGAAGAAATGCCTGAGATATTATTGCCATTCCTGAAGTCCGGACTTTTGATGTCGCCCAAGATTGGGCCCGGTAAAAGTGTGTGTATGTGTGTGTGTGTGTGTGTGTCCGGCTCCCAACAACCCAATCTCGGCGGCCGAAATGGTGAAATGGAAGCTTTACCCGACGCCGGCAGGGGACTTGCCTGATCAAATAGTCAAATCCTTTTTGGATTTCCCAAAAGATTTCCTGTAAACCCGATGGGGCATGGGGGAGGGGGCCCCCCGATGTCTTAGGATCAGGATTCTCGCCTCGTCCGTCCACCAACCGCCACCCTTTAACCGTTAGATCCGTTCCGTTGTTTGATGGCTTAATTTAGAAGGAACAAATCAGAACCGAACAGAACAGGCTCCAAGGTTTTTGGTGTAGAAGGTGTAGTTTTCCGACAACGACGACGTCGGTTTCGTGGTCGGTGGACGCCATCTTTTCGCAGGAAGTTTCTTGGAATTCAATCCAATGTCGAATGATGAAATTAAAAGCCCCAATCCGGCCGGGCCGGGCCCCTTCCCGGCGTGTGATGTCCTCATTCCACGATTCCGTCTCGTCAGATATCTCGGGTGTGGAGGGAAGACGCCCGAAGTCCATTAAAAACCCGTTAAAAGTCTCCCATAACCACAGGCACCACCAAGCAGTTGAAAGCTGAAAAATATGGATTATAATTGTCGTATTTTACGGCAAACTCTTAATGACAAGCCGCCTGTCGGCAGCTATCCACGTGTTCGCCACGTTGGCCCTCTTCCTGTTTCCGGTCTGTATGTAAAACAAGTCAGCCCCCCCCCCCCCCCCCCTGGGGAAGAAAACAGGAGCGAAATTGATAGCAAGGAAGAAGAAAGAAAGCGCACAGCGGAAGCGGAAGAAGAAGTCACAAAAGAGGAGAAAAGTTTTCACAAAAACCCAATGTGGTGTGGGATGTTTTAATCAAAATATTTTCTGCTGATTATTGCAACCATAGACCGTCCGTTGCCTCCTTTCGG
>NC_064875.1:30358438-30363438 GCF_943734745.1 Anopheles darlingi | reverse complement strand
ATGGCTACTATTTTATTCAGCAGCAGCAGCACCAGCAGCAGCAGCTCCAAATCGGACGTAATTGAAGCCAATGGGCAGCCTTAGATGTCAGACTAAGTATCGCCTATCTCGGTTTTCCGATTTGCAGTCGAACGGAACTGCTCGTCGCTCCGTCTGCCGGCCTCCGGTCTGTCCGTCCGTCCCTGCACTAGTTCAAATTTGTTTCTGCTACATTTGTACCGTAGCCTGGCCGTGGCCGGTACTAGAGAGAGAGAGATAGAGAGCGAGGCTCTTCATGATGGTACACGTTCAATTATTTTATTGTCGTGATCCAATTTCAATTCACAAATGGGCTTCTGATTTTCATCCACCATGACCAGCCGCCACCCCCGCCGCCGCTGCTATCCGGTTCTTTCCGTCTCGTTCCATGTGACCGAGGCACGTCCCTAAGAACGGCTGTTTCATCGTCGTCTCGCCACCGGACCTTCCAGACCAGACCGGGAGTGGAGCTCTTGCTGCTGCTGAGACCGGCCTCTATCGTCGCTCGTTGCTCGTACGATGATGAGGAAGTGGATTGGATGCAAAGTTCCGTCGGTTTCCACCCCTCTCCCCACCACCGTTTTTCTTCCACCCTTACCTCGGCCGCCACCAGAACTGATTTCCCAACGGTCGACCGATCGGGACGCCGTAATGGCATTATGCATCGTTAATGTAATAAAAGCCTTGCCAGGATTTCAGTGAGTTTTCAAATCGATATGCTATTTCCGATATCCTTACCCCAAAGCTATAAGCGATCGATTAAGCCCCGGTGCCACGCCGGTGCTGGTAGCATACATTATGCTGATGGAGCGCTTGGTAGTAGAAGAAAGTGAAGCAACACCAACAAAGGGAAAAAGAAAACAGAAATCACGTCGATACAATGGAGCGATGATTGCGTTGAGAAGCTGCACGCGTCAGGCCAGGTGGTCGCCTAATGGTTGACACTTTTTTCCCGTTCTGTTACTTGCGGTGAATAATTAGCGCTAATGGGGAAACACATTTATCTTGAGTGACGTTTCTAGAATCGTCGCTAGAATTCCGCGTCTTCGATTGGAACGGGGTATGGTTTGTATGGATACCAGACACCACTACAATGTTTTAAAAATTCAAATAGAGCTGTGCTATAAATGTGTCACCTTTTGTATAGCTGTATAAACGATTTCGGGTTCATTGATATTAACTCTATTTCAATCTATATATATAAAAATCTCGTGTCACATTTTTTTGTGTCCAAACTCCTCCGAAACGGCTGAACCGATTCAAACCAAACTTTGTGTGTATCTTCTGTAGGTATCAGAATCGGATGTAAACTATATTTCATTCCCATTACTTAAGTTATTCAAAAAATAGAAAAATTATTTTCCGTAACTTTCTGTTAACCTTTGATTTGATATTTTTCTTAGATTTTTCATACAAAAAAACTAATACTCTCAAATTTTCATAGCCCTAGCTCAAACAGTTATTTTTTAATGATTTTTTGAAAATCCACTAAATCACCGAATAGTAGTTGCAATACTGAGCGCCAGGGAGCGTTGACAGCGCGAATTAATTTAATTGATGAGAATTTTATCCTAGAAGGCTTAGTTAAAACCGGTTTAAGCATACTGGGGCAATATGCACAATTCGAATTTTCGAAATTTCATCAAAGATAAAAAAATTATGTATAAAAATTCAAAATATGCACACACACATTACTAACACCTCATTAACATTTCCATGAGGGCTTTTGCGCGGGGTCCTAACTCCAGTTGGTAGCATTAGGAGCTCAACACAGTTATGGGAGAAATGAGCCGTTATGGGATGTATGTTGCGAAGAGGGACACCGGCCGATCCGGGGTGTAAAAGGGCAGGGTATTTGCGAATAAAGGGCAATCTGAACAGAAAATTCCTCTTTTCGGTTAAATTCTTTGCGACGCCAAAAGTCTTCTAAAAACGAGGTGACTCCCTTCCGAAGGCATAGCACCCAAATCTCAAAGAAAAGAAATCTGAGCTCGAGCCCTGCCGATCCTTTGCGCACAAAACAGAAGCGTTTCAGCCAAGTATTAAATGCTGATGATAGTTTAGTAATTCTCCTCGCTGGCCAATCCATGAAATTCAAAAATAAGCTCAGAACCATGGTTGGTGTTCATGTAACCAATGTAAAATCCTCAGCAAATATTAACAACAATCATCACACACAAAGCAACAACTCAAAAAACATCTAATTTCAAATAACCATCCTCTTTTAAGCGTAGCGACGCACGCTGGGTCATGCTAGTTAAAATATAAGTTTAAATGAATGCCTTATTATGTCCTGATTTAGATTTAATCACTGATATGACCTCCTGTTCAGAAAAGGATAATGAGAAAAAATGCATCATACCAGTCAAGAATTTTACTTTTTTTGCAATTTGCTCAATCTTGTCTGTGAATTATATATGCAGAGTATACAATTATTTCTCAGAACACATGAATATGGAATGAACAACTTAGATATTTTTTTAAAATCATGAAGATTATAATATTTACAAAAAGATTATGCAAATGCAGAAAATACTTTTCGCAGTTTTCCCCATCGCTAGAACATTCGCAAGGACGAAAATATTCCAAAAAATAGTCCAATAAACAAATAGTTCTAGTTCTAGCCATCTTCTTACATTCTTAAAGAGTACAGTAGAGGTCAGGTCTAAGTATATCGTGGGTTAAATCAAATCTTTCATCAAAACGCATGACAGTATCAATGATTTTTATCAAAACCACAGACCTTAATTGCTTTCTCGCTTGTATTTGTGGAAGGAATATTAAATATGCAGATCTAATGGGTAGATTTCCATGACCAATAAGTTAGAAAGAATTTAGTTGGATTTTGCTGACTGACATTTTCCACGATCCATACAGGCATGGGAGTTAGTAAGAATTTATTTTATTGATTTTCGCTAAATTGTTTTCCGGTAATTTGTAAAAACGATCACATTTTTCACCTAAACGGAATGTTGTCCCAATAAGTTTCGCAAAAGTTTCGCAAAAGTTTAGTTCCAAAATTCCCAAAATGCCGCTCGCCGCTGTGTGCCGCTGGCCACCACTTCCCCAGAACGTAACATCGGATTCACGAAACAAACAAATTCGTCGTCGAACCGCCTCAAACCGGGTTTGGTCTCCCACACACAACGGTTTGTTTGATTTCTGCAATCAAGCTCTCATTTTCCTGAGCGAAACAACATCAATTCCAAATTACTTTCGAGGAAATGGCGATGGCAATACGTATTTTTAGACATTCTTGTTCCAATCCCTTAAAAACACTCGCTCGTCGATTGGAGAATCCCTCGTCCCCCCCCCCCCCCCCCCCCTGGTGGGGTGCGTGCGGCCAAAGCGAAAGCAACTTCCTTCGTGCTTCGTTCGTGTTCTCCTTGTGTGCGTGTGTGTGTGTTTGTTTCTTCTTCGCCGTCACTATGGTATCCTTTTTCGCTGAACTTTCTTCTCTGGGTCTGTGACGACTCTATGTGCGCTTGGATATGGGCAAAGTTGTGATGTGATGATAAAGGAAAATGCACACTATCACACACACACACACACACACATACGCACGCACACGGTCTAATAAGACAATTTATTTTACACCATCAGCTTGCTCGCCCTTCCGTCCTCGCCGGGCCAATTGCCCTCCCTGGGGTCTGTTTTGAGAAATGTGTTCCATCTCGATAATGGCCGCCGTGTCTCGTGCTGTACGCAAAATTTTTGGCCCCATCGGGCGTCCCGAATCAGCGCCAGCGATGATGATAATAGTTCCCGCCCGGTACGCCCCAAATCGATTTTTGCCCTTCCGTGTGTGTGTGTACCCTCGACGGAACAAACCGGATACACACCTGTGTCCCGTGCGAATGTAGCTCCTTTGGAGAACGAGGTCGTCACACGGAAGGTGTTTTTTTTTCCCTCTTCTTCGTTTCCCTCACCACACGATAACAGCATCATAGGGGTTGAACAACGAATCCCAGGCTGGCAGGTTCACAGACACAGAACGGAAACACACGTCGCGAGGAGCGTCGTCATCGTCGCGGTCGTCCTCGTTGTTGTCGACGTCGTCATCGTCGTCGTCGTCGTGTGCAATAACAACATGCATAGTTTTGTATACATATACGGAGCAAACATCTAATTTCCCTTCGCTCCAGAGAGAGAGAGAGAGAGAACAAAAAAAAACACGTTTGCCCCAAAAACTTCCCAAAGCAATTCGGTTGCGCCAAACGCCGGAGCTGCGTGTGGCCGATGGCGCGCGCTAGCGCTGCAAAATTATCGGCCAACGAGAGAAGATCGGTCGGGCGCGATATAGTGGATAGTGTTCCGACGAACAACAAGCTCGACGAACACACGCAACATTGCCGGTCGCCGGTGCGTTCCGTTCAGGTTCCGTACGTACGTTTCGCCTCGAAATTGAGTTGTTCCGTGCGCCACCCGACGAAACACCCCGAAAAATGCATGGTTAGTGCGGGCATGGTTAGCGAGTGAGCTAGCAAAGCGTCTGTTTTGTGCCCGTGCTTCGAGGTCACACGAAGACTTTCGCTGCTCCGGTGGACAAACGACATGAAGAGAGGGAAGAAGAAAGAATGAAAGAAAAAAAATCCATCTAGTTACCGAAAAAGTTCAAAATTTTCCACCAACCGAACCAGTTGGTGATGGGGAGGGCTACTTGGATGAAATGTCTTCGTTAGACCACGACGGTACGCTGCGCTAGCGCTCGCTAGGTGGAAGCGTGCAACGCTTGAAGAAATTAGATTATACTCTATTATACATATATCAATGTCCTGGCCGGGACGAGAGCTACTGTCTTAAATGTGTACCCGCGTGTGCTCGCCGAGGTATGTGCTGCGCGTGGTCTTCTCCCGCTCGATGTGCCAGGGCAAAGTGGCAAGGCAAGAAGGACTTCTTCGAAAGAATTGCGCTCAAGATGCATTTTCCAATTATGCAGTATGGTGATAGAGAGAAAGAGAGAGAGAGAGAGAGTGAAACGG
>NC_064875.1:30333438-30348438 GCF_943734745.1 Anopheles darlingi | reverse complement strand
ACCGATGCCGATGGGGAGAGGCTGTTGTACCGAAGCGAAGAAAAACTTGCATTCCAACTTCCGGTCGAATTGAGGAATGTCACTTTCTTCCCGGTTTTTCCCCTTACCCCCTTTTCTAATCCTGCAGGTCTCGTTGTTGTTGCTACTGTTATCTTGAAATGAACTTGCCACTGATTATATCCATATGTGTATCTCTACCCTTGGCTAATCTTCCTGTAACGCAGATCCTCCGGAGATCGAGGTGGAGCAACCGGTCGTCCACAGTGGCGTCGGCCATGAGGCCCAGCTGGTGTGCATCGTGCATGGTGAGCCTACGCCCAACGTAATCTGGTACCAGGACACCACTCAAATCGGCATAACGGAGCAGTTCTCCCAACAGGTACGTACGAACAACAGCAGCAGTAGCCACCACCACTTTCCAAGGTCCAAAACATCCAGCAACCGGGTAAAGTATGATATTTGGAGAAACTGCTACGCCTTGCCATCGGGCCTAGGTGCGGTCTAGCCCAGGCCCTAGGCCAGGAGGAGGACGGCTGGAGGGCGATATACAACAATAAATGAAATATTCAAATCACTTGAGTGCCATTGTTTGAGAGATGAGAGAATTGGATTATTACAAACGAGGCTGCCGTACCCATCTTGGAGAGTTCCATCCTTCCAGACGGCGCACGTCCGTGTTCTGTGTGCTGTGGCCAGCGTAGCGATAGTCAGTATTTTAGAATTAAACAATCGATTTACTTGATTGAATCCAATCCTCTCTCGCTCTCTGCTCACTTGTGTGTGTGTTACATTTGTGGCGTCTCGAGAACTGGTAACTGGGACTGGGTTTGCACCATAAACTCCTTAAGCACACTTATCATAGCAATTGATTGGATTGTTAGTGCCAGCGTTGAGCACAATCACTAGCAAGTGCCTCACCATCTTGTTGTTGGAGTCCGACATCTCGATTGTCGCTCGAAAGTTCGATAGAAAGTTCTCGGACGGAAGCATTCCTTTGGATTTCCACTTTTAAGCTCGAGTGCGTGTGCCTTAAGAGGTGTGCGCCATCTCATCGGTGGATGACCACCATGACCCTTACGAGTACACGAGTAAAAGTATAATAATTGGACCACCCCGCGCGTATTAGGTTGGGTTTCATTTGCAAAACCAACGAACAGCTCTATCAAGTAATCGAGCCATCCATTATCCCGTGTCCGGGGAGGAGGAGCTCTCCGACAAATCGTGCGTCAAGCTCTTAACCACAAGAAGGCAAGACTATCACTTTATGGGTTCCGCCTTATCGTGGTGCTTTAGAGCGAGGGAACATAAATTAATAACGCTCTCGTATTTCAATTAATAATTAACTTTGAATAATGTCTTTAATATACCGACCCTGTCCTGTTGCCTGTTCGCTCTCCCTTCCCACCACCAGCTCTTAAAGGGGTCCTGGCGCATGTCAGACGGGGGAAGCCTGATGTCACACGATAGTAACCCATGTTCCATGCGGACCCGGGGCCCCCCTGATATGCAAAGTATTATGAATAATTATTTAGCGAAAGTAGCGCGCCCTTCCTCTCAGTCTCAGTCTCGCTAACGAGATGAATGAGCTGCATTCGGAGGGGGTGGGGGTGGGGGTGGGAGTGGGGGAGGCCTTCCTCTTCCTCACCAACGAGTGAGTATCCTCGCTCGGAAAGAAAGAGTAATATTCTTCACTTATTATGCAGAAGACGGAGACCACGTGGAGGTCCCCAGTACTGCGTCTCGCTCTACACTCTGTGTGTGTGTACACACGGGGGGTGGGGCTCCATCGCCGTCGATCCTCGATCCTTATGCTCCGGGTATTGCTGGTTTTCCGCGGCAATCATCGGGCGCCGTAGAGTAGCAGCAGCAGCAGCAGCAGAACATGTTAATGATTTTTTTTTCTCCACCATGCGCCCCGTATGCCAGCATGCCAGCCGCAGCTACTGTGTTGGTTTGGTACTGACTGGCCGGGCGGGGGGTGGTGGTGGTGGTGGAAGGTCGCCACCATGGCATGGCGCAAGCACCGGCACGCTGCTCGTGGTTCATTTTCATTATTCACTTTAATTGCTTTATGCGGGAGGAGAAATTAACTGCCTTACTGAGAGGTTCCTACTGGGCCGCGCGCGCTCTGTGTGTGCGGTAGAGGTCTACACCAAGGAGAGCGAGGAGGGGGGGAGAGGGATCCTTTAAAATATGTGTCGCCATTACCCTGGCAGCGGGCGCGCGTCATACCGCGGAAAACCAACAAAAAACCCAAAAAGCGAATGAAAGAAGACAAAAAGAACCTGCTGGTACCGCGGAACACGGAATTCCGACGGCGTTTACTCGTTGGTGTTGGTGTCGCTCTCGCGTCTTCTCTACTCATCAAACACGATGCCGACGAAAGAATGGCGCTTGCCAACAAGTTTCCGGCACTTCTTTCTCCGGCCTCCTGGGTCTGGTGGCCATGGTGCCAGAAAAACGACGAAAGTTACGGGAAACGGGAAAGCGTTAAGGAGTTAACGTGCGAAACACGAACTGACTCACGGACCCGAGTGGCCGGAAGGGGAACTGCATGCCAGCGGAAGGGGCGGGGACCTGAAATGCCGTCGCTTACGCGCTCAATTATTGCGATTCATTTGCATTTAGTATTTGGCTCCAGATCCTGGCCCCGGGGGGTGTTCAGTTCCTTGTGATCCTCCTCCTCCTTAGTATCTTCATCTGGTAGAGTGCACGCCTTTATCTCTAGCTATCTACATAGCAGCGCATGCATTTGAGATCAGTTCGTTCGAAGTTCGAAAGCAGCAGCAGCACACTCCCCATCGGGGGACACATTCCTTGCTGACTACGGCCGGGTGCATTCCGGGACCAACCGGGTCTCGGCCTCGGAGCCAAATGGAATCATCAGTCAGCCAAGGCAAGCCGGGAGCTTTAAAAAGATCCCAGCACTTCTTCCCGAGAGTGGCAGCGGGCAATCGCTTCACGCTTCACTAAATCATAAAGTATTAAGTACAACTAACAGGCAACTACCACCACCACCACCACAAGCTCCGTGCTCACAATATGCTTTGTGTGTGGCTGGAAGGCACACCGGATCCATTTCATTTACGCCATGCCACGCCACGTGGAATATGTTGCCAAGAACCCGACGACGACGACGGTACCCAGGACCGACGTCGGGCCGTCGTCCGTGGCATCACAAGAATTGCAAGTATTTTCAATTTAATTTACTCAACAACATGAGAACATCCATCTCGCACGGGTGTGTGTGTGAAAACCTGGAGGGGCGGGGTGAGATGATGGCCGCTCGTCCGTGAGCCGAGCCCCAGCCATGAGTAGAGTAGTGACAGATGAGCGGTGCCCGTATTCTAATAATTCATTACACCAGATAGGAGGACAACGGAGAGAGAGAGAGAGAGAGGAATGGGAGTTGAATGGGTTGAATGGGAGGAACGGTACAGCAGCAGCAGATCCGAGAAGCATTACCCTTATCCGACCAACCAGCACTCCCACCGTTCGGTTGGGACCGGAGGGGCATAAAGATGCACGATAGCGCACACGCATCCACCGAGGATCGTGTTACGCTCTGCCAGCCAGCCAGCGTCAGTGCTTACGCCACGCGAACTGACAACACGTTTGTTGTTCACTGATAAGCCACAGCCACAGCCAGCCTGGCTGCCATCCGAGGCGTTTGGTGTAGGTGCTGCGTGTGCGGAACCCCAAAGACCCGGGGGCGGGCTGGTGTGTGGTTTTTATTGCAGAGGAGGAGGAGGAGGCGGCAGACGAAGTAAAACGGATAAGTGCTTTGCGAGTGAAATATGTGATGCTCATAAATACATAATCATTCAAAGAGGATCCCAGACAACGACGACGACGAGGAGGATGCCAGGCATTAGATGAGCGCGAGACATCATTCAAAGCCCCAAGCGGTTTGGCTGTTTTAGTGGAGCCAAGGGTGAGGAAGGACAGTCACCCAGTCTGCGGAGGGGGACTGACTTTTTGGCCGGGGAGGCGAAGATGCGCTGCCAAATGTGAGATTATGCGTTACCCCCCGGGGAGGGGCTGTGCACTTGCTGTGCATCCTCCAGCACGAGTTTATTGGATCATTGCACTCTCTCTGTCTCTGTCTCTGTCTCCGGTGGTCCCTGGCAGGTGGAACAATTATTTATGAACTGTTACCGACCACATTATGGGTTTTCAGTTCCCTCCTTCGTATTCAGCTTCAGTGCAATGTCGATAGGCTTGAAATTTATTAAAATGCAATCTGGTCACAACGTCTGGACCGGTAGAGTCCATTCAATTATCGTACCTCAGCGCGGCTATCACGACCCATCACTCCACGACCGGGCGAGCAGATCACGCTAGGTTGGTTCCCTTGTTGTGGTGAGATGAAGATCTTTCTTGAAGATACACGCCGGCGGAGAAGCAGCAGCGGCATCGTCGCTGCAATAAGCGTAATGCAATATCCTGCAATGATGAAGATATGTTAGCGTTATTGATATTTATAATCACTTCCCAACCGCGCTGCACAAGCACCGTCACCATCAGCGTATCGATACAATTTAATTAATTATTTCCCCTTTCCATCCTTTCCTCTATCACCGTTCTTACCGTCTTTTCCGTCAATCATCTGGCGTCGTTGCCTGCTGCTGGTGCTGTTGCCACACCCGACGACTACGACCGCTGTCTACTTCGATCGACCACATCAAACCCATCTACTGGTGTACTGGTTGCTACTGCTGCTGCTGCTGCCGGTGTGGTGTATGTGTGCATCGATGCATCGACTACTTCGACCACTGCTGGGTGCTGACCGGCCGGCCGGCTGATGCTGCACATCACAGAATCGTGGCAACAAGCACAGCCTCATTATCAGGAATGTCACATACTCGGATCTCGGCAACTATACCTGCCAGGCCTCGAACGCTCTCGGCAAGGACCGTGGCACTCTCGTCCTGAGCGGTTCGCCTACACTCTGCTACTTTGATTCGGTAAGTACCGCTGCCAGCGCCAGGCACCAAACCAGTGCGGGATGGCGCTTCACTTCTCGCTGACCGGCTGGCCGACCGACCGGACGCACACACGTCCATTTCCGCTCCGGTGACGGCAGTGGCGCTCTAGCCTTGCTGCAACAACCACCACGACGACGACGACGACGACGCCACCGCACGCTGCGATCGATCAGAAACCAGAAGGAGTAGGCTGGGTGCATGGCGGCCGGGATCTGAAGAATTTGTGTGCGTGCGGTTTTAATTAAATTTTAATCCACCATCAATCATGGCGGGGCATCGTACAGTGCAAAACCTGCGGGAAGAGAGAGAGAGAGAGAGAGCAGACCAGCATCACTGTCAGTGAGTTGTCGCCTCAGTTCCGGCACCACGGGTGCCACGATGCAAGAGAGACCCGTTTTCGGGTTCGGGCACACTTTAAGAAGCGAAGCGTTTTACGGTTTTCCATATTTTCCAAATTAAACCACTTTGTGGTGGTGGGGTCCGATGATGCCGACGAAGAAGTTTGCCGACCAGTTGTGACCGCACATTGAACTCACATCGGAGGGGGGGTGGCGTGTAACTCATCAAATTAGTGTAACCATACTCTAACATTCTAACACCCCGTCTCCGTCTCCGTCTTCTCTTCTTGTAGCCCACGTTGAGCAGCTACCGGGACCAGTACAACATCTCCTGGACGGTGCAAAGCTACTCGCCCATCCGTGAGTATCGGCTGTTCTTCCGGTTGGCTTCGAAAAATCTGCATCTCCTGCACCACGACAAACCCCTGGACAACCACATCTACGGTGACCGGGGTTCGAGCCATCTCTTCAACCTGCCCCCCTACGGTGCTGGTGGTGGTGGTACTGCCGGTATCGGTGTCGGTGTCGGCGTCGGAACACACGGTAACGGTGGTGGTAGTGGTGGTGGTGGTGGTGAGCAGTGGGAGAACGTGGTCATACCGGAAATGAGTGACTACTACGGTGCGCACAACCACTTCTACAACATGGTACCACCGTACACGGCCTACCAACCGACCGTGCGGCATCGCATGAGCTTCCAGCTGAAGAACCTCAAACCGGCCAGCAACTACGAGGCGCGCGTCCAGGCCCGGAACGATCACGGCTGGAACAAGCTGTCGAGCATATTCCACTTCTCCACCCGATCGGAAGGTAAGATAGCGGGAAACGGAATGGAACGGAACGGAACGGTATGCCACGGGACGGGGCGAGTGGCCGGGCGAGAGACGGTGGTGCAACATCGTGGCATCATCGCGGTAGATAACCGCCACTTTCTTCTTGCTCGTCGTTAATGGGATTCTTATGCACAAAAATGAAGTAGCACCGCGAAGCGCTGATGATGTTCCTTCTTCCGGTCCCACTTGGTTCGTTGCACTTTTCCTCCCGGAGGCTGCACATTGTTGTTGGTGTAAACTAGGGTGGGTTTGGGGGGGGGGGGGGTGGTTTTTCCTCAGGTTCACGCTCAGGTTCGCATGTGGTTGGGCTGGAGCGCCGCCTAATGTAGGAACGGCAGCAGCCGCGCGTAGCCTAATGAACAAAACAAGAGGTATGTTTTAAGGAATTTTCCATTTTCCGGCGAGCTCTTACCTTTGGTTCGAACGAAGCTTTTTGCATTCTCTCTCTCTCTCTCTCTGCTCTATGAGTGGTTTCGGCGCACTTTGCCATTAGTAGCATAATAAACATGGAGTCATTGCGCTGTAACTTTATAGAGATAAAAATGTTGTTCATTCGGCGTTGATTGCTAAATTTAATGTAAATAATTGCGTTTTTAGGGCTTCATGCACAAGGTGTTTCATCGTTATTTTGGTTTGTTTCATACATTTCAATGAGTGATCGAGTGGAAAGCTATACCACCACTTGATATCAGGAATCGATTTGATATTGACGAAACCGTCACGTCATGGCACGTCACGTCCACTTCATGGAGTTTACTGCAAAGTTGTTTTATCGGCGCAATTCAAATGTTTCTTCCTGCTCTCTGAATTTGCGTACGCTGTTTCGTTTTTGTATGCGAGTGTTGCGGAAAGAGATATTTATCTTAAACATATATAAAGACGGACGAGCCGCAAGAAAGAGATATTATTTGATTATCTTATGTTGTGCAGTTTTTTCTTTATCGAATGTCGAGTACTTTGATAATAATAATGGCATTTAGCTATTCTACTGGGTGCGCCGCCATCATAACAGGATCTATTTAAATGTTGAATAACTTCGTCATTTTTCAGCCGATTTGGACAAATAAGCCAGTTTCTGAATCGCCAGTCTATGCCATTTTACAGATTCACGCCAAAAAACGGACTGAAATTGTATTGCAATACACTGAACAAACATCTTTCAACTATGAAAACTGTGCGTGCTTATGCCGTGGCCTCTTCGTTCGTGAGCTTTGACGACGCCGGACTTTTTTCTATGAAGCTTTTTGAACAGTAAGGTGTATGTCAGCAAACCGAAGACTACTGAAGAGCTGTTGGTCAAATACAAGGAAAATGCCCAAAATGGGTCGTTTTTTGTGTGGCTAACGGAGGCGATCAACATTTAAATATGCCCTTTCATGATGAACCATCAATAAGCTTTGGGCAACTTTTAGAAACGATGAACAAAATGTACTCAAGATTAGAATCCTTGAGTTAAAAGTATGTCCAACAGATTTTAACTTTTTGTAGAAAAAAAAAAACTGATTCATAGCCTTTGAAATACATTTAACAGAATGAAAAATGTCACCATTTATTGACGATTTTAATTAATACTAATATAAAAAAGTCGATAATGCATATTATGCTTTAGCAAGTTGAATGGAAACAATGCTTGAAAGTATAAAACTATTATTGATTTCTGATAGTATCATTTGAAAATGTTATCGAAATAGTGTCGCATAATTTGATAAATTTTAACGCCAAAGCACGAAAGACCCATATTGGAAGTATCATTGTGATAAAGGATTCTAGTGTTCCGTAATACTTTATCACTACTACCATTGCAATGCTCCATATGTACCAGCTGATCACATGTTTTTTATCTGCTTACTTTGTTATTTTCAATTTGCTTGATAAACAATATTACCAGCGCATACAATATAACTTTTAAATAATGATTCAAATCATCACTAAGATTTCAAGGTCATAGTTTTTGCAACCATTGGAACTACACCATGGATTAGAACTAGCAGACTATCATTAGGCCAAGTATTGACTAAGTGATAGCCTGTACAATACAATATGTTTTGTCTTCTTAATCAGGCTATTAAAATCACCTTAATCGGAGTATTAAAAAGAGGATCCAAAACAAGTTATGCTACTGCATCCGACGAGTAAAGGATCCTGTCGCTGGGCAATCACTTAAGGCCACCCCTCACCCAGTAACCCACCCGGGAACCTTGAATGTCCTTAGATTAAAGATAAAACAAGAGTTACTCAGGGCTACATCCAGGGCAACATGGAAGCACCTCCAAAAAACATCCTCCCTACCTCCCGAGTAGCAACACCAGCACCAGCATTCGATTCGAGTGTCTCCGGGCAAAAGAAAATAAATCTTCCACACGACACACGCACTTCCACGGCAGTGTCGCAGGAAGATAATTTTGCTTGTCCCAAAAAAAAAAGACACACGAAACAAATCCCCGTGGCACATCGTTGTGGTGGTGCTGGTAGTGGCCGCCACCGATCCATGGTGGCGTGCTGATATGAAACAAATTTGATCACGCCACACTTTGGGACCCTTGGGTTCCCAAAACGTGTAAACGGACCACCGTTCGCCGTTTTTTTTTCCCCCGGTCGCACCAGTAGTCCCAAGCCGGAAAGTAATGTGGCGAATATTTTAGTTTTCTTTATTTTACTTTTGGGGGTTTTGCGGTGGCGGCGGTAGTGGCGTGGCGGTGCTGCTGCTACTGTGCTCGATGCTCATTACGCATAGGCTGCGTGAGCCTCATCGTGCAGTTTTCACATATTTTACTGATAATGGCACTATAGCACCCAATAACGCTGATTCGGTGACGCTGACTCCACACCGCATCCGCGCTCTCTGCACACTCGCCCTGCCTTCAATTACCAGCACCATAAATCCCCTTCCTACGGTTCACGTGGGGGGTGGTGGCGACAACGAGGAACGTCGTCGTTGTTGGCTAAAGTGTCGACGTTCTTCTCTGTGTATGTGTGTGTGTGTGTGCGAGCGCGCGAAGGCCCGTGTAATTGCTCATTGGTGTCCTATTGTGCCATTCATAGAAACAACATAATTACTTAATTCACTGCCGCACCACAGCCACAGCCTCGAACAGCGAACCTCCAATTACCGTCTGCTAATTACTAGGACCTGTCGCCCTGTCTCACTCACACTCACACACACACAGAGACGCGCATATGTTGTTGGCGCGCTGCTCTACCCTCGTTGCTGATCATCGTCCCTGGCAACCGCGGCAAACCTGATAGTAGTGTGTTCGTGGGGAGCGGGAGGGTTTTATATCTTCTTTAACTATAACGCTCTGCATCTCTCCGGTGTTCTCGTTGCAGATATGGAGCTGGAACCCTCGGCTCAGCCCGCGGTCCATGGGGCCGGTCTACTAGATAAGAGCATGCTGAGCAGTAGCGCGGCACCGAGCGCCATCACCGCCGCTCATTTCCATAAATCATGGACACTTTCCATTTTCACCGTATTAATTACTGCGCGACTGGTGCCGGCACTCCTTACCGCCACCTTATCATCGGTGGCGGCATGATTTGCGCTACTTCCGCTCTCCACCATTTCGCCGTAAATCATTGAAAACTCGGTAACCAACCAACTCGGTACCGGAAGCGCCGCTCGGAGCACCACAGAACCATTATCACTTCTACCAGCAGCAGCAGCACCACCACCACCACCACCACCACCACCACCAGCATCGTCATCTCCCCAACAACGCCGTCGTCGTCGTCGTCGTCATCATCGTCGATGTCATCGTTGTTGGACCCACCACCACCTTGGGACTCGTCGCGCGGGGGGAGTGTCTCGCACGGCACAGACATAATCAGCGACAGCAACAGTACAGCGCCCACAACGGAGTAGCACCGGCCCCTCTCTCCCCACAAACCCCTCACAGCGGGGGCAGCGGCGAGTCGCTCAATTACAATTTGCCATTAATCTATTGTAAATTGCACACAATCTACCACACTTCAATGAACCTTTAACCATGCTTTATGTGCGCGTGTGCGCACCGCCGGCCAACGGCCAACCGATAGGAAGCAGGGGGAATGGACTGGGGAGACTCCTCCTTCCGTCTTGTTCACCGAAACAGGAGTAAGGAAATTCCTAATTTTCGCGAGTTCGATTCTCGGTGTCGACGTTGAAACGATTTCATTTCAGTTTGTCCTTTGTAATCGCACACACACACACGCGCTGAGCTAACTAACTAAAAAAAATACATTCCGTCGCACCGGGCTTCATCTCGGGGTGTCTCCGATGGCCACAAGGATACCTTGGGTGCGAGCGCACACCCGCGCCCTTAATCTGCTTAGTTCCCTATTAAGTTAATGAGCGATAGGTAATACCGGGGAAATACTTTTTGCTAAATGATTTGCAACGTAAAACACACTGAACAGGAAAAAAAAAAACAAAACATACCAGAAAAACGTTTTCCGTTGTCCTTCGGCGGCGTGTTGGTCAGAGGGAAAGGGGCGACGACGACGACAACGAAGGAAGGTTTACAATACGCATGGAGGATTTTAATGCAAAACCAGCAAAGTAGAGGAAGCGCACTAGAGCAATTGTATCATAAGGTAAAAATGGCTTGGTAGATCATTGATTTTCATTTCACTTTTCCCTCTCCGATTCCGTGCAACAACCACCCTCAGCTCAATCAGCGTTCATTACACATCAAACCCCCCCTCCCTTTCAACCCTGGTGCGTTTGTCTCATAGCATCATAGCAGGCAATGGAAAACCGTACACAGTGCTCGGGCGTAACCTTGGGTGATGAGCGCACGGTACATTTTTAGCTGGGTATTGCTTTCTTTCCTGAAAGCTATTACTGAATTGAATCCGAAACACATGATGCATGTACCAGAGCTTAGATACGAATATATATATATATATACACACATATATTATATATGTGCTTGAGGCGTATTCTCCCTCCTCTCGCTCTGAAGCAAAACAAACACCACGCAGCAAACACAGGCCAAAAAACCAACCAATGTTTAAGCATATTTGATTCCAACGAACGCTAACTGAAACCGCGTAGTATAAGCGTACATACATACAGACAGACAGACACACACACACACACACAGACAAGCATGCACGCACAAACACGCCAAACAAATCAAAGGAAGTAATGGCGATATTCGGCAGAATTATCAACTTGTTCACCTCCCACTACTGATCGTTGTTATTCCCAATACCACCCCACAAACCCTTACCCACTTCCAGAGCCTTTCAACTATCAGAAAGCTGGAATGGAATACATATTTCATATACACCACAACTACTATGCCATTCTCTCGATATTTTGGTGTGTAAATAGAGCTTTAAGAGAGTACGACCATCCCATTTTTACATGAAAAACCGCAATCAAAACGAGAGTCAGCAGCAGCAGTAGCAGCAGCAGCAGCAGCAGTAGCCGCGGCAACAGCAGCATCAGCAGTCCTACCCCCCAACGGGGCTACTATAACAGCAAACAAGGAACCACACCGCGTCAATAAATTTGTCCCGATGTGTCCACACACAGAGGATAAAGCAGCAAAAAAGGGGGCAAAGAAGCTAGAAGGATTGGTGTTGTTGTTGGTTTTCGTTGTGTCATGTTTGATTTTTCCGGGACCACAAAGAAGAAGGAGGAGGTGTACTAGGGGGAGATGCAAGTGCAAGCGTACTAATTGCAGACTGTTAGTAGCAAACCACAAGCAACACATACACACAACACAACGAGACCGAATCAAAAAAGCTGTTAACATGACCTCCCAAAAGCCCCCCCCCCTCTCCCCCTCCCCTTTTTCCTACTCTATATTCCACACTCATCTACTAGCCAAAGGTAATGTGCGTAACGGTACTTTGGGTGATACAGGAAAACGGGAATGTCATCCCGGTCAAGAACACCATCACACGTTCTTCTGCCCCATCATCATCATCATCATCATGCTCTCAATATCGCTTAAGCGTAACATAGAACCAGTATGCAAATAACCTGATCAGCAGGAGAGAAAAACCAGCAGGCAGGCAGGTGGTACTGCCTCAGCCACCCCAGACACGAAGAAGCTCTAAACCGTGCACACCAAACGATGCATTCCGATCGTAGTAATCGAATGATTACTAGATGCGCGAGGAAATGGCTTGATGAGCACCATTTCTCTCTGTCTCTCTCTCTCTCTCTCCCGTTCAAACACTCAAGCGAAGCACTTCTTTTCCATATCAACATGAACAACTATTTGAATATTGCATAGCGTAGCGAAAGGCATCCGGATGGACCGAAGGGAGTCATATATCAAAACCTGCATCTTCGAAGCCGGTACTGTGTGGGCTGGGAAGATAACAGGCTACAGCTGCGGCCGCACCATCGCTTCCGACTCACCTCACCATCGAATGTCCTTCGAAACGGAACTACAGTCTTTTTCGCAATGTGTAGACCCGACGTTAAGCCGGAAGAGCTCTTCCCGCTAGCGGGGGGGATTCACAGTGACACGAAAATCTCAATTCCACGAATGGTAAATGGGGGTAATTAACGGATTCAAATCGAACGGATCCACCATCCGCAAATGGTAATGAGATCGTTGTCAAGCCGACCGACCCGTTGGTTTGGCTGGGGAGCTATTTACACATTATCATCCCGTGAATGAGTTCACCGCATTCTCCATTCTTCAAGGCAGGAGACAGTAGTATAATGCCGATGTGTAAAGCCATTCTTCGATTCGATTCTTAGCCTGGGGTGAAACAGGCGGATTGACGCATGATTAGGAGGACGCTTCAGGCCGATTAACTGTAAAGATGCAAATGTGACAAATGGTAGTGCGCTAGAATAGATCGGGGAAAGTATGAGAATCAATTAGATCTTAAAAGTAAAACGCTAGAAAGGAGAAAATCGATATTAGAGCCGCGAGGGGCAACCGGTAAGGCATGGAGGGATACTATTTATTTTCAGCATTCGTCGTGAGGTGGTCTCTGTGAACCATTGAATGGCGAGTGGCTTAGAGGGACAGGATGAAGGCGGCAGAGAAGTACAATTGATGAGCTGAAGCAGTGCTGTGCGGTTGAGTTGAGACACATCCAAACAAGCATAAACAATATGCGCCTGAATGAGCAACGGGACGTGACAAAACATACAAACAGATTCTACTGTAAAATATACAATATATTAATAAGAAAAGAAAAATAAAATACAATCCATTGAAAATAACTTAAAGTGGCCCCGTGCCGGTATCGATTGCCGTTTGTGGTTGTGGTGCATGAGCATGATGTGATTTCCAATGAAGTGCGCGTACTTGTTCCTGAAACCGTTTTGTGAACCCGCGCATCCGAAAACTGTCAAACAATTTTGGAACATCCATCCCAAACACAAAGGCGATGTGCTTTACTAAGGAAGGGAAGACAAGGGTTTTTTCTACCACCAGTCAAACGTCATGCACAGACGAACGTAATTTTACGATGTTACTTTATTTCATTTCGCAATATGAACATTGCTTATTTTAGCAGATACCGGATACAACTCTAGTGGGATTTGGAAAATGAATCACCCCAACACAGGTTGTTACGAAGCGCAGTTCTATTGGTGGCCATTAATACGACTAGGGAAATGAACGAAGTGTATATTGCACGTCCTTTGGCAAAAAAGGAAAAGTAATTTAACTTATAAGTATTTACTCACCATTTCACTCACGCAGTTTAGATTGTCTTCGACAAGCTTGAAGGAGTTCACAAGTCCAACTCTTTCGGAATAATTTTTCCATCATCAATAATCTACCAGCGACCCTTGCTATGCAGACTCACAAATAGAGTGTTTATTTTTTGTTTAAATCATGGCACTACGATCCTTTCCTACGATCGCTTCGTAACCGTATTCTAAGTCGCAGATCGTGATCTGATAGTATGAGCTGCTAAGATATTTATGATACTCAAAACGGAAAACAGGAATTCTCCGAACATTCCAATACGACTCCGTTTTATTGTATACCACGGCGAATTTCATTTCATTTAAGTATTGCTTTCATAAACCTATGTTAAACTTCGTTCTGTGAGAGAATATTCCAACAAGTTCTATTCTTATGCATTTCAAAGCGAAATAAGCTTGTCCTGAACTATTAGTAGCAACTCTAATTTCTCCTGTGGTGCTTTCATTCTGAGCCACTTCTACGCCTTCCTGTGATCAATCTACAGCATGAAAATTCCGGTTTTTTTAAGTTGGGGAACTTTTCCTTCAGCCCGCGGAAGGTAAGCATCGCATTTGACATTCCTCCGATTTTACGAACAGGTTTAGACGACTGTAATTTGGCCATATCGAATCGCAGTTTGTGCAGACGAACCAGAGGCGCGTTCATACGTAGGAAACTAGATTCCTGAAAAAGGCCGCCATTGAAATCGAGAATTTCAAGATGTTTTAGAGATGACAACGCTTTCAACAATTCAATAGGTTCTTCGTAATCCGAATCGTCGGGATTGTAATCTTGAATCACTACCTTTAGCTCTTTCAAGTGCGCACCACAGTTAATGATTGTTTGAATACTATTTTCTCTGTTATTATTGCCAATACACACCTCAAGGCTTTTAAGCGATGTGGGGAGTTTAAAAGTATGCCCTTCATCCCATGGCAATTCTATATGCTCCATTAGCGTTAATTTTGACAAATCAATAATGAATTTATTACTGTATGATTCTGCCAAAGCATTCGAAGAACACGAAGGTCGAAGTCTTCGAAGATGTGTTAGTTTGTTTAAATTTGATGCGTTGAAATAGAGCAAATCATAATCGATGACAAGTTCCTTTAGCGGTGTACAGATATCGCATATTGCATTGAAGATTTCATAATTAACGGTATTACGCCATTTCAATTTCTCTATGTTTGTC
>NC_064875.1:30318438-30325938 GCF_943734745.1 Anopheles darlingi | reverse complement strand
GCCGTCCCTACTATTGATTGTTGTAGGTCCATTGCCAGAAAACGCGTAAACCTCGATACTGATCCACCAAATCACCATACACTGAAGCACTGGAGTAAATGAACAAACTAATAGAACATAGAAACAAACTCGCCCAGAGTATGCGTGTGTAATGGAAGCCATTAAAACAGAAGAAATGGTAAAATTCCAGCATTTGCTTGCCACATGAACCGCTATGTGAATATGCGACGACTTTGTGTGATCTCCTTAATCCCTCCCGATTCAGTTCGTATTTCGTACGATCTTCCTTTCGGCTCTGGGTATACTTACGATAGTTATCGGTTTAAGCGGTCATTTGCCAGTACCAGGCAATGTTATTGCTAAGACGAACGTTACCTGAGAAATCGTGTTCCGAGGGGTTCAATATCAAGTTGAGAATTTTGGAAACGAATTGCATAACACCGCTACCTAGACAGACACTGTTCTCCATGGCGCTTTGCAACCGTGTTTATGCTCTGATTTGTCAGACACCACGCACCAAATTCCTATTCTTTCAGTATCCATCCGAATCCGCTCATCGATATACACGATGAACATGTTTCTCATTTCCATGCGAGATCGAATAGTAAATCTCACTCTGAGCAGAAGCATTTCTCTCCTAAGACGTTTGAGATGCTGCTTCCGTTTGTTTTTTGTAGCTCGAGAAAATCTCTTTTGTGTGTACCCAGATAAGATTCTAGATGTGTAAATGTACGTACATTGTAGATTATGTGTCTTGTTTTGCCAATATTTCTCCTGGCCTTATCAAACTACACAATCGCACCACAAGTAACGCAACACGTTCGTAGTGTGTAATGGTATAACGTTAGGCAAGCGGCAAACATTGCTGGGATCAATCTGCAATCCAAATCCCACTATACTCGATGTGCAACTATTGTGTAATACGGAAATTAAAATATAGACTCAATCAAAGTTTAGTTGTGTAAGCCAGCAATGTGAAGGAATAGATGTAAGGAGGTGGTGTGGGTGGGACGAGTGAGCGGTATGGAAAATCAGGAATGAAATTTATATACATATACATACATCTATAGATATAAATCTATACATATACTTATATATATATATACAAGATTATACAACAGGCTCGTTTTTACGTTAAATTTTGTTCCATTTTTCTCGAGACAAGCGCGTTGGATGATCCGCAATCATGTAACGAATGTTAGTACGCTAAGGCACAAGAAGACCTGAGAATGTCCCGCGCCACGTCACGGGACGTGCACGGTGATGGGTGATGAGAGTAGCGAGTAGCTAGAGTAGTGTCAAATGGGGTTGGGATTAGCAGTATGATAATGATGATGGATGGCAGAAAAGCTGATAGAGTGCCCAAGAAACCAAACGTGTAGATAAGCGTATTTAAATGCGTAAGTTTTATCTTCCATCTTGAGGATCACTTAAAAGTGTTTGCGATCGTGAACCATCTCTAAATAAACAAAAATAATGGGATGGAAATCGTTTTGATCACCGAACTGGTTAGCGCACACCACAGTTAAACATATAGATGAGCACAAACATAGATGAGGGAAGATGTTAGCTGGATTAGCTGGGAGGTAATGGAAAAGCACAAGGGGGACGGGACGGGCGGTTGGATGGATATTGCAATATTATATACGATTCACTCGACCGAACCGAAGGGGTGATTCGAATGTCGTTATTACATTGAGCAATTGTTCTTTTCTTTATTGCATAAACTGCATTTCTCGTTCACTTATTCAAGAGAAACACGTTTTTACCGAAAATAACGCACGATCATCGATAAGCGCGATAGCAAGAGGAGGTCATAGTCGAATTCAGGATCATTCGTCAAGCAAGCAATCCATAAGATGACAGCAAAAAGAACAAGATTAGTAATAGGTTTAACAACACGCATACAAGACAAAACGGAGAAAGAGAAGAACTGCGACACAACACAGTGTTTATGGTCTAACATAAAGAAGAAATGAAATTGTTATCATCAAACTTCTACACGAGCTGCTTTTCATGTGGAATGAAATTTAATGTTGAAAGAAATGCGTTTGTGCGGCGTTACGATAATGACAAAAGTTCTGCTAATGCGATATTATATTACATTGTTTAAAATTTCTTAAAGGTCCCGAAAATCAGTTCCAATCCATCACATTTACGAATGTTGCGCTGCTTTCGGTTTTGCTTTGGGGTTTGAACTACTTCGCCCATAGTGTTGCGGGGAGATAAGAAAGTCCCCCTGCAGTCACCCATACAGCCACACATAAGGTTTCTATTTGTCAACAATCAACAGCAAGCGCAATCAGCTGTTGCTGCGCAGACTTTCGGCAGTAGGCCCCCCGAGATCGTGGTGCGTTGTCACCAGATTAGTTCGCGAAACCAGTTCGGTAGGAGAGAGAGATGGTGAGTGAGCTGTGACCTTCAATGAACCACGTTACTAACCAAGGCGGCGACCACTTCTGATTACAGGCGAAACGTTACTGCATTATTGGTGCCGGCGCATCGGGTGTGTGCGCGGCCAAGACGGTTCTAGAAGCCGGCGGTCAGGTGACGGTTTACGAGAGAACGGACGAAATCGGTGGCACCTGGGTGTATACCGACGAGGTCGGTACCGATCGATATGGGTTACCGGTTCACACCAGCATGTACCAGGGTTTGAAAACGAATCTTCCCAAGGAAATAATGGGCTTCCCGGGGTACGAAATGGCACCGCAGGATGCGTCGTATGTTCGGGCGGATGAAGTGCTCGGCTTCATTCGGGACTATTCCAATCATTACGGTGTCACGGAGCTGATTCGATTTGGGCATTTGGTTGAAGAGGTGAAACCAGATCCATCGTCTGACGAAGGTCGTTGGAGCGTGAAAGTACGGAACCTTCAAGAAGCGTCCAGTCGAGAGGAGTATTTTGATTTTGTGCTCGTCTGCAATGGACATTATCACACACCATACGTACCATCCTACCCAGGACGGGAAGAATTTCTGGGTCACCAGTTGCATAGCCACGACTTTCGCAATCCGGATGTATTCAAGGATCATACCGTACTGGTCATTGGTGCCGGTCCAAGCGGAACGGATCTTACCTTGGAAGCAGCGCGGCTAGCGAAAACGGTTTACTTCAGCCACCACGTTCCGGATAAGCTGAAACATCTCGTGTTCCCATCGAACGTCGTTCAGGTACCGGATGTGGTACGAATCGGTGCGCAATCGGTCGAGTTTGCCAACGGAGCAAGCTATTCGGTAACACTCATCTTCTACTGTACTGGCTATCGGTACAGTTTTCCCTTTCTGCATGAGGAATGTGGAGTGCAGGTGGATAAAAACTGGGTAAAGCCGCTATATAAGCACGTCCTGAATATTGCACATCCGACGATGGCATTTATTGGGCTACCGTTTTACGTGTGTGCCACGCTGATGTTCGAGCTGCAAGCACGCTTCTGTGTGGCGTTCTACAGTGGACGGTTGCCGATGCCCACGCGCGAGGAAATGGAACGAGACCATGAGCGTGAAATGACGGAACGGTGGAACCGTGGTGTTAAGAAACGGCAAGCACACATGATGGGACCGGATTATCAGAGAGAGTACTACCGTTCGCTGGCCGATCGAGCTCAACTAGTTTCCATTCCGGATGTTATGGCGAAAATTCACATTGACAGTGGTCGCCGCAAGAAGGAAGATCTGGAACACTACCGGGACGACGTGTATCGCATAGTAGATGCCGACACCTTTGTCAAGTGTCACATATCAGAATTGAAATCTCTCGAGAAAGAGCTAGGGGATAGACTTAAGTTATGCTAGAATGGTTTACAAACAAAGGGTTTGTTTGGCCTGAATTTTATTTCTTAACTTCATAATATGATTGGTGAAAAATTCCTTGGACGATCAAATAATAAATGGCAAAGGGTTTCATTTATATTCAAAACACCAAAAATAAAATTTCAAGAAAACGTTGAAAGGAGTGCAAACGAAATTAATATTGTTATCATTTTACACGGATCTTCAATCGAAGTTTGGAATAGTTCTTTATTGTACTGTTAAAAACACTACCCCAACCTACGCTGTTTCGGCGGTCGTATCGACGTTATCTGCTGGCAAGGGTACTTTAATGAAGCTATGATCATCGACGATTCGATACTCATAATTCCGGAAGTTAACGTCCTCGTTTTTGCTGTTAATGCAATCGGCATGCATTTTGGCCAACACGGGCGGCAGTGACTCAATTTCCGCAATCCGTGCCAGATCATCGTAGTACCGCTGCTGTAGGTCACCGGCTAGCATATGCGTTAGTTTGCCGGTAAGATTACGTTCCTCCCGCTCACTTCTATCTCGTTGCCACTCTTGCAGCATTTCTTCGGTGCTCGGTAACCGTTTTTGGCCACTATAAAACTTCAAACAAAAGCGGGCCTGTAGATCCATCATCAACATCAGGCAGCCGTTAAAGGGTAACCCAATGAAGGCCATGGTCGGTTGATTGATGTTGATGCAGTGATAGTACAGCGGAGTGATTGAGTTACTGTGTACCGTTACGCCCGAATCCACCGATAGGAATGGTACCGAGTATCGATATCCGGTGCAGTAGATGATAACATCGAAGTCTTCCGTTTGGCCATCGATAAAAGTAGCACCGGTTGCAGTTAGCAACCGCACCACCGGTCGCTGAATCACGCGATCGCCCGTATGCACAGGAATCTTACAGCGATGGCTCAGAACAACACGCGAAGCGTGGTTAACTAGATCGGGTGCTATATCCACACCACTATGTCCTCCGCCAACAACGAGCACACGTTGGTTGCTGAAATCGACGCTACGCCGATAATCTCGGCTATGTATTTGACGGCCCTGGAATATCTCTTGTCCCGGAAACTTTGGCACCACCGGTGATGTATAGTGACCGTTGCATATTAACACGTAATCGAAGCGGTGCGTTGTGTAGCGATCGTTGCACAAATCTTTCACTAGTACCTGCAAAGCACGATAACAACAGGTTAACAACAGTAGGCAACAGGCGGTACCTAATGAGCATAATTTTATCTGCGGACTTACATCCCATTGTTCAGATTCGAAACGCCGTGTCACTCGTACTACTTGATGTTCAAATCTAATCACTCGGCGGAGCTGAAATTTTTCAACGTACCCTTCCAACTGCTTTATGACGTCCGGGATCGTGATGAACGTTTTAGCATCCTCGTCTATCGGATAGTCCGGATAGCCCATTCCTTGCTTAACCAAATTCGTACGCAGGCTAGCGTAAAGGCAGGAGTAAATATCCAACCCATTTCGATCCTTCCCGGTGCTATCACTGTACGCCCACAGACCACCGATTTTATCCGTTTGCTCGAACACGGTCACCGCGTCACTGCTGTCTGCGACATCGAGCGCATGTCTAGTGGTACAAAGCCCGGCCGGACCAGCACCGATTATGCAGTAGGTTTTCGTCTTACACAAAGATGAAGGCAAACGTTCTATAAATCTTTTTTGTCTCAACCACTAGTTACTTACCATTTGGGAAGACAAACAATGTGAACCGGGCGGTATCTCGGACAATACTGACGTAAGAATCGGACCATCATCATTGGTAAGGTCATTTATGCCGGCAACCTTAACTGATTAACTAAATTGCGGACGGCACCATCGAGTCCCCGTGGTGCTGCTAGCAAAGTACCGGAAAGTAGCGAGTGGTGAGAATATATTGAATAAGTTTTTCCAACGACTTTTGGAAGAGAAAAGACCGATTCGAGTATTCATTGAATTCAGTGTTAAATACCATAACTGGCGTTCAATGGAATTCCTTCAGTTTCTGACACTCCCCAAGATGCAAGTGTCTTAAGGTTACTTTTCAAGTAAGCGCTGATGCCATAGCGCTCAGTTACCCAGCAAGATGAGCGATAACGCTTATCAGTATCTATTCGCGAATAAAGATAAGCCACTAGGTACTACACTTGATGATGGGCACATCTTGGCAGCAGAGTTTCTTTAGGGTTTATCCGTTCCGGTAGCATGGCTCCACGCTACGGCATCATTGGAGCCGGATTAGGAGGAATTGTTAGCGCTCGCCATGCACTGGATGCTGGTGGTAACGTGACCTTGTTTGAGCAGAGCAAGCACATCGGTGGAACGTGGGTACTGGATGATCGTACAGGTGTGGATGAGCATGGCATTCCAATCCACAGCAGCATGTATCGTGGGCTGAAGTCGAATTTACCACGCGAGACGATGGGATTTTTGGATTTCGAAATCGAAGATCGTGGCGTTAACTATGTACCGGCCGAGGATGTGCTAGCATTTGTGAAACGGTACGTAGAGAAGCACGTACCACTCGACCGAATTATGCTACAGCATCAGGTGATCCAAGTGACCCGGCAGTTCAACGAGCAGCAATGGCTGGTGATCGTACGCGATCTGCTTGAGAACCGGATCAAGATGTTTCACTTTGATTTCCTTCTTATCAGCGTCGGACGGTACGCTTCGCCGATGTTGCCCGACTATGCCGAAAGGAATCGGTTCACAGGACGGCAGCTGCACAGCCACGATTTCCGCGATGCGCATGATTTTCGCGGAGAGGATGTACTGGTCATTGGCGGTGGTCCGAGTGCCACCGACATCACGCTTATGCTAGCTGATGTGGTAAATTCTATAACGATTAGTCATCGAAGTGCCATCCCGCTGAACTTCCCGGCAGAGAAGAATATCGTTCAACGGGCAGTTGTTACGGATTTGACCCACGATGGAGCCTATTTTGCAGATGGTACTGCAGGAACCTACAGCGTCGTACTCTTTTGCACGGGATATCGGTTTTCCTTTCCATTTCTCAGCGTCGACTGTGGACTCACTGTGAAGGATCGTTCGATAGAACCGTTGTACAAACACTGCATCAACATTAACCAACCCACAATGGCTATCATTGGGAGTCCATTTCCGGCATTCGCTACACTGATGATGGATCTACAGGCTCGATTTTGTGTTCAATTGTTCAGCCAACAAAAGACGCTGCCCAGTAAAGAGGAAATGTTGTTGGATCTGGCAGCGGATCAGAAAGAGCGCAAGGATCGAGGCTTCGATGCCGATCGCTCCGAGCAGTTGTTCGAAGATCTTCACGAACGTTACTACCAGGAGCTGTCGATGGTTGGCGACTTACAACCGATACCTGCTGTAACGATGAAGTTGCTACATCAAACGTTACGAGCCAGAAATGTGTGTCTTTTATGCTTCCGAGACTATGTGTACAAAGTTGTTGGTGACGAATTTATTATCGTGAAACGCCCAATTCATTGATTTTACAATCATGCAATAAGATTCAAATGTTACTTAATTTTTCTCTAATCATGTTTATACTTTCAAGCCTTAGATTATGTGTATAATATGCATCTACAAATAATTGCTTCATTTTAGTTCTATTACTTTTATTCTTATCTTTCCTGAGCTTTCCTTATTTTGGATGCAATTTATAAGCTTAAGCGAACTATGATCTGTAATTTGTATTGGAATGGTATAAGGAATAGGGCT
>NC_064875.1:30308438-30313438 GCF_943734745.1 Anopheles darlingi | reverse complement strand
GATAGTGGATGAAATTGGCGCATGATTTAGTGAACGAAGCGGTTACTTGCATGACGTGGATTAAATGGGCTGACAATGACTTACCTTCGAACCGCTCATTACTACGGTAATCGTGGCTGTGCATCTGAGTTCCCTCGTACACGTCCATTCCCTGATATTTCGGCAAATTCGGAGTATGATAGTGTCCATTGCAAACCAGCACGTAATCGAACGTGTAGGTAACCAGCTTATCGTTGGGACAATCGCGCACAATCACCTCCCAAGCCTTCTCGTCCAGTGTCGGTTTCACGCGCACGACATAGTGACTGAAGCGGATGTGCTCCAGGATGCCGAACGTTTCGGCAAACAGATGAAAGAAGTGCAGCATATCCTCGGCCGGAATGTAAGAGCTTTCCTGCTCCGGTATTGGGAAATCGGGATAACCCATGATCTCCTTCGGTAGGTTGGTCCGCAGTCCCTTGTACATGCTCGAGTGCATATCGATACCGTACTCGTTCTTGCCGGTCTGCTCATTAAACACCCAGGTGCCGCCCAGTTCCTTGTCCATCTCGAACACGGTCACCGTTCCGCCCGACTGCAGGGCATGCCGTGCCGCGCACAGTCCTGCAGTACCGGCCCCAATCACGCAATAGGAACGCTTCGTCTGGAAATTGACATCGATTACGGGCGAAAGAGAATGGGTCAGTGCGCTTTGTAGAACGGGGGCGCCATCCATAACCGGATCATATGCAGCGCCCTGCATGCGCCCAGCGAGATAAGAGAACTTCAAACCAGCTACAGCCAGTTCGCTCGAAAGGGTTTACATCATTACAAACAAAGCTCAAAAACAATTAGTCAAACAATTAGCACGGGGTGCAATACAGCCGTAAGCCTTCCGGGGACCAGTGATACTAGCGCTTGACTTGAAGTATTAGAACGTGACTTCCTAATCGTTCAGACGGAACGAGTGCCTGGTCATACAAACGTTATCGAACTGTAATCATACACGGTAGGTGTGGTAGACGATTGGTAAATAGATTTGTTTTATAACCTTTTCTCATGCTCTGGAAGTATCGAAGTATTCCGCAAGCATGGCTGATTAAAGTGATGAATTAATTCAAACAAAGCTCTTATCGTAACAACGACACTCTCATTTGCCGATCAAGAACAAAAAAGAAAAACAATAAGTGACGTGCAGCGGATGCGCGATTACCACGCACCGTATTTTCCGCATCAAGCCCCGCAAGGCATCTCGGCGCGCTCTCGATTCCTTTATGCTACGTTTTCAAGGTTCATCCGCAAATGCATCGCCGTAGGGTCATAGTACGCTGGCTATTAGCCTCTTTCGGGATCGCTCTCAGCTTCTCTCCTCGAAACATTGTATGCATAATGTGCAGGCCTGTTCGTTAATCACCCGGTTAATTGCACATGAACCTGTCCGGTGATAAGATGAGCGCTGTTGGGGGCTTGCATGGATTTTATTAATAATTGCAACAAGAAAAAGAAAAACAAACCAGCGCCAGAATCATCCATCGGCGTATTGGGCCATGTCGGACGAACTAGGCAAAACGTAGCGCCGTGGTGACCCCGCGCTGTTACCATGGATCAGGTAGAATAACCGGACTTTACTGATAACACCATTCGGAACATCCGCACCGCGCTATAACTCCATCACCACTCGCTGCCTCGTTCGCGATGAGATGGTACAGTTCGTTTCGATTAGTTCTCTTTTTGCTAGACGTTACCACGTGCTTCAAGTAGATGAATTGCTTGGTCAGCAAGCATTAAACGGAATTGCAACTCGTTTCCCTAATGAAGGGGGTATTGCATAGCTATCTCAGGATTAAACCGAATTCTCAAAAAACCTCGAGGCGGAAATAAGTGATGAGCTGATAACACTTGCGTCGACGCAGGTTGAGAAACAGGGTGGAAGGGCGGAATATCTAGAGTAACAGACACTGACGCCAAATGCATAAAACCGGCGGATTTAATGTTCACGATATCGGTGTCTTTTGCTATCGGTTTGGTTTATGTAATAAGATGCGCGCGTTTGCGCCATTCGATCCAGGCGCGTGACGGAAGCACTCGCATCCGGGTAACCGAATGACAAAGTGTATGCCCACCCCCTACAGCGTCTAACAATTTCTAATAAATGATATTAGACGGTCTGGAGCAAAGCTAGCTTCCGAGGCAAAAGGAACTAGCTAGCTATTTGTAACTTCACGAAAGTGCAAGCAGTATCACTCATCATTCTCCGCTTGGGGTAGTAGCAGGGTCCTGTGTTTTTGATTGAAACATGATCTTTAATGATGCAGAAAACACATCCATATTTTCAAAACATCGCTCAGCTGTTTTGCGTCACAACCTTGATGGAAAACTCTGAACTTCACGCTACATCATCTGATGCTGGATGTTTGTTTAAAATTGTGGCAATACTAGATCATTGCTGAGGCAAAACACATCAGCATATCTCTTTCTCTCTCGGGTCATTTCAAGTGTGCTGCTTTGATTCGCACGGTTGCGGTGCAACAGAAATGATGAAATCCTAAGCCGCCGATTGCTCGATCGTGGCAGGGCGGGAATGAAAGGGTTGTCCACTAACGCGTAGCCACACGGTTGACCTGATCGCAACTATCACTAATTACCTTTTCATTCACCATGTTTAACCAATTTGCCGATGGTAGCACGTGACGCGCGGTCCTATAGGTACTACGATCCACTAAGAAATTCTCGATCGCCAAACGAGTAGCACTGTGTTGTTTTCTTTAGAAGTGATTGCACTGTGTGAAGATTATGTGTGTATGTGGTTTTTTAAAGTTGTTGCTCCTTTAGATCTTGCCTGTCGAACCACCGAAGCGCAACTACTGCTCCTTTTGCAAGGGCCGAGCGTATTTATTATGTCTTGCCCCTATATCTGCTGAGCTTCACACTGATTTGCTACAGCTGTATGCTCGATAGGACGATGGTGGATGGTGTTTAACAAACCGCTATATATATACAATATGTACTTCCCGAGTTTTATGAGTAATCCCTTTTGCTGTGTTTTTATTGAATGACTAAACCATGTAATGATTACGAGACTAGAGAACAGTTGATTAGAAGTAGTGCATCCAACTGGTATACACGTGACAGTAAATAGGATTCGTGAGACTGAAAGAAATGGAAGAGGTGAAAGCAGTGCATATGAACGTTCGCTTGTTATTTTCGAAGAATGTGCAGCCGTATCATAAATTAATAATAATATAATTTATCAAATAATCTTCGGTATGCATGGAGCTGCAAATAATACTCATAGTTTTTGTATTATTTTTCCACCCCGTCTTCTTTCTATAGTCGCACCCATATTTTAGTATAACCTGCATACCGTCGTTTCGTCGTTTATTATAAATAAATTATTATTAATAAATTATTTAGTTTAATTAATTTGTTTGTGATTTTCGGCGTTTTTACCAAATACGTTATATGCATTGTCTATTTTCTAGAGTCGTATTTATTAAAATAATCAATGTGTCGTAAAATCTGTCAGCTTGCTGTATAATATTCATTTAAATGACTTAAAACTCAATCAAACATCAATAACATAAAAATCCGGTTGATTGTACATCTAATCTCCATGCATTTGAAAGTGATGTCTCATACTTAATCATAGTATTGTATCGCTTTCTATTGCTATTAATCCATCTATACAAGATTCTTCAGGAATTTTTTTGGACACGACTACAAGTTAAAAATTCACAAAAAGGACTTGTGTAGATTCCAAATTGAGCTTGTTCGCGCAACAAAAATCCAATAAAACCTTTGGAAATTTTTGTCCAAAATTATGAGAGGTAAAATATTCCTAGTTTTGCATTAATCACGTCAGTTTTCTGTGACTTGTTCTGTTTTCAACAAAATATTCGAAACTTCATGTGCTGAAGAGCTAGTCGCTATGTCTATGTCTCTATGTCTATGTCTCCTAACATGCCAAGTAGAGATTTGATACTTCTTGATAGTTCTGTTAGTGATAGGATTAGTACGCAAAACCGTAGTGGCGTTGCGACTTTTTAGAATTGCATGTTTTGTCTAGTTGCTAATGTTCTTAAACATTTTACATCAACTATTGGTATCAATTTGTTTCGGAGAGATTCCTTACAGTTTGTTATTTACAAGATTGTTTTCAATATTTTTCATAGGTGAAACTCCACTAGTGGTGCCCTTCATTCTCTGATTGATTGTGATTTGCACAGGGTTAGAACGTAGGGAGTCGCAAGGGATCAAACATATTTATAATTTTATTTCAATTGATTACCATCTCTCTTTATGTTCCTCCTGCTGTTCAAGATCAATAAGACGAGAAGACCTGTGTTATTAAACAAAAGAACTGTTTGTGTAAAATGAATTAATCATAAAATCAATCTTCCCAGGAGTCGTAGGAGGGACACTTTGATGCTCAATCTAAATTGGTATCGATATCCAAGGAGCTTAGCAGGGATTGATATCTAACGGGGAATATAGGGTTATACAGAAACCATTCAACTTCATTTCTCATCAAGTTTTTGTAAAATTTCCAAATTTTCGATTTTTGGGGGATTTTTTAAGTTTTTCTAAATCTAACGAGTTTTAAATCATTTAAAAAAGGTATCTACAATTTTTACAAAAACTCGACAGGGCTACCTGGCAAATAGTGCACAGATTATGTGTTCAAAATTTCAAATCGGCCCAGTAGTTTTTATGCTTTGGCTTTGGCACCGACTTTGAAATCGTAGGTTTTTGGGAAACGCGATTCAAAGTAGCAAGATGCTTCAAAAATCTTGTTTTGTTTCGATTGATCTCAATTTGAAAAGATAAACACTCATTAAAAAATGTAAAACGTAAATGTGAAGAAAAGAAATAAAATAAAATATATTGGCGTGTGTAGAGACGGCGTGAGAGCGAGGATTTAACAGTGATGCTCGATTAAATATGAGCGTTTTGTTCAAAAAAAGAAAGATTTCGTCAAAAATTTCAAGCGTGAAATTGGCTACAGCCCTGTGCCGTTAAAA
>NC_064875.1:30218438-30303438 GCF_943734745.1 Anopheles darlingi | reverse complement strand
ACCCAAAACAGCAATGGAAATCGAATGGTAGTAGCGCATCGGTAGTATCTAGGGTGGCTAAGATTAAAAAAGTAGCAAATAGCAGGGAAAGAATGGACATGTTAGCAGTCATCAACTGGGTAATATTTTGTTGGATCATTCGCAAAAGTGTTTTTAAGTCCACTATCCCATTTGGGCCCACACTAGCTTCAATGTCCACCAAATATTCTACCAACCCTTATTCTCGCCAGTCAGAGGATCAAAGGCCAGAACAAACATCCTCCATCATAGACAATTTTCTATCGAAAAATGGATTTTTGGATCACCCTTCGTGGCTAATGGTACCACTTTACAAACGTAACCAAATTGATGGATAAAATGCGCTGCAAACTAAACTAGGCATCGCTTAAACCGCATGTCATGAGAGAGATACTAGCTTTTGGCCGATATTAATGAACTATAATCTAAACTCAAAAAGTAACATTATATTCCTTGACCCTTAGATCAGTGATAATCGATGTGCCCCCCCTCGAGAAATGTGGCGGTTTAATTCAGCACAAGTTAATTTATAAGTCAAAGCGAGGTCGTTGCAAGATTGTGGGAAGGATTTGGTGAATCGAGGCTGAACCGGTAGCTGAGTGAAACGTCGATGATAGGATATTTCCGTATAAATACATAGATGAAAGTAAAATGCGGCAGTGTTTGAATGTTTCGAGGTGCAGCACCCTGCTAGGATTTTATTAAAGGCTTCAGGGCCAGCATGTACACTGGGTACAGTTCCTTGGGGAAGCTTGTTTGTCGTTGCTCCTTGACAACGCGCAGGTTTCCTCTCTTCAGCAACGCCTTCATCGCAGCCAGCGGTCTCGTCACGGACGAATCCGTTTCGTCGGCAATGACCTCGTCGTTTGAGGTAAAGTTCTCCTTCATCACCATCATGCCACTCCGTGCCAGTCCATTCGCACAGCGAGAGAAAAATTGCACCAGATCCTCATCGGTCAGATGCCCAAGGACCCATTGAACCCAGATAATATCGTAGTGCCCGGCCTGTGGCACAAAGCTCTGCAGTCCCTCGTTGTATACGGTTCCGATTTTGGGGCCACAATCTTTCAGGGACGTTCTGGCTGTCTGGCAAAATTGTTCGTCCTGCTCTACGAGATCCACCTGTTCGAAGAAGGGGACGAGTAAGCCTCGGGTAATCCTTCCGATACCTGCTCCACAATCTAGTGCTCGTTGGTGTCCAGGTGCCGGCTTTAGCCGGTACAGATGCCTCAGGAACTGTTCTGATCCGCGGATGTCGATGAAAGAGATGCTGCCGAATCCACCGAGCATCCCGTCCACGGTCGGCGATATGGTGGACCAATACTTTTTGGCATTTTTGTAGTAATCGGTTTCAGTTTCTACGTTCAGCTCCATTTTCCAGTGTATTTTAAAGATGATTTTGAGGTAGAGGTGATTGAGGTTGAGGTTGAACACGCTGCTTCACTTCTTTTCTTCGTCCTTTTAGTCCAGAGAATTTACCCCGGTACGGCGCTTAAATTCAGCTTCCTGGGTCTTTGCAATTAGGATATAGCCCTCAGCTAACTAGAGAACCGGCTTCTAATACCACATTTTTCTGATTTTTGTATAGTTTTGTATGAGAATTTATAAGTATGATAAAGGTGTTCCGGTTGTAATTAGATTTAGAATCCGTTTTCGTGGTTTTAGCCTGGTCTTTTTGGGGATGTTTCGCGCTGCGGTTTTCCAAGTGTTTTACACTTTCCCGGCTTACTTTGCCAGCGGAAACCACGACAGGAGAAGTAAACGATTCTAATTCGCTCTTAACACCTCAATCTTTATCACAAATATAAGGAAAAATGTATAAAAAATTCCCACTTTGTGCAATGATTTTTAACCAAAACAGAAATATGGTGATAATTCCTAAGGCCCTGCCAGACGAACGAAAAAATTAATGCCAAACCTTTTATTTTTAACCCTTATGTGCTTATTTCCGTGAGGCGTTAGTTGACTCACTATGGGAAAAAATCTCACTTTTCTTCATACTGAGTGGTCATATGGGTAAAAAAAAGAAGCGGAAAACGCGCCAAATTTGCCACATCAGAGTCGCAATTTAGTAATTGTTGGTGTTTTGTCGTGATTTAGAAACATGTCGTCCCAGGGCGAAAGACCCCCACGCAGTGCGAAAACTACCATCCATTCCCTACCCGAGGAGGTAAGCAAGAAACTATAATGTTTGAATACAACCGGGTTTCTCTTAACGTTGTACCTTTCCTACAGGTCATGTGCATGATTTTTGATTGGTTGGATATTTATGGCGTGAAAAGCGCTTCTCTTACTTGCCATCGATGGAACAATATCATATTTATGAGTAATTATGTGTCACGATTTAAGCTGAATCTTAATATGAACAACAAGGATAGTGTGACCAAGTCGAAACGGTGCTACAGAAATGTGGTATGGTTCATATGCGAACCAGATTCGCTATCGTTATGGGGCACTCTTCATCCCAAAATCACGAACAGTCTTTACTCGCTGGAGATTTCATGTGCGAATAAGCAGCCTATGGCCTCGACGATTGCATTGATATCGGACGCAATACCGTCAATGACGCAGCTTCGTTCGCTTTCCTTAACCGATTACAACACAGATTCCCTTGATCAAGACATCATACCAACTCTTCGCAGCAAGTCTATTAGTCGTCTAAACTACACATCCAATTTTAAGATTCGCGTAGATATGCCCGAGTTGCAATCGTTGGTGGGAGATTTGTCCACATTAACTACGCCAGATGAATGCAACCAGCCAACTACGCTCGCTAAGCTAAAGGAACTTATTGTATGGCCTTATAACATGCATAAGCCAGAGAACATATCGTTAGCAGCTATCAAATCCATCTTCCGGCGATTGACAAACATAGAGAAATTGAAATGGCGTAATACCGTTAATTATGAAATCTTCAATGCAATATGCGATATCTGTACACCGCTAAAGGAACTTGTCATCGATTATGATTTGCTCTATTTCAACGCATCAAATTTAAACAAACTAACACATCTTCGAAGACTTCGACCTTCGTGTTCTTCGAATGCTTTGGCAGAATCATACAGTAATAAATTCATTATTGATTTGTCAAAATTAACGCTAATGGAGCATATAGAATTGCCATGGGATGAAGGGCATACTTTTAAACTCCCCACATCGCTTAAAAGCCTTGAGGTGTGTATTGGCAATAATAACAGAGAAAATAGTATTCAAACAATCATTAACTGTGGTGCGCACTTGAAAGAGCTAAAGGTAGTGATTCAAGATTACAATCCCGACGATTCGGATTACGAAGAACCTATTGAATTGTTGAAAGCGTTGTCATCTCTAAAACATCTTGAAATTCTCGATTTCAATGGCGGCCTTTTTCAGGAATCTAGTTTCCTACGTATGAACGCGCCTCTGGTTCGTCTGCACAAACTGCGATTCGATATGGCCAAATTACAGTCGTCTAAACCTGTTCGTAAAATCGGAGGAATGTCAAATGCGATGCTTACCTTCCGCGGGCTGAAGGAAAAGTTCCCCAACTTAAAAAAGCCGGAATTTTCATGCTGTAGATTGATCACAGGAAGGCGTAGAAGTGGCTCAGAATGAAAGCACCACAGGAGAAATTAGAGTTGCTACTAATAGTTCAGGACAAGCTTATTTCGCTTTGAAATGCATAAGAATAGAACTTGTTGGAATATTTTCTCACAGAACGAAGTTTAACATTGGTTTATGAAAGCAGTGCTTAAATGAAATGAAATTCGCGGTGGCATACAATGAAATGGAGTCGTATTTGAATGTTCGGAGAATTCCTGTTATCCAATTTCTGTCTTTTAATGTACAGTCTTTTAATGTATCGCAGCTGATACATTCAGAACTGGGCCACAAAGCGATCGTAAGAAAATGTGCTCACTGCAGCACCATGATTTGAATAAACAAAAAGAATTTCGAGCAATTTTATTTGTTTTAACCTTTCGTTTATTTCTTTTTCTAGCTCCCGTATAAAAAAAGATAAGCGGCCAGTTTTCGTAATCTGTCGTACAAAGAGGCCGCTTATGGGCGTCTTAGTGGCCGCTTAAACTTTAACCGTCTGTCAATAGAGACTCTAATTACAAATGATCGAACATTATGAAAGACTTTAATTTTGACTGGTAAAAGAAGGTTATTTTATAAACCAAAGTCAATTTCATCCTTTAAACACACCCTTAAAAAAGTGTCATCGTCCTCATGAGTCATGGCCCAGGGGTCCACCATGATAACGGGGTTTCCCCTTTTTACAATTGTAGAGCGTACTTTTCAGGTAGTTCGAGATTTTTCATGTGTTGCACCGGCTGGTTGTCGCGTGCAACTGTTCTTTCCCGTGCCACTGGATTGTTGGATAGTTTGCTGCATGTTTAATAGTCATTTCATTTGTTTTATTATAGTTGAAATACGTAAGCTATCGTCTCCTTGATTCCAGTTTCGTACCATCACGTATATTTTGTTTAATCCCGTACATGCAGTATGTATCGAAACATCCCAACGAAGCTCTCTGAGTTTCTGACATTCCACTGCAGACATGTGAGTACTTTACGTTGTTCTGATGGAACACTAGACCACATACGAACACATTTTGCCAATTTAGGTCAATCGCTAGTTTCAAACAGCCCAGATGTTGATAGTTGATAGATGTTGAGTAAACATATCAAGTAAGTGATCGACCGTATAAAAACAGTCCATTTAAATTATAATGGGACTTGCATCTTCAAATACTCTGAATAAGCTTCTTGGCCGTTGGTGCTAAATTGATCACTTTATTACGATTTGGGCATGATCTTATTTGCACAAAATGGTAACGAGTGACACCTTCCGTAGATGCATAACTTCATTATTTTTTTCGATGGAGCTATCGATTGGATCTCAAAAGATGCTGTTGAGTTCAAAGAATGCGATCATTTGATTATTTTTAAGTAAAAACTCTAGTTATTTCATTACAGGTGATAATGGGCTTCAGATACGCATTCTAAAAAGCTGCTGAATCAAAGGAAACACACAATATTTAATATTGTAATGTTGAATATATTTCCATATCAACATTTTGTTACGACTGACACATACCTCAATCACAATCTTCTTCTTCAGTGAGAATTTACCCCACTGCGGCTGTTGAATCCAGCATCCTGGGCCTTCACACAATCGAATCAAACAATCCTGGAGAGTAAATTTTACTAACATAGAACCACAAAAGCAACTTATATATTATATAAGGAATTTATAGCAGAAATCTCTGCTATTTTGGTAGAATTAATGCAAAGATGATAGGATTTATTTGTATTGCAAGCCATGAAGGTGATGTGTAATACTAAACAAAACATATGTGAAGGGGTGGATAAACTTATTTTGCCCACTTTTTGTACCAAGTGAAAGCGTCCCTGGCAACCGACAACGTCGCTACTTACGAGAATCGATATCGTATACCTGCGAGAAATATACAGCGATGCTATGTATCCTTCCTCTGCCTTCTATTCTATTCCTCTGTCTTCTTCAACATCCCTAAAACTTACAAGAAATATTCTAGAGTAAATACACATTACTTCACTTTTTACCGTCAGCGAATACAGTCGTCACTGTTTTTAAGAACGTTTTTCCCACCTAAACCAGAACTCGCGCCATTTTCAAATTTTGTAAAAAAAATCAGCTAAAAGAGACAAAAACCTGTAAGTGAATAACCCTGAGATACCGTTCATTATAAACGTATGCTAATTTTTACGTCCTTACGCAGGTGCAAATCCTAGAATTGGAACTTGGGTATACACGATCTGCCAAAGTTGTAACAATCTTAGAACACAGGTGGCGATACTGGAGCGAAGGCTGCACGAGGAAAGAGAGACCAACGAGGAGCAGAGGGAAGAACTCATTACTATAATTCGAAGGATGAAAAACGATGTGCCCGGTGAAAAACAAGCCGGAAAAAGAAAGTTATCAGCGTCGAAAAGCTCTCGCCCGAAACCAGCCACTCAGAGATTCTCCGAAGACATGGTTGATTCCATCGTAATTGGTACACCGACACGCTCAGACGCAGTTTTTGTACTTTTATTAATCTTAATATTGTGGCTCCTAACACGAAATTATGTTCACTGAATAATATTCTGGATAAAGGAACAAGATGATCTTGGCCCAGCTGATACTGCTGGTGAGGGCGTTGTTCTAGCGGGGCGGAGGACAATCTAATTTTTATATTTTTTAAAAGTCTTTTTCTGGTGATGGGTCATTTTGTAGAATGTAAGAGGTACTATTGTAAATCAAAAATAAATCCCAAACTTATGCTTCATTTTGTTTAAACTTTTTTACAGCCTAAAAGGCAGCATTGTTCAGTGGATTCGGATGACGAACAGCGGGTGTGAGATCCTTAGCATACTTTGTTCGAGCTGCCACAGCGCTTAACAAAACGCCTACGCTCTTCTGCTTATGCTAAGGGCCGTTTCTAGGCTCTTCTCTAGAGAGCACTAGGTCCACTAAGATAACGGGGCATTCCTTTTTTTCCGGGTTTTATTTTTTTTACATTTGCAGCACGTTCTTTAAACGTAGTTCGTCATTTTTACACGTTAAAATTCCTTCGTTGTCCCTTTGATAGCAACTTGCGCTATCATTCAGAGGGTATCTACTGATACTTTCGGGAATGAGTGTTGCACCGGTACCATCACTGGTTATCTATCCAGTGCAACTGCTCTTCCTAGCGCCATCCAACACTGCATTGTTGGATATTTTGCTGCAGTTTTTTAAGGTAACTTCATAACTCTTTTTTCATTTTTACGAACTTCTCCTTGATTCCAGTTTGTTACCATATTTTCTATTGACTACGATCTACGTGATGCAAAAAGTGATGTGGAAAAACGAATTGCCCTTCGCAACTTAGCACAATAAAAATTGCTCTGTATGATTCTCGATTAGTACTTACGCGGCATTTGCGCATTCGGTTGAGTTGTACTGTCGCGTTCGCTACAAAGATAGTAATGTAAAATGTCTCAAGTTTACTAATGCGAAGCGACCAAAATAAGTCTGATTTCGGAAATCAGAGACACCTGAGACGATTTATTGGTTTGCATGGTGGTTATCAGCAGTAGTTTATTTGTAACATTAATTTGCATTATAATTAGGATGCATTAAACAGCACACAGCTGCCCAGCGATCAGAATAAAAGCCGGTTGAGTGTGCTAGCGGATGTTCAGTGTTGAGTTGAGAGAAGACGATCATGGATTTCCCAACAATCAAGTGCTTGCTGGTGCTGGTCTGTTTTCAGCTGTACTTTGCTGATGCTGGTTATGGCTCCAACCTTGTATCGTTGAATGATCCCCCCATAATTCCGCTAGTTGAAGGTAACGAAGAATATGAATAGAATTTTATTTTCATCCATTTTAAACATCATTCGAAGTCATACACTTTTCATTCCGCTACACGCTAATCAACTTACTTATTGGCATTGCATTTTTTTTTGCGAATTTCTTACTCTAACAGCGTGCCGCCCACTGAAACCCAAACGCTACTTGCCACAAAACGAAAAGGCCACGTTCTTGGAAGCATGGAGACGATGCCACGAACTTGGTCTACGTCTTGCTACAATTGCTAACAGTGCCGAAAGTGATATGATCAAGGAAGCTCTCAATGGTGCTACTTCTAAAGAACCTTATTGGATCGGCGGAACGGATCTCGGCCTCGAAGGTGTATTTGAGTGGATTTCCACTGGCGAACCTATTGGATATAAAACGGGCTACACGAATTTCTTCGCTGGAGAACCAAATAACGATAAAGGAAATGAAAACTGCCTGGATATCGGAAATGAAGGTGTTGCATGGTTCGATAAACCGTGTGACGCGAAGGAAAAATTCATTTGTGAAACGTATAAGTAAACGATCACTACTTGGGATCATTTGCTTTTGCTATGGATCATATTTGTGAGGTTTTTCCAACATTCGATATAACAACACTGTATGTACAGGACACAAGAAATGTAAGAAACAGGGACACAAGCATTAGCTGCTGTCCGACATCTGGTTGTGTGTAACAATAAAGCACAATGAATAAATAAAGCAAATTGAAAGATATGGTCATTCTTATTTACCCAGCATATAATATACCTCCCAATTCAATTGCAGAGTCCTTTATCCTCTACGAACAAACACATTCGCCCTTTCATTAGCCAGTTGAGTTCTTAATTCTCGTATGTCGTTATGATCATTACTATTATCGACCTTAATCCCGCTTAATCTGTATTACAACTTAGTTTATACTTTACAGTAGTAGTTCAAATTTTCCTATTATGAATAATTTAATTCTCACCCTTTGCCCTTGCCACAAAGTAGCTGTGTATGCGTCGTCGTGTTTGCTGATATCGTATTCAATAAAGTGTTGTAAAGAAAATGAGCTGTTGTAGTAATGTAAAGCTGTTGAAGTTGCTTTGACCGAATCGAAATCGGCGAAAAATCAAATCAGCTTAACATACTTTTTAGTTTTTGGAATAATGTTAATTTTGAATGACATAATTACCGATGAGAGTATATTGAATCATTTGATGGAAATAATTAATATCGGAAAGATGTTAGGAAACGATGAAACGACATAGAAAAAAGCATAGTAACGTTAATCCCTCCTTAGCAGATAATTTTCGTGTTACTTACTGAAATCAATGTAGTGGAAGGAACCAAATCAGACCGTAGCATAACAGGATATCGTTATAAGTTGGGAAATTTAGAAATATTAGAAAGCAAGAAACAAATATTTTATTTATGTCTGAAATTTTCTACAAAAAAATAACACCAACAGTGAGCGGCATAGTTACTTTACCTCGAGTTTTTAAAATTTTCGTCTATAAATCCGTCATTTGATGACGGAAACAAAAAGAGCAAGTGTTATGTGTTTATAGAAAGTTTTACATTCTTCTTTCAGTTTCAGCTACTTTCAGCTCCATTGGTGCCGTAACATATTTCTAATGTATGGAAACAGCAAGCAGCTTAATCTGTCGCCTCTTTCTTTATTTTCCCGGACACACATTTAACTCAACTTTTTTGCACTTTATTTCCCTTAACTCGACATCTCCCATAACTTTACATGATTTTATCCACGTTTTAGAGGGTACTTCTATTGTTCCGATATTGCCGATAAGTTTGTAAAATTACAGAATCTCAAAATCCAAACTCGCAAACTCTACCATTTCTTTCTAAGCTTACCAACTCAAACTGGACTCTGTAAGGTACGACACCTCGTCAAGTAATAATAATGATTTTGTGGGTCAATATAACAATAATCAAGAACTCAACTGGCCAATGAAAGGAGGAAAGTGTGTGTTCGTGAAGCGTAAAGTACTCTGTAAACATGTTCAGAGTCATGGTCCCTGAGGAAATAAGACTGATTCATTCAATTTGCTTTATTTATTTTGTTTTTATATCGAATGTTGGAAAAACCTCACAAATATGATCCATAGCAAAAGCAAATGATCCCAAGTAGTGATCGTTTACTTATACGTTTCACAAATGAATTTTTCCTTCGCGTCACACGGTTTATCGAACCATGCAACACCTTCATTTCCGATATCCAGGCAGTTTTCATTTCCTTTATCGTTATTTGGTTCTCCAGCGAAGAAATTCGTGTAGCCCGTTTTATATCCAATAGGTTCGCCAGTGGAAATCCACTCAAATACACCTTCGAGGCCGAGATCCGTTCCGCCGATCCAATAAGGTTCTTTAGAAGTTGCACCATTGAGAACTTCCTTGATCATATCACTTTCGGCACTGTTAGCAATTGTAGCAAGACGTAGACCAAGTTCGTGGCATCGTCTCCATGCTTCCAAGAACGTGGCCTTTTCGTTTTGTGGCAAGTAGCGTTTGGGTTTCAGTGGGCCGCACGCTGTTAGAGTAAGAGATTCGCAAAAAAATATGCAATGTCATTAAGTCAGTTGATTAGCGTGTAGCGGAATGAAAAGTGTATGATTTCGAATGATGTTTGAAATGGAAGAAAAAAAAAAACTTCTATTCATATTTGTTACCTGACGGAATTCTTGGCGGTTCGTTCAACGATTCAAGGTTGGAGCCATAACCAGCATCAGCAAGGTACAGCTGAAAACAGACCAGCACCAGCAAGCACTTGATTGTTGGGAAAGCCATGATCGTCTTCTCTCAACTCAACACTGAACATCCGCTAGCACACTCAACTGGCTTTTATTCTGATCGCTGGGCAGCTGTGTGCTGTTGTATGCATCCTAATTGTAATGCAAATTAATGTTACAAATAAACTACTGCTGATAACCACCATGCAAACCAATAAATCGTCTCAGGTGTCTCTGATTTCCGAAATCAGACTTATTTTGGTCGCTTCGCATTAGTAAACTTGAGACATTTTACATTACTATCTTTGTAGCGAACTGTCGCGTACGACTCAACCGGATATGGAAATTTCGCGTAAGTACTAATCGAGAATCATACAGAGCAATTTTTATTGTGTTAAGTCGCGAAGGGCAGTTCTTTTTCCACATCACTCTTAAGCACGACACATCGATTAATAAAATCGTGGATGTCTGGGATTGCGGTTGCACGTCACAAATGGCAAAGAATTAATGATGGTGATGATAGATGTTCAGCTTAACCTCAGAATCTATGTGTAGCCTGCCTGACCACAGCGGAATTTGTCCGCATCGGCCTTAAATGTGATCACCAGCTTTTTTTGTATCCTTCTAACTCGAGTGCATTAGTTTCCTTAGGATAAGGTATGACCGGATGGCCACAGACATAAAGCAACATAAAGCAAATCTCTTGTATTAAGTACTTATAGGAACTTATGACCAGGAGCATAAGTAAGCTTAACTTACTATGTTGGCGACCGTCACCTACTAGTACATCATCACCAATTCACGAATACTGCGCTTAATAGCTTCTCCGGTCGATGATCAACTAATCAATCATAAATACCCAAAACAAAAATGACTTACTGTTAGACTGAACGGAGAGACAACTGTACAACTTTAACTATCACACCCTGTGTAACGCTCCTACGAATCACATGCAGAACAATATCTCGGGGAAGCCCCACCAGCCGTTACCGCGCACAGTATACCAGCATCGGAATCGCAACACCGAAAGGGTAATAAACATGAAGTCTTCTTAGCGAACCCTAGAAGTCCGGGAACCTCAGTGATGTCATAAACGATCTGCCTTACAACGATCGGCGAGCCAAATACGCGGCAACAAGCATTAACACCGACACCAGTAACAACAACAACCGCCGCCTCGTGAAAGCTTGAGAGAGCATTCACCTACGCAGGATGCCCGAGGTAAACCTAGGACAGGTAGTACGTAAATAACGGCGGTCACCGGCTACACCGGTAAGAATTACATCGACGGTCCTGGTCCAAACAACATCGATGATCGTGCGCATGTTAAACGGCGGGTTTTCCCCCGAACTCAACGGATGTTTAGCATTATCTGTGGCGCCGTACGCTTAACGCCGCCGGTATGTATAACATCGGCGAGAGGTACCGTTGACCACGGCGTACGGCAGTTACGGAATGGACACAAGGAGTAATGAGCGGCTAGGATAGGCGACGACGAAGATGAAAATAATATAAAATCTATAATTCTACATTATTGGTGACAGCAGTTCTGCTCCGCTAACTTTTTAATAGCGGAAACGCGTTACACCTCGCAATTTAATAGCTAATTTAAAACATGGCGCAATTTTAAACATTACGGCTAGAAAGCTTGTGCTTGTATATGATTGTATTGCCCAGCAGCATGTTTATTTTTAATTACAGTCAAAATTAGACAAACGAGCGAGAATGGAAGTAAGAAAGAAAAAGGAATCTTTTTTTCAGAACGATGATAAGTCAGAAAAGCCAAATCGACTCAAAGGGACTTATACATCTCTCTTAAATTCTCGGAGAAGCAGTCTGCTCAAAGCCGCCACAGCAATCTCCATTGCAGCAGTCTGTTTAGGGACATTACGATATATTTTGTTATTTTGTGTCCACGCTATTAGAATATCTGAACCAGAAAGTTATGAGTTCCAGAGAGACATGTTAACTCGTTAGCTTGTCCTTGCCTATTCCATAAAAGTTATTTCTTTGCAATGAGCTCCTCTTTGGAATCCCTTTGGAATTTCTGCACAAGAAAATGACATTCGCAAAAATGTCACAGTTATTCACCCAGGTACAACATATAGACTTGATAATCCTCCTAGACAAATTGGCATTTCTATATAGGGATTGATTTAGTGGATGGTCACGTGCATAGATATATTGTAGCAAAAACTTTGTTGTTTAGATACAAAATTAAAGTCAATGCCGAGAAACCAGCAAAAGAAAGTCAACGTTTATTCTTGTATAAACTCTAATTAAAAATCTTGGCTATCGCGGGTTATCCTGGCTTCTGTCCTAGGTACATTAGCTCCTTTATGTCCCTACATCTAATGCGTATTGTTGGTCTGAGCCAAGACTTGCGAGCGTTGGAACCATTTTGCTATGATGTGTTCGACCAAAATTTTTACTAGCGTTAATACATCTCTTCTGTCACACATCTTTTTACTAGGTTTTCAACTATTACATTCACACTTAAAATCGCTGACATGCTCTGTTTGGCTTCTTCGAGCTTTACGGCAGCTAACCAGGACATACTGCGGCCACTTATCGATCCTGGAGCTCGCTCGATCTTGTGTAGGTATTCTTTAAAATATTTGTGCTCCGTGAGAAACTTGGTTGGATAAGCGTTGCTCTCCCCGTGGCCTGGCTCCATGGTGAGGATCCTTATAGGGATCATGTATCCAAGCAGGCTGCGCATGATTACGGATTTTTCAACAATTGCTGTCATCGATGGGTCGCTGGACGAAATGTTAAAAGTGAACTTCCTTTCGTTTCTCGCGTTCACAACAAAGATAGTTATGTAAAAATGTATGAGGTTTACTAATGCAGTGCGACCAAAATAAGTCTGATTTCGGAAATCAGAGACACCTGAGACGATTTATTGGTTTGCATGGTGGTTATCAGCAGTAGTTTATTTGTAACATTAATTTGCATTATAATTAGGATGCATTCAACAGCACACAGCTGCCCAGCGATCAGAATAAAAGCCAGTTGAGTGTGCTAGCGGATGTTCAGTGTTGAGTTGAGAGAAGACGATCATGGCTTTCCCGACAATCAAGTGCTTCCTAGGACTAGCCTGTTTTGTGTTGTATTTTGCTGTTGCAAACTCATCACCGCCCGGTTCATCAGGAAATCTACTAGCCGCAGGTAACCACGAGCATAGATTTATTTTTCATTTTACAAAATAAATATCCTAGCAAAACCAAAATTCAGAAACATCAAAATCAAAAGTAAAGTGCATTACTACACGCTGATGAATTGATTTTATAATGTTGCAAATCGTTTTTCGTATTTCTTACTTTAGCTGGGTGTCGCCAAAAGAATGTTAAACGTTACGTCGCACAACCGCAGAAGCTCAACTTCTTCGAAGCATGGAGACATTGCCAAGCCATTGGCTCACGTCTTGCAATAATTAAAAATAGTCAAGATAACGCCTTCGTAATGGAAGCTATCAGTGGCAGAACCGACCCTAAAGAATCCTATTGGATCGGTGGAACTGATAATGGCCGCGAGGGATTATTCGTTTGGATTGCCAATCTCAGCCCGATTGTTGATGGAACAACGTACTCGAATTTCCATCCTGGCGAACCAAATAACGAAAACGGAAATGAAAACTGCCTGGATATCGGAAGTGATGGTGATACTTGGTACGATAAACCTTGTGACTTGAAACAAAAATTCGTTTGTGAGAATGTGTAAAAGTGATCACACTTCTACCCGGGAACATTATCGTCTTCAGAATACAATTGGACAATATTTGCTGAGGCCTTTCCAATATTCGTTATAACAACCACTGTATGTACAGGACACAAGAAATGGAAGAAATAGGGACGCAAGCATTAGCTGACGTCTGACTTCTGATGTTGTGTAACAATAAAGCACAATGAATAAATAAAGCAAATTGAAAAAATATAGTCAGCCCTATTTACTCAGATACCGTACCTTCTAATCAAGTTACAGAGTCCTGTAATCTTCACGAACGAACACTGTCGTCTATGTGTTCGTTATGATTATTGCTACCATCGATCATAAACGCACGTAATCACTCCTATCATTTGATGAGTTACCTTATAGACTTCAGTTTGAGTCGATCGAATTGGCAAATTTAAAATGAAATGCCGTGGACAGGTTTGTGATAAAGTGTTGGAAAGATAATCCACTAAGGAACCTAGCTAAGATGGATTCTGCTTTTGCGTCGTATCACCGGTAGCCACAGCCACAGTATTTCTTCTTCCTATAAACCGATTAGACGAAGTGATCAAAAGCAAGAAACTCGATCTCGGAAGGGATCTTGAGGAATCGGAAAGGGTTTATAAATTACACAGAATCCTTTGAGATTTAAAAAGCTTTATGCGAACTGATCATTATATTTTATTTTATATATTTTTTCATGAATTGTTGAATCAATCGGAGTAAAACTGATAAAGATATCTAGCTTTGGAAAATCACCATTCATACATGGCTCAATGCATCTCACAACTTTGAAGCGGTTTTCCCAAAACCTGGATTGGAAAATTGGGAACACCCAATCTGTGCGCTATTTGCAGGTAGCCCCGTCGAGTTTTCATAAAATATTAGGTACCGGAACTAGTTTTTTTTGACTCAACAAAAACCTCTAAAATTCAAAAGCAAATAAATAATCACATTAATCCAAATATTGCCCATCGCTGGCCACTTCATTTTTCTATCTATCAGGTAATTTTCGAATTCTATGTTGAAAGAACGACATTTTTTTTTTAAATAATTCAGTCAACTATATATTTTTCGATACTTACATACATAAATGAGTGAAGTTCTGTACAGTTAAAAATCACTTTAGGTAATCAAACAAGCTGTATTCAGAAAGAACAATGGCTGGTATATACAGCGGAGTGGGTAACATTTCTTTTGCGACGGTTTCTGATAAGTTTTTCACTGATTTTGCAACATGCGGTCATGTGTTGTCGTGCTTAAACGTACGTCTGCCATAACGGCTTCTAAATAATTAAAGACAGTTATCACATTTGTTTGTGTCACTGCATATTCACCATAAGTTTAAACTCACAAAATATAACTCTCAGCAACCGTTTTCTTCAAATGAAAAAAGGTTTTTAAACTTCCCCGCAAAATCAATTTTTAGACACAAAACTCGGGGGAAAAATAGGTTATAGTCAACCGTACGAGCAGTCACTTATTGCGTTTAAAGCCATTAAGTTCTATTTTAAAACGTCATAACACATAGAACTTAAAAAAATCCTACAATTAGTGGCACCATGGTTTAGCAGAATCGAAAGAGCTAATTCCGGGACATGATAACTTTTTTTTATAAACATAACTTCTTTTAAAAACAAGTATGTCAAACTTGTTTTTTGACGCAAAATAGTAAAAAGAATTGCTTTTTCAACTTCAAATAGCTACAAAAACTTGAAAAATAGGAAGTCAAACAAAAACTCACCGGAAATACCTGAATAAACATATATATAATACATATAATTTGTGTATTTCAATTGACCCAGCTCGAGGTTACGCGGCTAGAAACGAGAATCGACTCCGTAAAAAGTACATTAAGTGCAGACACGCCTTTCTAAATTCAATGCCAATAACTTAGTTTTTTACTAATCTTTTACAAAATATAACCAAATCTTCTCAAAAGGTTGTAATTTTGTATAACATCCAAATATTTAATGGTTTTTTCACAAAAAATCTGCATAACTGAGTCTTTTTCCGGCCATAATTAACCTTATGCGACATTTCTACATCCGGTTGAGTCAAACTATCGCGTTCACAACAGAGATAGTTATGTAAAAATGTTTACTAATATGACGCGAAGAACGGCCAAAAATAGTTTGATTTCGGAAATGAGAGGCACCTGAGACGATTTATTGGTTTGCATGGTGGTTATCAGCAGTAGTTTATTTGTAACATTGACTTGCATTATAATTAGGATGCATTCAACAGCACACCGCTGCACAGCGATCAGAATAAAAGCCAGTTGAGTGTGCTAGCGGATGTTCAGTGTTGAGTTGAGAGAAGACGATCATGGCTTTCCCGACAATCAAGTGCTTCCTAGGACTAGCCTGTTTTGTGTTGTATTTTGCTGTTGCAAACTCATCACCGCCCGGTTCATCAGGAAATCTATTAGCCGCAGGTAACCACGAGCATAGATTTATTTTTCATTTTACAAAATAAATATCCTAGCAAAACCAAAATTCAGGAACATCAAAATCAAAAGTAAAGTGCATTACTACACGCTGGTGAATTGATTTTATAATGTTGCATATCGTTTTTCGAATTTCTTACTTTAGCTGGGTGTCGCCAAAAGAATGTTAAACGTTACGTCGCACAACCGCAGAAGCTCAACTTCTTCGAAGCATGGAGACATTGCCAAGCCATTGGCTCACGTCTTGCAATAATTAAAAATAGTCAAGATAACGCCTTCGTAATGGAAGCTATCAGTGGCAGAACCGACCCTAAAGAATCCTATTGGATCGGTGGAACCGATAATGGCCGCGAGGGATTATTCGTTTGGATTGCCAATCTCAGCCCGATTGTTGATGGAACAACGTACTCGAATTTCCATCCTGGCGAACCAAATAACGAAAACGGAAATGAAAACTGCCTGGATATCGGAAGTGATGGTGATACTTGGTACGATAAACCTTGTGACTTGAAACAAAAATTCGTTTGTGAGAATGTGTAAAAGTGATCACACTTCTACCCGGGAACATTATCGTCTTCAGAATACAATTGGACAATATTTGCTGAGGCCTTTCCAATATTCGTTGTAACAACCACTGCATACACAGGACACACGAAATGTGAGAAACAGGGAAATACGCATTCACTGATTTCATTCACTTCCGATGTTGTGTAACAATAAAGCACAATGAATAAATAATGCAAACTGAATGATACGATTGGCTTCATTTACTCAGATACCATACCATACTGGTTTAGAATTAAATGCAAAACAAATGATTCAAATTCCACAAATCCCACTAAAATAGTTTACACCCCATTGACAAAATGTATACAACCGGGTCTTTTAATGTTTAAGAGACCCGAAATTGTTCTGTCGGCGGGTCTCTTAAGCGTTAAGAGACCCGGTAGCATACCTTTCTGTCAATGGGGTTCTAACTTGAAGCAAGGTGTCTATGCTCGGAGCTAAAATTAATATCATACTTGACGCCTCAGTCGTGTTGAACGATTTTTTGAGGTTCGTCGATTATTATCTCGTTGATGATAAACATTATAGTTTGCTTCTACTTTATAATCGCCTAGATGTATGCATATTATTTCGTCTCTCAAAATTCACCTTGCACGCAAGAACGTGGAGCAGCCGATGATCGATTCTACGAAAGCCCCAACCACTCAGCATTGATATTCATTTTATCATCAAAGATTTTTATTTTTATCATATCAAATAATAATGTTATCATATCAATTCCCCTTAAGAATTGATGAGTTAAACTATAAATGGACACTGATGAACTTCTTTAAAAAGGGTTTGATTGATTATTGTTTCTCTGGGTACGTATTTCATATTCATATGCTACATATTTGTACCATTTAGATGTGGACGAATGTTGTTTTTTTTTTTTTCATTCGAGACAGTAATGCCGGTGATTAAAATATTTAAACCGCCTCGCGCAATATTTGAAAGAGCAGAAACGCAGAAACTTTCATTTTCGACATCCCAGAAGTAGCAGGATTTTAAGGTTCGCCCTGTTATGTGCAGCTTTCCTGCGATATGAGTCCGCAATATTCGACACCGTACGCCATCGGAATCCAAATGATTGTCTCCCATCGGAATTCACCTGTTGGATGAGAGGCAGCCTTTTCATTCCAAAACGTCTTTTCCCTTCGTCCATTTTGGTTCATGCTCTTCTCTTTATCGTTCGTTCTCCAGACAAACCAAACAATCAGTGACTAATTTCATATTCATGGGCTCGATTGATATCTTTCAACTTTTGGCCATTTCTCTTCTCCCGCTACTGTGGCAACGGCTTCGAAAAGGCAATCAGGAAGTGACACATATTTTACGTTGGTATGTCTCTATTTAAGACGTTTAATTTAGCAAGGATTGTTAGGAAGGGAGAATGCAGTGGGACAATTGCTAAATGAAATGGTGAACAAAAGGAACCTGGGGAAAGCATATTTATTATTTTAGTTCTTTTAATGAAGTTTCGACAAATACATGTAACAATTCCGATTGATTCAACAAATATCAAATTCAATGCCAGTAATTATTTCGGTTTATAGTTCTTAGTGCTGGACCTTTACGATGGTAATGTGTCAAAACTGTCTATTATAACAGTACGTTACTTCAATAAAGTATATGGATCAGGAGCATTTCTAATTACTTCTAAACGGAAAAAAGAAGAAGGTTCTATAGTGAGTATTTTACCAGCGACCGTGGGCATTCCATAATCAGCATATCAATAATGAAATTTTATTGAGGAGATCCTTTTCCTTACACTTTCAGCTATCCACTAGCCTCATCGTACACGAGCAAAGTTTTTGGGCCACTCGTAGCGAAGCGATCGGTAGTTGAGATGCCAACAGAACTAGGACGATGATAACAGAAATGATGCCAATGTCGACGCCATCGCGAAAGAAGTAGGCTTTCACGCGCTTTTCCTTCTCTCACTGGGCTCCGAACAGCGAACCGGTACGGCCGGCCCATCTGCGTGAACCAATATAAGGAAAGACGGCCTGCAAGATGCCAGACGGGCGCGAGAGCAGCAAGCGTCGAGCGGGATAAGAAAACGGAAGAACTGGCACGACAGTCGAAGGTAAGAAAGGCAAAGAAAAAATGCGAATACACAGCAGTTCTGAATAACAACTAACAAAAAAAAAACACTCAAGAGACAAGAGTTACTCGCGAGCCCGCGAACTCTCCATCTTTCAAACTCCGAGGAGGAGGATCGATCGATCTCGTCCAACGAAGAGCAACATGATGAAGCGAGAAAAAAAAATCCGCTATAAATCCGCATACACTAGCGTGCGGCATGCCAGCGAGCCTACGGCATGTTTCACGCAAACACACACTCACACACACACTCATACACACACGCACACTATCTTGCTCATATGCTCCCCTTGGGGGCATCCTACATGTGCCGATCGGTATACCTGATCTGTCATAGCCGTGGCTGTTGCTGCTGCTGCTGCTGCCGGTGGCCTTCTTCGACGAGTCTGCGACCGCTCGGTCCAGCTGGCCCAGCAGCCGCTATTGAGATATGAAAGTTGCCTCAGGCCATTTGGAGCTCGATCGGTCAGTGAGGAGCTCTGTGGCCGCGCTCCGGGGGCAAAATGCAACACTCTTTCCGTTCAGATCCAGAGAGCTAGAGAGGAAGCTGCGGAAAATGCGAGAGTCGTGTAGAGTTTGGGAGCTTTAGGGGGAACATGCGCCGCGAGAGAGAGAGAGAGAGAGAGAGAGAGAGAGAGAGCAAGCAAAAGTTATGAAATACAAAACAAGGCGGAAGATGTGCCGTGGGGGACTGGAGTGATCCACCTATGAGGACGTTTGTTTTAAATCAGAACATCATATAACAAAAGCTAGGTGGCATTTTGGAGTATTGTTTCTACGTTTCCAAATAAATTGTACAATTGCTTTGGTAAATGTTGTTTTTCTGATATAAGAACGACACCGAGAACGAGTGTGCTGTTAAATGACTAATTACTTAAATTCACATGTGGCTTGAATACAGATTTGCAAACATAGGAACTGGATATGGCTCAAGACATTAAAGGAATATAATTGAAGCGAGAAACTGACCGATAAAAATCAAACATTTTGCACCATATCTAGCATGATAGACATGAGTCTAGTATAACTGCTTAAGGAACTGCCAACAATTCGTAGTTACGAAGAACCCATACAGGAGCAAGCAAAACATTGCTCCGACTAACAATTTACCGAGGAACGTACACTGAGTAATATTACGTCTATGATCAAACGTTTCTAAATCTAGTAGTAATGATTTAGTTCTACAGTCAATCCAATATGCATCGATACGGGCGAGGAACACTTTAAATCTGCTAGAACAAGAAAGAAGTGCACTTAAAAAATCAGGGAACGACCGACAAAAGTAATACATCGGTCAATATGTTTCTGGTTTGAATTATAAAAATAACTCTTGCGCAAAAAGTGTGAGCTATTGCAGTTTTAGTGACGGTACTTTCAGTGACGTTTCAAGTGACGCCATTTTCAAAGCATAGGTAAAAGCAGAGTTCCGTGTGCTTATTACATATGAGAAAAAAACACCATTGAGGCAAATAAACAGAACGAAAAATGGAATTTTGATATAACACTTGTGTTTGCTTTGTCAGACCAGAAACTTATTGACCGATGTCTTAAAAAGCGTTGAGGCATGTCATGTCCTTAAAATAAACCTTACATACCTTACAAGTGAATCCAAGACATCTAATACGCCCCATTAAGCATATTCCTGTAGTGCTGTGTTGTGTAAGCTTACTGTCTAAAGTTACGCTGAGCCGCATACACCGTTGTGTTATTGTAAATACTTTATCTGAAATTTATAGGGATTGTTCTACTACTGTATAGGAGTTATTTTCCATTTCTATGAAACGTTATGGGGAAACGCTCGTTAATAGAAATTTATTACAATATGATTTTAAAATCTGGAAGATATTTCTCTTCTCTGTATATATAAATTTCATTTGCAAGGAGCATCAAGAACTATAGAAATAGCCGAGAGAATGAAGGGACACCACTAAACACATTGATGCCACAATGTAATTCCCTGTTGCAAACATTCATTGCTTCACTAAACCGCCTGATCCGTTATCACAAGAAGTAAAACATGATGGATACATCAGCATTTCAACGATCGCTACACTATTCTCCCAACACGCCAAGCGCCAACGATAACAGCAGCCTCCATCAGCAGCAGAAGAGGGGGGACCTAAAAAGGGACCAAAAAGAGAATGGTAAGAGAGGCAAGTCCAGCAAGAGAAAGACCTTCTCGCTTCCATGCCCACACGGATCATGCTCAGCTGCGGTTCCAAGACCCCGTTGTTCCACTGTGCCCGTCGCATCGTCAGCCGTGCTCAACGTAACGGAGCGGATCGGATCAGATCGGAGCGAGCAGCCCGCAGTTCACTGAAATTGCTTGTCGGACGCGGTCACGATCGTTCCAAACGGGGCTAGTGCAGGCGCTTACTGCCGTGTCTCTCTGTGTGTGCGTGTGTGTACTCTGTCAACGTCCCAATTCCGGCAGCCCAACCACTGGGCGGCCCTTGCTGGACCGCGTTTCGTAATATCGTGGTTTCGTGGTTTCGTGTTTCAGTTCGGATCGTGCGCCGAAGGTAAGCGTTGTTCTCACCGGCGGACGCGGGGTGGCGTTTTTCCTCAATTCTGGACAACTCCAATAGGTGTCACAGACAGCCTTCTCGCGCGACGTAGTGACGTAGTCGTTCGCGCTTGGCCGCACGCGGTTACGGTGTATTTGTGTGTGTGCGTGTGTGCGTCACCCTAGAACAGCAACCGTGAGCAGCATCGGTTAAGGGACGGATAGCAGATGGTGGTGGCCAAACGGGGATAAAACACACAGAAACCACATCCGATGCCGCCATTCTGAACGGTTAGAGTGTGAGTTTTTGCCGAAGATTCAAACAAAAGACTCGCACGCGCCTTCAAGTGACGAACCTGTTGTTGTTTTTTTTCTAATCTCGTGTGCGACAACTTTTTCGGGAAGATTGTTGATTCAACCACTCCCAGCCAGCGGTGGTCCAGCGGTGGTCAGAAAAGAGAGGTCGTGCCCCATTCGTGCCATTACCGCTGCGTGCATGACATCATCTTAACCACGGCAGAAGAGAGCACGGAGCAAAGCAAGGGCGAAAGAAAGAAAGAAAGAGAGAGAGAGAGAGAAGCGAAAGGTAAGCGTGCGATTGTGCGATCAAAACCGGCGGTCAACCAGCGCTACACCGTGCCTCCGGGGTCACGGGAGTGGCAGCGCCGGGGCCACGCAGGTCCCCCGCAGGTTTCTGCGCCAATCCTGTTTCTTGCCTTTTTTGTGTGTCAAGTGTCGTGCTGCCGTTTGCCGTTTGCTGCTATCGTGCGTCCGATACCGGATACCGGAACGAGTGCATCTGCTGGCCGTGGCCGCGTGTGTGTGTGATTGCGAGGTCTGTAAAGTGAAAACTCACCAGCACCGTTCACCTCGCAGCCGCAGCGCAACTGCGCGGTACTTTCTCGTGTGGATTTTGGCAGCGCAGGTCAACCAAGCCCCAGCGCCATTGGAAATCACGCATTAATATTTCATAGTTTCCTCCTCTTCTTCCTCCTTTCTTCTCCCATCCTTCTCTTCTACCATCCATTTACGTTGGGGTTTTTTTTGTTTTGTTTTCGGAACCAATCTGCGCCTCCATCCCCCCCCCGCTGCAAATGTAGGTTGAGGCAGCTTTCGAGTGCAGCAGCGTAAGTGCGTAGGTCACTCGGCGCAAGTGTGCAAATAATACTCCAAAGTGCGGTTCCAAAGTGCGTACTTGTGTGTGTATGTGTGTGTGCTTATCGTCATAGATGCCCCCACACCGGTGGTTGGCCTAAGTGTTAGAAGGAAGGAAGTAAAAAGCGGCCAAATGCAACCAGACGCAGATTGCATCTGGTAGTTGATGTAGTTTGAAGTAGTTCCCGTTCTGTTGTCGTGAACAAGTGACATCGTCGCAAGCCATCGGCGTCGTTGTTGTTTTAATTTGAGTAATCGAGTATCGAGTCAGTGGTCAGTGAACCCTTTTTTTTGTAGCAGCAAGAAACCAACGCGAGTGCAAAACCGAAACCATCATCGAAGGAATCATGCCGCTTATTGGGTAAGCAACCAAAAAAAAAAAAAAAAAACACCACCAAAGCATCCAAGTAGTCCTTCATCGTCGCATCAACGGTCGGGATTTTCCATTAAAGTGCCATTAAGCTTGCAAGAAACCGGGATCGGGATTGGGGACAAGTTAGGCCAGCCAGCTTCCCCCAGCCTGGCGTTATGGATACTTCCCAAGTGATTTCCTCCATAGTTTCGCTCAATCCCAACCGACCGGCCATGCTGCGGTACTGCACTGCACATGCTGCAACATGCCGCGTGCATCGAAGAGAGGGACGAGATGGAGAGAGAGGAGAGGTGTATTTTTACCGTTCTGTCTGCAGCACTAACGGATCATTTATCAGAGCAACATCTAGATCAACCGTCGCCATTCGTTGTTATTATGTAGGTTAAATCTATAGCTCCCTCTTCCCGTACCTTCTTCGCGCGCCCTCCAGGTCCAGGTCTCATCCTCATCCGCCGGGGCCTGCGCTAGACGCAATGGGAGAAGATCGAGAAACGTTAATTGTAGGATCGGAATAAACGTTAAATGAATTAGTTTGCTGGAGAGAGAGGGAGCCGGAAAAGCAAGCCCCCGTCTCCCATAAAAGGGTAAATTGAAATGACATGATATGCTCCCCATTTTTCTGTTCATCCGCGGCGCAGCGATAATGGTCGATCGTGGGGCAAATGTGTTAAATCATGCAAAGCCTGCTGCGCGCTGCTGAGCTTTGAGAAGTGTTTGGGTCTCCGAAAAAAAACCGGGAGGAGGATGAAAAACTGACACGAGACGCCATTCCATTCACTGGAGGACAGTGGCGACCGTTCCAGTCCGTTCCGTTTTGCAGACTCGCTACGATGAGAATTTGATTTTTCCACCAATCCCCATCACCATCCCTCCTTTCCTTCGGGGAAGGTTTTTTGAAAACCAAATTGTCTCATTAGACACTTGTGTTCCATTGTTGTACACATAATAACTGCGGCACGGTTACAATAATTATGTTGAGCGTCGTAACACCCGCGATGGTGGGGCCGGCCGAAATGGAGACCGCAAGTGGAGCGGCCTCTCCGGTTGAAAGCTGTCGCGTTGTGCCGGTAAAAGGGACGCTGCAGCGATGCGATGATGGCGATGATCCGATTTGTGGATGCGGTTTGGAGCGTAAAACGGTGCAACGTTAATAATAAAAAGGCCTGGCCTTCAGCTCTTGATTGGAGATTGGGTCAGGGGAGAGGGGTCGTGGCAGCAAGTGAGTGGCAACGATTTTGCATCGGCTATTTTGGGCCTCGGGCATCCGCCGACCGGTTGTTGGGACCGGTTGACCGCCCGGTGGAAAGTCGTTTGCTGACCAAAAAGATTGACGTCGAATCGAAAGTGTTACGAAGAGGTGGACCAAATATTGTTGCATACGTGGGTACAACTGCCACAGTAAGTTTGTTGCAGGTAGGAACATCTTTACTGTGTCGAATGTGGAGAAATACAATTGTTTTTATTAAGTGTATGTGATTCATTGTTATTCATGGCAGCATAACTTTTGGCACCTTTAGCTCCATCCTCGCCATCTTCAAACGCATTTTTAAAACCTTGCACAAGGTCCGCCATTCACTTCTTCTGTCTAGCTACAGCTTTGAACTATGGCTAACTGGCAAATTAAAGTTCTTTTAACTTCGATAGCATAATCAACTTAATAAAAAAAACTCCAGGGGGTTCGGATACGTTATCACGGATTAAAACGCTATTCAACTTAAGGACAAAAATATCCTAGAATTTAATTCTGGAAGTAATTCCTCCGTGCTACGTCCTATTAAAACATGAAATGACGAGTTAGCTTTCATCTTTTCTCATAATCATCTGCATGGTATCTGCAAATAGTCTCTTAAAGCAACAGGCAAGCAAGGGTTCATCGAAACCGAGGAAGGTTCCTATCGCTTTCTGTGAGATATATGAAGTTACAGGCATGTAACCTGTAAATTTCCTTTTTTTCTGCTATTGGACTAGCAGTTTGTCAGCGGAATAGACCAATGAAGCATGTTGTGATCGAAAAATATTTACTTTTTCGAAATTTTTCTTTTTGAAATAAAAAGCAAATCCATGATGATTGCGGTGGTTTGTCGTTTGACATCTAAAGATTTATTTTAGTAAATTTTGCATGATCTCCGTCGAGTAATTAAGATCACTGGCCGTTTTACTTATAGAGCTTTGTGATTTTTATAGAAGTCGCATTAGAATGATTCACATCACGCATTTCTTCTAAAGTGAACATATTATGATTGGTGTTTCGCAATGTTTTGAAGAAAATTGAAAGTAATCGGAATTATTGCGTAATGGAGCTTTTGATAAACCTTGTTTTGTTTCCGCATTGAATGTTTCCCATTTTGATAAAATATGATCAATTTAATGTAAATAACGAAATAGAAAAAAAAATCCTTTTCAAAAAATTAAAAATTGGCAGTAAAAGAAAATTAACAGCAATGCATATAAAACGAATAGCATACTGTAGGTGCACTATTAATAGGGGTGCAAGAAGTGTGTGAACATTGTACATAGTGTACGTATTAACTGCTTGTATCAATTTTTATAAACGTTTTACATGCTATAAACACGAAGAAAAGCTATTGAAAGCCTTTCCCTTATCGACTCCCCAAATCTCCCCCCGGGATTAATACCTTGAAGCGACATCATCATCATCATTGAATGCTTCTTGGGCCGCAGACACTTTAGGGGAGCGCACAAAACTGCGTCTGCGACATACCTTCTCCGTCGATGGGGGAGCATGCTTGGCATACGAAATCAATCGTTCTCGAGCACCACACCCTCCTCCTCATGCACAGCTGCATCGCATTCGCATCCCGCTACGGGTGCCCGAGGGGCGCACGCACCAAATGAAGCAGTCAGCCAATTATGAAACGTGATTGTTTTACCAAAACCACGGGCCCGGGCGGCATCCCGGGCAAGAAGCAATCGGCATTCCAAGCGTCGATCGCTGAAAAGGGCGTCTTTCCTTCATTTCACCCCAATCGGTTTTCCATTCGGGGTGCACAGAATATAAGGAGCTGTGGACGATGCGTTGGACGCTCAGGACGTAGCACACACACACACAGTTGCGGTTCAGCGAAATATACAAATTCTTCGCCAAGTCAAATATGGCCAAACACGGCCCACCATGGCCATTTTGTCGCGATATCGGTGTGATGATCCCACACACGCACCTCGCACGAACCTCGGTACGATAGTCGTTGACCGGTGCACCAGCAAGAGGCGGCAGAGATCGATGAACGAAGAGAGAGAGAGAGAGACAGACAGAGAGACAGAGAGAGAGAAAGAGCAGATTCGCCCTGCTCCCTTACTGAAAGTCGTTGAACTTTTGCCCATCCGTGTGCGTGAGTCTCACGTGAGCAACCACCGAAAAGGGTAATGAGCAAGCGTTAGACACAACGCAATGAAAACAACGGAAAAAAGTACGGAATAACGCCACTGTTTTTGGGGGGCACTGTTCGGTAGCTAAATCGCCAGGTCATCTTCCTAGTCCGTTTATGCTTGAGCCGTGGCGGTATCGCAGAAGCGATTAGAAGCCCTAACTCCTGCTGCTTTGGGTTCTTTGAAACAATTCCTCACATCCGGCAGCCGAATGCCCAAGTGAAGTCAAGTGAAATAACACTCTGGCGCAAATTAGCGTCATTTTGTGTGTGGAAATGTCTTTCTGTAATATTAGTATTTCCAACTGTTACCTCCTGGAAGGGCATCGAACTGGAGGCTGTACACATATTCACACAAAAATCCCGCATTGTGACATTGTGAACGAATGCTTAGTTAGAAACAACAAAACGCGAAAAGTCATCCCCGTAGGACAATGCTTTGTCCACTCTCTCGCTCGCCGCAGCACGCAACACTACTTGGGGGGGTATAACAATTGCCCATAATTGTTGGTCCCGGCGGATGGCGTTTGGTGCCGCATCGTGATGCGTAGCTCGAGTTATGCGCAAGCAAGGCCATCCGGCCAGCGATCTAGTGAGTGAGATCTTCTCGCCCAACACCACTGCGCGGCCTTCGTGCTGCAGACGGTGCGACCACAAATCATCATATGATGCACGAGCCATTGTTCCCGGTGGTGACGTTTGTTACTGTCGACCGAAAAAGGGTCGGAATGGAATGGAATGATTGGGAGGAATTTATGCAAGCTTGCTACCTACGTGTTGAGCATCTAGAAAGGGTGTTGTTGGTTTTTCTCATCACAACCATCCCAACGACATCGACAACAACACGAAGGTGTTTTTGTTTGCTCGATGCCGATCCGCAACATTGCATTGTTGGTCTGCATATATCTAACAGGGTGTCCACTTAAATGAGTCAACACCTACCGAGCTTCTGATGCAGATTTGTCCAGACAATACTGTATTGGTGAAAAATGGACGTAGAAAAACTGTCACTTTTTCTGACGGTTTTAAACTATAATACGTACTAGTAAAAAAAGGCGAAAAATCTGAATTATTATAAAAATTTGCAACGTTCACAAACATTTTAGATGAAAAAATTGATAGAGCAGCTGCATTCAATTTACAAAACAGACGAACTGTCAGTTCTCTGTGGGTTCGCCAATTTCTTGTGCAAAAATCTCATAGTGTGAACGCAAGAAAATAGAAATTATCACCGTATATATGCTCAGATTCTTATAATCTGGACACGGTTCTGAACAAATCCGTTAAAAGTATGCAGCATCATAGAATCATCCAGGCCTGCTTGTTGCTGTACTTAGATTTAGAACCATCAGGTGGCAGGTACCTTTTGCACGACAAATCGATCTCCATGTTGCTCAATATTCGTTCATTCGAAAAATCATTATTTATGAAACAACCGCACACAGACACCTACGAGCAGAATCGCAATCGTACGATGCAAGCGTCTCAGTCGGCGTAGCACTCAGGTGCAGCTGTTGAACTCTCTGCCTACCTCGATCGCAGTTGTCGCGGGCAAAGTGGGCAAACCTGTCCACTGCCACGCGAAATTACAAAGTCACTGGCGAGAGCCGTCAGCGTGTATCAAGGATTAGTGACTCCCACATGACGGGGAACCCGGGCTCAGACCCTGTCCCACGAACTGGTGCCACGAACGGTGGCACGGGTACATTCCTTACTTGGGAAACAGGTCCGACTGTGTGTCTCCGGTTGTCTGTGAGTGACATTCGTTTGATTTTCTAGATTTGTGCTAGCGTACTTTGCACTCCTCCTACACTTCTCCTCAGTTCTCTGTGGTCTCTACCATATGTTTTTGTACGGTTCGGATTAAGATTGCAGTTCTAGTACAATTTCGCGAAAGAACTTATTACACTGACCAATAAGAATTATAGGAATTCTACAGCGGTTATATATAGGGTCTAAAGTATACTTGATATTAGTATTATCGATTAGTTACCAGGTCTGATATAACTTTTGATAACTTCTTCCATAGGTTATTAGATCTTTTCACGATCGTTATGTACAAATGTATTTCAATCAACGAGGAACCCCCACGGAGTACTTATTCTACTTCACTTCGGGTTCATATTCATAACCTTGACAATGGTAACCGGAGGAGCGTCTCTGGAGTGGCTTTCACTAGGCGAGATCCCAGCAGTGATGGCCTAGCCAAAGTAAATGAGGGTCACGGTGTAGGTGTGGTGCGGTCATGAACCGCTCGCCCCCTCCATCACCGTCACTGATTGATGTCGTTTTCTCTTCCCTCTCCGCATGCAACGATTCCGACATTGCATTTTCACTTCCATTCCAGACAGGGCTCTGCGATGGCCCACAATGGACAGGGTCTCCGTGTTCTCTCTCTCTCTTCCTGCCTCTCTCCCTCCATTTCAACCGAGGCGAGGTGGAGAGGCGTGATGTGGCCGCGCATTAGAAGCTCGCTGTTGGCTCATAAATTTCGGGATATCGTTTGGCATCAGTCTAGTGGGTTAACCCGGTCTGTCTGGTTTGGAATTTTCGCTCTCGCACCCGGCACCAGGCAAGTCGGCACCAGCAGGACGACAAATCCACAGGCCACTGTGTTAACAGTAAGCGGATCGAAACAGGTTCCACATTCCGTACTTTCTTCTCTCCAGCTACTGATGCTTGGCAGTCCAGGTTTATGGATTCGACAGCATTATGCATCACTTACTTTCCATTTTAGGGGAACCGAGACCTTGGTGATGTCCGCAAGGTGGTGGTCTGAAATACTTTTCTTGCTTTCAACTTTTGAGTTCAGTCCGTGAGCTGACGAGATGGCGAGATCTTCGCAAGGTTTCTTCGTTCCTAGCTGAAGAGTTCATGGAAGACGAATTCAATCAATGACCTACAATATCACTTCAATCGCAGGGCAGCGATTGTCTACTGTTTTACTTAATTTCTTATTGGTGACGCCATTGACCTGCCACAGAAGATCCTTTAACGCAAACAGGCGTCATCGTCCTCCAAGTTCGACAATTCTGAAATCAATTCCCTTCCCTTTTTGTACTTACCAAGCCTCAAGAGCAGACTCTGCACTATCGTCCACTGTCGCCGGCCCTGTATCAAGTAATGGGGAAAGGAACTCAAGACATCGAGGTTCATTGGAAGCTTTTTCTAATTCCTTCCACGTTCCTCCGGACGCACCATCAGCGCCGTTGGCACCGTACGGCGATCCTAATGAGTTAATCACCATTTGGCTTCTGCTCGAGGGGCCTACAGTCCGAGAAATGAAATTCCACTCTGTTGAGGACGTGTCCAACGGCGCACGCAAATACACGCCAAACACTCCTACCGCTGCGTTTCGTTTAGCTCAACATGGAATGTTAATGGCCGACCATGCCAAACCGGCATGACCGCGCCATTGCGTGCCAAACATGTTGCCCTCCCGTCGCTGTTGGTTCGAAGGCCCATAACAAGGTCAAACCTTAAGGCAGTTGACACTTAGTTCCGGTCGATTCGCCGGTCAGTTTCATGAAACTCATCTGCACTCGCTTGCAGTCACTCTCGTATAAGTAATATTTGATTTTTTAAACGAACATCATTCCAACTAACCACATGACAGCGCGCGCGAGGTAGAAGGAGAAGGAGTAACAGAAGAAAGAGGAATAACCCGATAACCGAAGGTGAGAGGTTTCTCGTTATTAGTTTTGATAAATTGTGATCGATGACTATTGATGACCCTTGGGCGTAGCGTGACATGAAGGAGAAGCGTTGCAATGCGCGAACCTCTTGGAAACCTCTCGAGCGCGCCACTCCGCTGATGTGTAGAGTGGCCATCGTTGGCATCGTGGCTCGGTCGTCGCCGTCGTCCGTAAAAGTGAAATCCTTTATCGTTTCATCGCACTCCATTGCGCCGTGTGGTGTGTTTTGACCAAACTGGCTTCCCTGGCGACTCGAGGGAGATGAAATGCTGCTTCCCCTCGAAGAATGTGGTACCAGGAATGGGCACCACAAATGACAAGTGAAACTGGGTGTGTCGATACGTTTTCCACTTTGTACAGCACCCCCTTCCGCCATCGTTTCGCCATCCCCGAAAACCTGTCCTGACGCCGTCTGGTCGCTGGGGGGTTTGGTTTAAATTTTGCGCTTCAGATGAGCCGGGTCAGGTCAGATCAGGGAGAATTTCTCTTCCAATTTCTCTCTATTTTCAATAGTAATATGTGTGCCACTTTTATACTACTACAAACCAACTACCCTGTCGCCTGGTGTATCCGCGTGTAGTTGCATCACATTATCGTCGTCGTTCAATCTGCTCGTTGCTAGTGTTTCTATAAATGCTCATGTGTGTGTGTGTGTGTGTGCCATAAAATACGTTGTGCAAAAGTGTCATAAATTGGCTGTTTTCTGTCTGGGATAGTGTTTGCCATTTTTATGGTTTTAGTTATTCAATCAACGAAACTCTCCTCTTGCTCTCCATTTACTAATGACGTCAGTACGGTCGGTGAAGCTCCACGTAAAGTGTCGGGAAAGTACGCGTTCTAGCCAAGATCAAGATGCCTTCGGCCGAAGCCTCATAAGGTCCAGAAGGTTGCCCGCGGTTCTACGCGCGGAAGCGGAAACTAGGGAACAAAGCAACCGTGTTTATTTACTTTGATTGGATATTGCTTTTGTTCCGTTTGGTTGTTTTTAATTAGTTTCCAGCCTTGGTGCGCGCGCGCGCGGGGAACTTGTTCCTCCTGTTGGTGTAGACCCTTATAAAGACCCGAGCTGCACCGCTGCTAGTACGGGCCTCCGTAAGTCGCGTTCTCATCGTAAATCCAACCTGGCGTGCTGGATGGTGTGTGGTTTAGCAGAACAAAAACCTCCTCTAAACTGCTCTCTTCAGTGCGCGCACACACACACATATGCACGCATGAACACACGTTGCTTGCGGAGCAAGAAGGAAAAACAAAAGACGATTCAAGATTAAGTGGCCACATTACCACACTTTGGAGCGTACGGTGTTGTAGTAGAAGGAAAAGGGTGAGGAGCAGCAAAGGAGTGGATCGAAGAAAAAAACGGATGAATCTTGCATAAACAGAGCAATCCAATGATGCTGATCCGTACGGCCGGGATGCGATGCTCGGTATAGGTACACGGCAGAACGGCCCTGTTACCACCAGGCGGAATGGGGAGGGATCACTGGGAGATGGTAGCCCGGAGGCAACACCGCCAACGGGTACATCGTAGGAAATGCGGAAAACAGTTATAATATACCACTTGTTCCCGATAGTTCCCGTCCTGCCGCTAGCTGTACCGTGTAACAACACACACACACACACACACACACGCACCGTACCGGAGCCTACTGAGGTTGTTAAGCTTAGGATTGCTGGAATCGCTGTGGATAGTGCGGATCTCGACGCGATTTATACGAAGCATAGTGAGGAGAATTATTATGAGAGCATCGATGCCAATCAAGGGCCTAGAAACCACGGAGCCAAGAAGAAAACTCCTGGACATCCTGGAAAGAAATTTGCCAAAAATAAATGGGGATCCTATAAAAATGCTCCAAGGATTAAACATTTGCTGCCAACTCCGAAAGCTTATTCACGCAACACAAGCACCTTAGCACAAACGATTGATTAGTAACATCTCATGGTCATGATTGTTTTGATGGTAGTTTATTGGGTGAACATAATCGCATTAACCTCAGACTCAAAAATGCTTTCACATAACTCCGACGGATCGGACCATCGGAAGAGACCCCCCCGGGAGGGGCCGGAGGGTTGACTCCAACACCAGGTGGTGGTTTTGTTTGTTCGAAAGCGAAAGCGCCCACATACCATTCGGTTCGGCGGATAGGTGAGTGAAATCGTAGCAGATACGATCGACTATTAGCTGATCCCTTAAACGATGGTTATTTCATCGCCACTGCTCGCAGGGTCGGAAGGTTTCCTCGCGGATACCTCGCCTCGGATACAGTCCAAATCAGAAACCGATGGGCGCACTGCAAATACGGACCCCCCCCCCCCCCCCTGCCGTCCGGTTTGTGACAGACGAAACCGAACAGAGACGGAACGGAAACGAACTGGAAAACTGTACAGTTCCAGATGTTACTTTCACCACCATCTTCAGGCCGAGGACGGGGAGGGTGATCGCGGTTGTGATCCTGTAGTGAACGCTTCAGACCATGAGCTTGCTTTTCGATCTGTTCGATCTCGTTCGGCGGCATCGTCGTCGTTGTCGTCTTTGTCGTTGTCATCGTCGCCGGAGAGACTAATGGCAAATCGAAACCGGGTATTAGAAATTTCTCCCACTAATTGGAGCATGTTTGATATTTATAATATTGAACAGCGTTCAAGCGGTGGGTGCCGGTTTTAAGCTACAACTAATTTGAATTCGATATCGTATTGCAGGAGGATGAAGATGAAGACGATGGAACAAGATGGTACGATACTGCATCTAGTTCAAAAGATGAATAGATGCACTCTAGTCGAGTTGTCAGCCGGATAGTATTTCATTCCATTAGCATTTCAGGGTGAAGAAACTGGTACAGTGACTACAGCGATGGTGTACTACTTGAAAGGATTATAGCTATTTGAGTTTCAATGGTTTATAATAAATATTTATAATACTTTCAAGACTTTTAAACCATCCGTAAATCTAGGATGTACCGGAAAAAGCATTCAGTTTCAGAGGAATAAAAACTTATGTCGAAGTTAGTATAACACACATAGTGGATGAGCACGTTAAAACCAATGAAGGCATCATTTCGACATTTGAACATAAATACTCTAATTATCTAACAGTCTTTTAGATTATCCTTAAGGATCTCAATGGTTGCCAAAATACTACTCTGAAAATACTTGGCGAAATGATGTTTTGTCCCTGCAAGGTTCCTTTCTTTTTTATTTTTCAAACAAGAAATGCTCCTCAACTTGTTTACTGTATGAAATATGAGTACTTAAATGTTTATGATGTATACTATTTCGGAAAAGGGTCGGATTGTTTGTTGATAAAATGTAAAGTATTTGTGAGCTATAACGCATGCCCTATGAGCATGCGATTAATTTATTTCGATGTATACACAAATACAGAGAGAAAATGTAGTAAATTGATTGTTTTGTGGATACGCCTATAATATTCCCAGTTAATAAATCCACTGTTATATCCGCTCTAACAGCCGCCATACTGCATGCAGTGCAAAGTGACGGTTCTCAGCGGGTTTTGTAGATGGTACTAGCATGCAAGAACATCATTTTGAAGTGACACATAAATGGAAATAAAATAAAAAACCTCTCTTAACGGCAAGCTCAATGTTATAAAGTGTGGCGAACATAATTTTGACAAGCGAGGGAAACATTTAGACAGCCAGCGAAACAACATGTTCCCAACCGGTCTCCCTAAGGGTAAATCTTTCTTTTCAATTCGTTCTGCTGCTTACGGTATCATCTAATGTGCTTGATTCAATATACGCAGACTAGCAGCAGTAGCAACACTAGGTGCATTCGTACGTGATGCTCTGTAATCTCATGCAACTGGTACAACTACTCATTCAACTCCTGAGAACCTCGCGTTACAGTAATCTCTTCATCATGCATGAACGAACCAGCGGGTGCCGCGTGGTGGCCATACCGAGGGAAATTCTTTCAAGTTCAGCGATGAACGCTTCTGGCGCTCTGGCTGACCTAGTAGTGGCCACCGTACCGCCTAAGGTCTAATTACTGGATCCGTTGCTGCAGCTCGTACGCAACGCCCGATCGCGTCAGGTCGGGAAAGTCTAGAGTCGATTCCCAGCCATCCGGCATTGGCATTGGTGTGCGACCTGTGAGTAACACACGAGCAGCCTATCAGATGGGTTAAGTAGAGCAGCAGCTTCAAGGTGTACGTACGTGCATCGCTAGGTGATGATCACAACCGGTGCGACCGTTTGTCGTATAGAATCTAGATTATGGCTTCCGACGAGATTCATATGCGTTGCTGGGAAGCTTGTGGATTGTCAGCTTGGCATCCCCTTCTTGGCTCTTAAGACGTTGCCTCAAGAGCATATCGTGTGCTCTACGTCATCCTTATCGTGTCACTGTTGAATGAGGTACGTTGTCGGTATTTCTAGTGCGTGTGCGATGCAACATTCATTCCACGTTCCACGTGGCACAAAGCAAGTTCCGGTCCGGTCTTCTAGATCGCTGATCGTGATAAGACGTCACGTCATATTCTCTCACCAAATAAACGCTAATCTTATGTCATTTTCACTCACTTTACGATCGATGTAAAAGCACCGAGATAAGCAGATAAATCACTCCGCCACCGCAGTGTGGACGGTGGTGTGAGGTGAGGTGTGAGTTGTTGACACCTTTCGCGAGCATTTAACGATGGGATCGTCTCGCACCTCGTCCATTGAGCCGGACGGACGGACGGATGGACTGATGGACAGACAGGAAATGGCCACTTTCGCTTTTGCATCTGTATGTCGCCGGTTGTGCACACATTCCGTCATCGAATCAGACACACGAATCACGATGCGTGGCATAAGGCGTGTGTGTTCACGCCACATCAACGCATCACGCCACACGCTGTTGATCTTTTGGTTCCACTGATTGAATTTGTCCAAAACCCAACATTGCATCAACCATTTTCAATGTTGGTGAAGATGTCTGTTTCGTGTGGACATTGCCTCATGCGGAGTCGCGAGGGAGGGGGGGGGGGGGGATGTACTACTTAAGAAATGCGCCACCGACATAACGTTTTCTTTGCCCAAAACCCTAAGCATCGGCTCATTGTTTTAGTTTATCAACGTTGTCGAAACGTCAATATGGTCGACGCGACGATTTGGTACGGATGGGATGGGAAAATTGTCTCCTGCGCGCTTGTCGGCGTGCCGTTTGATAATTATACACACATGCACACACACGTACACACACGTGCACACACACGCACACGCTAATTGGGACAACGCATGCCATTTCGAAATTACCGAAAACGCTTCCCGGTGCCGATGGTGCTGCTGATGTGAAACCTTTCAAACTCCCTTGAAAGTCATATTTGTAGCCCGTCCTGAAGTGAAAGTATGTGGGGCCACCTGTCAGCCAGCCAGCCAGCCAGCCTGCCGGTTCGGTCGTCCGGGCTGTTATGTTGTTGTGTGAGAATCCCTCCGACGAGACGCAATAGCCCCAAGGGCCTGAGATGGTGGCGTTTTTTGTGAGCTCAACGCCTTTGGGCTTTCTTTGGAAGAAGAGAAGGTGGTTGGCAAAAGGCTATCATTTGGCTTGGAATGTTGCAAACAAGGCGGAAGGGATGGTTCGCAGTGTTTGGCATTGTAAGTAGCGACCCCTCCTGCCTCTTTACCGTCCCCGGGAGGACAGCTCCTTCACTTTCCTTTCGGGGTTCCCTTTGATTTGTTTCCGCCAAAAATGGTGCGAACGGATAGATTTGACTTCACTTTATCACGCCATGCTTTCATGCTGGACGTAGTATGGGTTACACCGCCTTATGTTTATCATTGAATTGCTAAACTGACGTCAATAATAATGCAACAGCAGCTGAGTGGAATTTTAATCCACTACACTCTATCGAATTGTTGTGCAAGGTCCATCATTTTCTTCTTCTAAGTCATCATGCATACAAGTGGCTGTACTATAATACTGTTTAGTGCTTGAAATATCAACTATTGAATACCAATACAGTTGGGTGAAGTTTAGCGATTCACCAATTAAGAGCTTTTAAATTTGAATATATAGAGTTCGTCCTTTGAGTAGCATTAAAAAAATCATCCAAATCTCAGAATTAACCATTCGTCATCTTCGGTTTATAATAATATGTTATTTATACTGACTTTAAATGTTTTACTGAACTACTACAATCGCTGGTTTGTGCTCACGAACTAATGCATCAACCTAAAAAATTAAGAAATCCTCAGCAACAAATGCAACATTTGCTGATCCATTGATTGATCAGCGATTGACTTTGAAAGTAGCTCTTCATTTTGAAGGATAGAGAAGCAATCTTGGGCCCTTCACAAATAACGCCAATAGCCTTTAAATCCCTCAGAAATCAATAGATGTCATGAGCATTCATCGCTTCATTGGCTAGTAATCAGAAAAAAATGAAATGTACCAAAAACATTTTCGTTCTATAAATAGTTTTCGATGCACTTTTCTACATAAAATATGTTTTATCAAGCTTATCGAATTCCTTTGTCGGGTTCAAGTTAGTTTTGGTAAAGGTCAATTACCATTCAATAAACGAATAGTTTCTAATTTGCGAACAAGCTATTTGCAAAAACTGCTTAAGTTAAGCATTTTCTTCCCTCTGCTAGCTGTTTCCGCTTTGGTTATTTTGCTTTTATTTGATCTATAAAAAACTTTTAAATTACGGAAAAGTTATCAGGCCTTACAGAAACTAAACAATCCCCGAAAAAGGGAAAATATATGTTCAACTGTTTCGCGTGCCATCGTCGTCTTTCATCAATCTAACCACTTACAGGTGTTCATCAAAATCGACGCTCTATTCTCTGCGATATTGATCTAGTAAATTAGCAGCTAGATTGATTACGCTAACCATTATACGGAATGTAGCTCAACGCAATGGCGACTGGAGGGGGCAAATACAATAATAAACTTGCTAATTCATTCCGCTTCACCAGCCGCGAATGAATTGTCAACCATTCTCCTGCCCATTATCACTCAACCTTTCTATCCTTCGATAATCAACTCTAAACCGCTACCCTCCACCACGAGCCCCGTGTCGCGAGTGTCCAGTCCATAAAAATTCCACAATCTTTGCAAGGCATTTTAATTGCACTACTCTGCGCTGACAGAATGACCACTCAGCAGTCCAGTCCAGACAAACACGCACACATATCGGTACTGTTAATGTCGCTGCCGTTGCTCTTGTCCTAAATCCAGCCTTGTCCAAGGCACTACTGGGCTGGATATCGGCCGATCAGCGAACGCACATTCGATCGCTCGATGGCCCTCTTTTACATAACTCCTCCACTCACCTTAACACCAGCGTGGACGCAGCTGGCCGCTGAGGCCGCTGACACAGATCCATCTACAAGTGGATCCGTTCAATATCGTTACCGATCATGCGTGTGTGCGTATCTGAGAGTGTGTTGTGTGTCTGTGCTGTGTTATAGCCGCCGCCGCAGATTGAGCTACTCTGCGGTTGTGAGAGATAAAAATGGAGGCAAAATGGCCTCAGGTGCAATTGAAGGTTCGCGTCGCATTTCAATCGCAGTAGCTCACGATCGCGATGGGAAAAAAATGGATGCTGCTGCTTCTACTACCGATGCCCGGTTACTCTCTCCTTGGATACTTGGATCGCTCTCCAAGCACTCTCTCCACCACCAAGGTATGCTTGCACAATCGCCTCTCGATTTGCATGCTCGATTCGTTCCGACCATTTCGTTCGGTTCTTCGATACCATAGACTACAGAAGCACACACACCAGGGGGTGTGTGTAGAAGAGTTACACGCATTGTACGTACCCCTCCCCTAACCTAGCAGCCGCTAGGTGGCCTAAGGCAGAGGCTAGGAATGTAAATACAGCAATTAACTGTTATAAAACGTTATGTTCGTTCTTTCCTGCTGCCAACACCACAATCACCACCAGCAGCAGGTCTAGGGCCCTGGGTGGAAGGCCCTTTCCGAACGTAAACACACAGAGATTGACTGGCAGCTCGTGCAGACTATCGCTCTTTGCTCGTGGAAGCCTCTATCCAAACCGATCACCAACCGATCGCGAGCGAGCGCGCTTGGTGTTATAAAACAATCGGAGTCAATCATATAATGAGCATTGTTGTTGTGCCCTTTCCTATTTTCGCTTCCCTTGGAATCAACCTGCAGCAGACCTGACTTAATGATGATAGCGGGACGACAGCAGGAGTTTAGTAACAAACTGGGTTGAACTGAACTGTGTCTTTCACTCTCTCTCTCTATCTCTCCATAGGCGACAGCTTTAAACAGTCGTCATTTTTCGGTTATTAACTATGTAGATGGGGATGACCCGAAATACAACGTACCTCCGGGGAAAGGGAATGTCCCAAAACAGTGTCACTGACATCAATGCTAGATGCAGGGCGTCTCAGCGAAGCGTCCCTTATCATGTGGAGTCGATTAAACCGAAAAGCGCACCAGTGATCTATGTGTGTGTGTGCGTGGTGAAAGATCCGCTACTTTCGGGCGTCTGCTTCTCCTCCTCCTCCTCTAAGGTGATGGTGTCAGGTGTTTCGTGAACCCTCCTTCCCCCGGGCTGGTGCTGCGCATCTTCACGCACGACGAAATGGGTTAATCGAATGCAACCACTTATCATCAATCATATCGCTCTCGTCTCTGTCTCGTACGCGAAGGTGCGCACGGGCGCCCGTTAGAGGCGGAGGTACGGGAGCGGTACAACAGCATTAGTATGCAGTGGTTTGTGGGACCCATCATCGTCGGTTTGCTACATGACCTGGTGCCATACTGGCGTTGGCATGGTGACTAGCGAACCAACGCAGCGCACCTTAATAGCAACGGCCTCGTATTTCATTACCTTCCTTCGGGGCCACGGGTCCCCGGGGATGGCATTCCCGTTCCCGACCTCGTTCATTGGCAGGTGGTGATGGTGGTGGTGGTGGCAATAAAAGCTATCTTCAATATTTAACAACTGGGCTGCCAAAGGAACCGCTGAATGTGGCGATATGGAGTTCTGTACCGAGCGCCGAATGCCGAACAAAACGGAACCCTCACCCCTTCCCCTTTTTTTGGCACAGTGCACTGATTGAGACGTTTTGCACCGGGGGCCTCGATGGTCGGCCATTAAACGAAGGAGCAGTTACGGCGCCATTGAAGCGTTCAGTTCGGCTGCACTGTTCGCAGTTCCTGTTCTGTTGTGTAAGCTTTGATGCATACACGCACACGCATCACACGAACTGCTTAAGAAAACTTACACACACGTGAAAAAATCCATTCTGAAAAGCATCGCATTCGTAACACTCGTCCAAATGGATCTACTGCTACACTCCGTGGACCGTGGACGCGTCGTGGTGCTTCATTTCCGGGCCGTGTTGTGTGCGGGAACGGGGAGGAGGATTGTGCAACGTCTATAATCGGTCTAATTGAGTAACACCCAGCTCCTTGTGGCGCCCTGAGCGTGTGATGCGCGCGCGAGTAGCAGCAGCAGCAGCAGCAGCAGCCACGGCGGTTGAATCATAAATTATGCTTCGATCGTGTATTGTGATCTGCAACTTGATCTCGAAAGCGATCAAAAGCGGGGGGGGAGGGGCCCTAAGTAAACACGAAGATGGCCACTTTAACTGCCCGAAACTAAACTAGACAGACAATTAAGACATTTCGAAACGATTCTCGGCTGCTGGTGGAAAGTGTAACAAACGCTACTCCCTGCCGCGAAAAGCTAATCATAGCTAATCTTCTGCAATGTCGCAATCCACGACGGCATAGAGCGTCCTGCAGATGAGTTACCAGTTACCACACCACCACCACTCCCGGGGGGTCACTAATTTTGCGCTCGTTATACAATTGTTTATCAAAAGTGACTAAAAGTGACATCAAGCCGCGAGTGGTGCGCCTCCCATTGTTGGCATACTCGCACGCTGCTCCCCGCGAATGGTGGTTTGGTAAGAAAAGTGTAACGTGTTTACGTTAGTGCAATGCTGCTGGCTAGAAATGCTGGCCGCCGGTCCGTTACGCCCGCACGTTCCCATCCTTCTTTCCCGAACGAACGAACGAACGAACGAATGCAAAGAAACAATGCAACGCTCGGTACGGGTTCGTTGTGGTGCCTTCCTTGAGAAAAGTGCTTAAGGAACAACGCACGTAACGGGGGTGTGCGCCCTCGATCGCGGTGAACGATGACACTTATGTTGGGGGGAGCGCGCGCGCGCGCGCGTCGTCGTCATCATCAACACCGAACGCGAATGCTAATAATCCGCCTTCCCCCCGTAAATAAACACACAATAGAGCGCTGGCGTGCTGCTGCTGCTTTTAATCGATTTTATCTGTCACACCAAAAGAAAAAGCACAAAGACCAAGTTATGTTGTTGAACCCGCGCACGAAGCCAGGTCTTTACACTTTCTGATGAGTTGGTGAATGGCTACAAAACGGTTGCTATGCCTCGGATGATATGAGATAGAGCGATATGCTAACAGTTGCGACACTTGCGCCCAGGTGACTGCGCACCAGGTTAATAGACCTGTACTCGTTAAGCCGGAACTCAGCATGATTGACGTCTATGCCAGACAAAGGGCGTTAAATTTCCATGACAATCACTTACCTAAAACCTTTCTTTACGATTTCCTATCATTTGCAGAGTTGACGCAGAGCGACGATGAGCGCACGCTGGTTGCAGCAGCTTGGCGGCATTAGGCGATACTACTGACTGACGTTGACACGTGTTATCAAGTGACACACACACACGCGCGTACAGAGTGCAGAGTGAGATAAAAAGGCGAGGAAAGAAGTGCAGCAGCTCCGGATTCCCCGAGCGATCGAGTTCGAGAAGCAAAACAAAAGAGATCCAATCCAAGATGACGTCATCGTACGAGCGCATCAAATCGGAGTGCAAACAGAAGGGTGTCCTGTGGGAGGACGAAGACTTTCCGGCCACACAGTCCTCCGTGTTCTACCACCAGACGCCACCATTCACCTTCCAGTGGAAACGTCCGCATGAAATCGTCTCGAATCCGGTGTTCGTGAATGACTCCACGGCTCAGTTCGATATTGTCCCCGGGAAAATGGGCGATCGGTGGTTGGTGTCCTGTTTGGGTGTGCTCTACCTCTCGAAGGGACTGTTCTATCGGGTCGTACCGGCGGATCAGAACTTTGATAAGCCCTACTACGGTGTGTTTCGCTTTCGGTTGTGGTGGTGCGGTGAGTGGCTGGAGGTGCTGGTCGACGATCGATTGCCCACGATCAATGGTAAGCTGGCATTCCTGCAAGCCCAAAACTCCAACTCCTTCTGGCCCGGACTGCTGGAAAAGGCCTATGCAAAGTAAGTGGTGACAATACCTGTGTGCTTGTGAGTGTTTGTTTGTGTAACTGATCTCTAATCAATCTCGGATCTGTTTCCCTCTCTCTACTAGACTCCACGGATCGTACGAAGCGCTCAAGTATGGAACGCTGCTCGATGGATTGGCCGATTTGACGGGCGGTATCACGGAGTCGATCTCGATCAAGGTGGACAGCAGCATACTCATAAGGCCCCCGTTGCTCCATAATCTGCTCGACACGACCAGCATCATCACGTGCACGATCAACAACGGTACCATGACGCAGATCCGCAACCAAACCGAAGCCTTACCGAACGGTATCCACATCGGCATCAACTATCGACTATGCTCGATGGATAAGGTACAGCTGCTAAGGGACTAAGGCCCCCCCTCCCCCGGGCGACAAATATTGCGCCATTGGTTGCTAATAATCTTGACTCCTGGATCTTGTTCATCCTTACAGGCGGAAACCATTATGGGCGATACGGTGCAGCTGGTGCGGCTGAGAAATCCGTTGGCACAAACATTGAGCAAATCGTCCAGCTTCAATGGCGATTGGTCGTCGTTCTCCAGCTCCTGGGAACGGGTGACGATGAACGAGCGGAACCGATTGGTCGAGCAGCTGGATCAGGGCGAGTTCTGGATGTCGTTCTACGATATGACGCAAACTTTCACGCACCTCGAGTGTGTGCATCTGGATTCGGATACGGCACGGGATGAACCACAGCTGGCTGACAAGAGCCGCCGTTGGTTGATGCGATTGTACCAGGGGACGTGGAAACGAGGTGTGACGGCTGGTGGTTGTCGGAACAATCCCGATTCCTTCCACATCAACCCACAGTTGCAGCTGTTCCTCAGCGAGAAGGAGGATGTCATTATCTCGGTCAATCAGCACAGCGTACTCGAACCGAAAGTGATCGGATTCACCGTCTATAACCTCAACAGTGGTAAGTCTGGCTGTAATCTTGGTGTAAAAGAGCTCTACCTTCGATTGACACCATTTCCCTGTTGCCCTTTTTTCCCCAGTGCAAAACATCAATGGATGCCTTTCGAAGAACTTCTTCAAGAAGCACAAAAGTTTAGTCAATTCGCAGTACACGAACTCCCGGCAGATCAGCCACCGGTGTTCGCTAGATCCCGGACGCTACCTTATCATGGCCACTACCTTCGAACCGGCGGAGGAAGCTTCGTTCAGTGTGCGAGTACTCGGTAGTACCATACGGTTAGCGCTGCTCGAAACGCAAACCATGCTACTGCTCGATCCGTTCCCGCTGCTCAACTCCAACGCGAAAATCTCGATCGACTCAGCGAACAATAATAACAACAACAATGGTGTTGCTTGTAGTACCGCGCAGTACGAACCCGTCTTTATGCAGCTCGCCGATGATCAGAGGTACGAGGGAAAAGGAACTGACCAGCGTGGAAGCACGTTAGTGATCTCAATGCTGATTCCGTTTCATTTCCAGAACATTGAATTGTTTCGATCTGCAAGAGTTGCTGGAAGCATGCCTGCCCAACGACTACATTCGAAGCTGTGCCAGTATAGACGTTTGTCGGCAGGTGGTCTGCCTGATGGATGTGAGTAACGAAGCAACGCTCGATCTGTTATGTGTTAATGTCAATGTGTATCTCGTTTTAACTTTTGCCACAGAAATCCAACCGAGGCCGCATCAACTTTAACGATTTCAACAAGTTCATGATCAACCTGAAGACGTGGTGGGGTGTGTTCAAGATGCATACGAAGGAAAAGTCGGGCATACTGAAGGCGGAACGGTTGCGGGACGCACTGTTTGACGTTGGTTTCCAGCTGAGCACGGATAACATCTCCATTCTGATCTTAAGGTACAGCTTCGTACATCCACAACCATTGAAGAACTTCCCAATGCTGATTCTCTATTCCGTTACACCAACAACTAGGTACATGCGACGAGATGGAACCCTTCGACTAGCGGACTTCATATCGGCCATCCTGCACCTCACAATGGCTTTCGAGCTGTTCAAAGCGAAGGACACGAACCAGGATGGTATAATCAGCATGGGAATGACCGAGGTATGCCAACGGGGAGATGATACATTTCTGGAAGGCTTGCTTATTAATCCTGCTACAATCTCTTCTTCATTTCAGTGGATTAAATCCGTGTTCATGTGCTGAAGGCAAGCGAAAACTCCACACACGCAATAACTCGTTGTATTAGATAGTTTTAATGCTTGGACTCACTCAGAAATTAGCTGGAACTGATATCCACTGTAGGGTAGAGGATTGGAGGAGATCGTCGATATCAAAAGCAACGTTGACACACACACAGCCATGACCCGTAGAATGAAGGCGAGGCACTATAAAGTGTCTGCGATGAGCAGAAGGGGGCGGGAGGAAGAACACAATCTACCACATACCGTTAAGCGTAATCTGTTTAAATACTCGGATAAACCATGTTGACCGTAAGGGTGGAGACCATTGACATTGTGTAAAATAGTTTGTTAGGTTTGTCTGTTTACTATCTTAACTAGAATCGTGCTGTTAGAGGTAACGCATCTGTGCATTCGATGAAAGTGGGGAACCTTTCGGAAAGCGCACGAAACGCGCTTTTCAAGTGCATACGACATTTGTATTGAAATTTTGTAAATAAAGCATTATTAACTGATCGGTTGAATTGTATGGTAATCATGCAAGTTGTTTCGTGTTATAATTTCTATAGGTTGATGTATTTGTTCCTGACGTCAAGGTAGGCCCAGTGACTTTTCTTCCTTTTCTTTGCCAACAGATTAGCTGTTATTTATTACTGTCACAGAAGTCTACTCTTAGGTGTGGTGAAGTGTTTTTTCATTTTTTTTACTTTATTTTTTGAATTGATGTGACTTTCAAATCATGTTATCAAATTAATGGACCTTCGGATAAAGCTGACTCAATACATGGCTCAATGGATCTTGCTACTTTGAAGCGGTTTTCTTAAAACTCCGCGTTCGTTTTCAATGTCGGTGTCCATCGTATCAATAATACTACTGCACCGAATCTTTTTAAATTTTGGACACTACATCATTTTTAAGTAAAATCCTATGGAGCATCACTTTATCGATTTTAACCCTCGGTTGGGCACCCGGGTACCCGGGTATCCATTTCAAGTTTCAACGAAAAAATGAATGACTTCCCGTAAATATTTTTTCACGAAACTCCGGATCCCCAAAGTACAACTCATTTCACGCCGAATTGGCATTGGAATTGTTTTGATAACTAATATTTAAAGGTAATTATGGGCCGATAAAAATAACATACGCCCAGTGGCACCCGGGTACCCGGGTACCCAGCGCGTTGCCTATGCATATGAGCTATGTTTATAAACACAAAACAATACTTGACCAACATTTATCAATATACTCGGGTCTATCAATTGTTAAATAAGTAAACTACAATGTTTTAATGAAAATAAATTTAAATTTTAATTATTATTGCGCTATAACACCAGCAACACGAGAAAAATAAGTAAGGCATTATGCAGCCCTTTATGTACAATTTCAGCTATACATTATTTCTCATACTGATTAAAAATTGTTCGTACAATGCAATGTTCATAACATATGAGTAAATTATACACTTATTTTGATTTAAAAGACTTGAGGCGGGGTTTAGGTTGACTCCGGAGACAAATATAGCAAGAGAGAGTTCTGATGGAAGTGGAAGGCACCACGATAGTTTAGATTTATATACCCTGTAGTTAATTTAGTATTCGGGAATATCATTTGACAGAAAATGCTCTATATTGTAACTTTTTGAAAAACTAATCTTACAACTTGCGCACTTTTCAATCAATTTTCAATTAGAGAACTTGAAACTATTTTTTCCCCTTGCAGATCAATTAATCGTCCTTCATAATACGTTTGCATAGCTCACATGTTTTTTTCTTAAAATTATATGAAAGTAACAAAGCAATTGACAATGCTGGTAATGAAAAACGGGTTTTTTTCTGTATCTGTAAAAAATCTGTATCGTAATCCTTGCGCTTTAACATCTACAGCATCAATTTGGACACGTGGTATGATATGGTGAAAGGGTTTGCTGTCTAGCTTACCATGGCCAGCATCACTATTGTCAATTGTGTGGGTTGTGTAGAAGCCTTTTGACCATGCAAAACAGTTTTATTTGAAGAAATAATTAATTTCATTGAAACAATTACAGAAAAATACCATCATTTTTGGATTTTAATGCTTGCTATGCGATGTACTCGGTAGAGAATGACCGTATGAAGGGGTCACAATGATATTGTGTTTCTTGATTTTATTGTTTTTTAATGCATTTTGTTTTGATTTTGAAACAAAAACACTTTGCCAAGACCCTTAAATTAGTTCCTGTGCACTATTTTTGCCATAAAACTGATGAAAACGGTGGAACAATCACTTAACTATGCAATGCACATAAGCTGGGTACCCGGGTACCCGGGTGCCCAACGAAGGGGTAAACGCCGGGTGCCCAACCGAGGGTTAAAATGCTAAAACAATGAAAGATTTAAAATTTACAAAGCATCTATGGGGCTACCAGGATAAACTTATAACTTAGCAAAAGAATAACGATTTGAATGACGCGGTTACAATTGACACTCAAAATGGTACATTTTTGCAGATTCGCCTTTCTAAATTTGATGCCATAGACGTAGTTATTTACACATCTTCCCTAAAAGACAATAAAATATTTTTAAAAAGTAGTAATTTAATAGGACATTCAGGTAAAAAAATAAAGTACAATGGTTACTTCATCAAAAAAGAGTCTTTTTAGACCCGAAAGTACCCTAGCCCCCTCCTTAAGCTTGAGAGAAACGCTTCAGTTAAATGCAACGCTTGAGAGAAACGCTTCATTTTTATTGGAGGGAAGTGACACGATTTTGACCACAATCTAGAGAGTAGTACAATACATTTGCCCAGAATTCTACTAGTGTGGATGCATGATTAGACATCGTTACTGTGGTTGTGTAGTGCACTTTATTTATGGCTTCTACACTATCGATAAGTTCGGATTATAAGTTCCATTCAGTTAGTTGATCGCCGTCCATCATGAAGCACATCACTGTCTTATCGCTTGCAGTCTTCGCATTTCTCTTGCTAACTTACGCTCACGGACGAATACCGGAATCTCCGCAACCAGATGCCTTAGAGCAACAAACTGTGACTGTTGATTTATCAACGGTTTCTTCGTGGAAGCATGGTCATCCGACAACTAATTCTGTAAGTTATTTAACATTGTTCTCATGTGTTACACCACAGTGCAGATTGTTCGTATCCTCTAAAAAGCAGTAGTTATTGTGTAGCATTAGTTTTTTTTTAATGTGCTAGATAGCAGTATTTGAACGATCGGGACACAAAGAAGAACTTTTAGACTAGTGCTGAATAGAACGTGGTCAATTAGTGATCCTATAGATAACAATTTCTATTTTTCGTTTGACTTTTAGAGAGGAAGCATTCCCCAAGGACGAATATTGTGTCCTCAAGGATGTCAATATTCCTACATATTGCGCCAATGTCAGCCACGACATTCCAACACTAACAGAGTAAAATGCAAATAAATTCCCCATGAATCATATTATTGAGATTGATTCTTTCTTTTTTCTTTCAAGCGAATGTGCAAAGTTCGTTTAAACGCGATTCCGAACGGTTGTTGATAAACACTCATAAACTCATCACAATCAAATGTACCTGTAAATGTAAAGCGGTTAGTGATAAGCATGGTTAGTGAAAGAAAACATTCCTCCGGAAGCCAACCAGATAGTGGAACGAGTTTATTTTAAATATTCTATTGTTATTGTAAATAGACAATGGAATTAACAATGGAACATTTGTTAAAAGTATCTGACGCAAGGAGCGTCCTTATCAGATCATCAGAGAGCTAGACAAAATACCTAACACGTATTACGATGGTGTAATACGACACGTATCCCCTTCATCTTGTACATCTTTCTGCATACTGTGACCCCACGTGTGCTTGGCACCTGTCCTACGGGACATCGCAATTCGGACCACTATTGCAGTCATTTGCAAAGTGCCAATAAACGATTTCTTCCCCTATATGTTAGTCTAAGCGTGCTTTGCTTGCCTAGTCATTGTCAGTAACTTAAAAGGAATTAAAAATTGAAGTTTTTGGTAAACGTTTTACTAGTTTACTTAGGCAAGCGTCTGATTAGGCAAATCTGATTGCGTTTTCCACCATGCCTCCCTGTTGTGAAGTATACATTTTGGCGCTTTTGAAATCTTCTTTCCTTTTTTTGCTGATACATTACGGGCGGGGCCGTATTGTTGAAGAGGAAAGAATATAAACAGGACAGAGAAAAGAGAGGATAGAGTGACCAGGCATTTCCTCCTGCCCTGAATCTTCGTTCCTTATTTATTTCCTTATTTTTGCTGTCTTGGATGCAACAGCCAAGAGCTTTAGTACAGGAGCAGCAATCGAGCAGTTTAGTACCGGATAGTGGTTTCGGCGTACTAATCACGGGATCGTAATTTCCGTGCTTATAATCCAAGTGGAGCGGATTTACAAATTTACAAAATGTCTGCTTTAGCAACTTCAACACGCAATGTCTTATAACAACATATTTCAACATACCATCCAAAGCAGTGGGAGCTAGTAGGAGAATTCGAATGGATTCACATAACCAAGGTAGAAATGACACATTATGTTCTTTCAAATCACGGTTCAATATGCTGCGATGCATGCGATGGAACTAAAGCTAAAACAATCACCTAATTATCATATTTTTCTGCATAAATAGGCCAGTATTGCAAAAACCAACCATTCTACACTGACAGGGCACTGAAGCGACTCCACCTGCCTTTGCTTTCGGGTGCTTCGGTGATGCCTCCCGGAAGAACCCATGATAACAGATCAAGTGGTGGTCTGGAGTCCATATAAAAGAGAGGTGGAGTGGCGCCCCAAGGTACGAGCACTGACCAACATAATGCATATGTAGTGGACACGTATCAAGACGGGAGTATTCCAAGTGGGATAGTGAGTCGGTCTATTCGCAACACACAAAACCGTTTCAATACAATCAAAGTTAGAGAACTTATTCCGCTCCTCATTTGGATTTAAACTATGAATTCTGCCTAACGGCCGACACAGCGTACACAGTTACACACTGAGCACACTGAACTGTTACACACTGAACTAAATGTTGCACTCAACATCCTAGATAGCTTCTAGACGCATGAGTCCGAAATTAATCTACAGCTGCTAGAAATGTTGCATTTCCAGATTTACACCTTTTTATTTGATATAGCCATTGACGATTACCGCGATTCAATTCACTTCAACACATATGTGCCACATAAGGCTGCTTTCGCAAAGACGCTAGAAACTTCCTATCATGTTTTTCTCATAACCAATGACATTGTGTGTGACACACTAACCTTCATGTAAACATCTTGTAAATGACCCATCAACAGATAAGATTCAATGTGCCCATATCCCGCTCCGGTGCCACCAAATAGAGTTGTTGATCTCGTTTTAGAATTGTTTTGTCATCGTGTCTAAGTACCTCATTAAGTATTGTACAGCTCTGGTAAGGGAATCGTAAAGTCCATGAGCTGTACCTACGGAGCGAAATTTGAGGATCACATCAACATCACACAAACGATCTCGGTGCATTTGATCTGTTATAGTTACGTGATGGCCAATTAAAAGGAAGGCACTGTCTGTGCGTGAAGAATGGCAACCATCAGCACGTGTACAACAGTCGCTATAAACAGCATCCCTCCAACAGCGGTGGCGACAATCTTGGTTGTCTCCCACTCGCATAGCACCAGACATTGTCCAGCCGCGCGCAAGATTAGCTTTGTTAACCGGTGCAATCGCTGCCGCCCGGTGTCTATCGAGGGACTCGCCTCTGTCTGGTGAATCGCCAAGGTCAGAAAGTTTATGTCGCGGTTGCTCGCGTTGGCGGTTCCGGTGGAAGGTTATTCGCTTTGTTGAAATGAAAATTCATGGTCACGCATTTAATGAAATCTAGGAACATCAAGTGAAAATGATCGCGGTGTGTGAGTGCTCTAGCCATTGAGATGCATCATCTCCGTCGTCTCCTGTCTGTCACCAAGCTGGATAAACGGAGCGTTAGTAAACATTGACACTCTCCCGCTTGGTGATACGCATCATTGTACCTCGTGCTTATTGACAGTATGGACCAATGAAACCGGGAAAGTAATTGAGACCGAGGGCTAGTGCGACAGTTCATGATAGTTCTTTCAGATTACAATTTTATTCGTACATTTAATACGATGTAATGGAGCAGCTAAACATCACCAGTTACTATAAAATCATCTTTAAAACTCTTTCAAATTAAAATACTAGATACGAAATATCTTCCCAATAATGCGTTTTATCTCTAGAAGTATGGTAAAGTTTAAATAGTTTAATATCAAGATATGCGAAAAGACAAGCGATCGTACGTAAATGAAACATCCTGTTCCGTCGAGAACATGCACCATAACCACCACGGTGACATGCACGTTCCGCGGCCAGGGTTAAACGGATACCCTGGCAGGGGCTGGGATACTTGTGTCAATTTCAATTCTAGGTCTTACTGCTGTGCCCTAAACGAATGTCTTGTCTCTCGCTGCGTACGAACCGGGATCCCGAATGGTTTATTATATAATTGAATTCGGCGGTGCTGTATTTGCATACTGATGGACCAGATAAGTGCGGACAACACCGTTCAGATGGTATCTCGTGCGAAGATTCTACGAAGACATTCTTTGAAACAACTCGCGCTGGAGGAAATCTTGGCGCACCGTAGCTTACCAGATGTGTGGAATTGAAAAATTGATTCCAGCAGCTCATTATCTGCATAGCCAAGAGCATCTATTGGCTCACTGATCGGTCTATAGAATAAGCGTGACCCCGATGACTAAGCCGCGATGAGTTGTGTAATACGATTGCTCCATTTGAAATCTTTTAATCTAGTTTTACATCTAGTTCATGATGAGCACAAGTGGAAAACCGTGATCGCGGAATTCAAAAAGACTGTTCATATTGATTGGTGATATTGAAAAGACAACATCTCGTTGTAGTTGTTCAGAAAAACGAAAAGATCTTCCACAAAAAACAGATACACACAATTTCAAAAGGTTTTACTGATCCTCGAAAAGCGGGTAAACAAGTCAGGTGAAAGTGGATCCTCAAATATAAAGCGTGGTCCGATGGAGGCCCAAATGATCACTCAAAGGAAAATGAGCGCACGAGCTAGCGAGAGCAAAGGTACCAAAAGAGAGCAAACCTTTTGATGTGAGTTCTGCGCTGATCACGGAGTGCGGTATGTACCACGATCGTTTTCGATCGATCGTCTTTGAAATTCTCTATTTATTCCTTAGGTTACCTGAAGAGGAAAACATGTACCGGGGATTTAGTCCAAAGCAGTTCTTAAATAAAGAACTCTTTTCTATACTCCATTTAGCCATTAGCTAGTTAAAGTATTGGACATCGAATTTTTCACACCTCGAATATTTTGCTAGGGCTAGCGCCTGATACACTTTTCAAGGTATCCAGTTTAGAAGGGTTCTTAGTCTTTTTTAAATTGGTGACAAACTAACAGCGAATAAATCTGACCGTTCCAAGTTGAGCTCAGTAACATCAAAACATTCTCTAGGATCATTTGTTACTTTCCTCAACATATTTCCATGTACAATATCAAGACAACGTTGGTTTCAATAAAACATTACTAGAACAAGAATTTAGAAGGCATTTTACCGTTGCGAAGAAATTCGTTTTTCGTCTCCTTCACATGGTTCTCATTGTGGTGCATACCTTAGCCCGCCACAACAGAGTCACAATAGAGAGAAGGATCGCATCCGATTCCATTTTTACAGTGACCGCCATAAGACGACTATAAATTTAAATTTTTTTGAGCAAAAAGGGCAAGTGTAGTTATCTATATAAGGTTTAACATTCTTCCTTCAGTTGCACTTGCGGTTAGCTGCATTGTTTCGTTCATATTTTTTGATAAGTGATTACGATTATGATCATATGATTAAATTATAAATCCAATATCAATGAAATTTTCTTAATCATTATTATGGTTTACCTTTATCCACTAAAGCATTAGGCTGTAGACGTAAGGATAAAATTTCATTACCATGACATGACCATCTGCATGATTTCAGATAGGTTGTGGATAAATCTTGTTCAAAAACCCCAAACAAAAATTTGATTAGTTAGAAACGGTGTCTTTAATAACATAACTAAACACATTTGCCAATAAATTCTCATTCGGAATCAATTCTGAGCTTTTAGATGATTTATTCGACAGAAACGTATGTATGACAAAAATGTAAATAAGTATTCACAAGTGTTTTGTTATACAGTAAAGTTCAAAGGATCATTGTCCTTTGCAGATCAACAGAAAGAGATTACAACATCTCCACAGCACAGCACAACACAGAAATCCAACATCCAACTATTATTAATTTAAAATATAGTTGAATAGCTACGATAACACTATCCGTTGTTATCATCCATTGGGGAAATTGGTTCCAATAACATTTTCGGATAAGATTTCGAACATGCGCATTTTTTCCATCAATAATCTGCGAGAACCTTTGGGTAATCGACTTCTGCTGGACGCTACTACGATTAGTACACTAAACTCTTGCAAACAATAATCTAAGGAACGTAAAACGGCAAAACGAATGTTAACAAAAGGCCTATCTAAACTTTAGTGACACCAAGGCTTTATCATAGGGGCGATAACATGTTTTGCAATGTGGGCTTTGATTTTTGTCACACTCCCTAACATTCTCTCTGACTTAAACAATTGTTGATTAAATTTTATTAAAACAATCGAACTGCAAACAAATAAAATTGAAACAGGAATGATATGAAAACACTACACTTGCTCATTTTGAACAAATACTTTGATTTAACATTCGAAAACCTAAAAAAAAAAACTTGAGTGCTTTACTTATGCCGGCCACTGTACCTCCACCAGTAGCTACGAGCAGATCGCGCTCGGCTTAAGCCGCGCTGCTCAGTTGTTCGGCTCGGCTCGGTCACTCATTTTCGATTTGGCGGTTGAAGCGTACGCATGTGCGCGCAGCTTTACCTTGTGGCGCGTGTTGTCGAGCATTGGAATCAAGCGGTGCTGATTACTTTTGTACGATCCTCCCAGTATGCTGGTTGGAAGCTAGGCTACACCGATCGTCCTTTTGTAGGCCTAATCTGGACGGATACCAAGCTAGTGTCGCGCGTGTCGGTTGTGCGTTGATAGTGGAAGCAGCATCCGATCCGAGTTGATAACCGCAACAACAACAGCAGCAACAACGTGAGTTTAAGAGCATCGCACGGGGTTAGCACACACGCCCCCAGGAAGGCGGTGGTGGTTAGCGCCAGAAAACTGTACTTTACGCTTCGGTTCGGTCCTTCGGGTTTCGGTTTTATTATCTTTTTGCCGTTTTATTGCAACAGCAAGTGCGCGCGCGGGCAGGTGCCGCAAGTGAAAACGGCAACAGCACCACCACCTTCGTCGACCAGCTCCTTCGGTCGGTTTCGGTGCCCTTCACCAGTTTATGCGTTTTTTTTTGGTTGTTGTTTTTTGGCGAAAAAGTTTTCGCAAGTGCGCCTGAAGAATCACAATTACGTTGCGCGCTGATCGTTGTGCAGTCGAGTCCAACAGTGAACCAACCGTGATCCGTCCAGTCCAATCAACGCCAATTGTAGTGTCCTTCCTGAGGCTCTGCTTGTATGTGCACGAGCCCGAGCACGGTGTTATCTCGTGATTAGCCTGGAAATTAAGTTGTTCGCTTTTAGGCCCCTGGGGTAGCGCTGGATCGTATCAATCAATAACGCGGGTGTACTCTGTCCTGTTTGTGTGTTGTGTGTGTGTGTTGTGTGTGTATGCGAACAATCGCCTCCTGTTAGCCACGCACGCACGCACGTTCGCACGCACGCACGTAGTAGCTAGTAAGTAGCCGTGTCGTCGCTTCATAAACGCACGCAAATGCCGTTGCCTCACGTGCCCGAATAGTGTGCCCAGACGGTGCCGGTGCAATAGGTGTCGGTTTGCGCCTTTCGCAAAATTCGCCCCGACCCAAGGAGTGTACTTGTGTACGTGTGTACGCGTGTGTGTGTGTGTGCGGTTGGGCCGAAACCGAGAAACAGGGTTGTTGTGAAAGGTTGAAGCCGTGAAGCACGCCAACAGCTGCTCGTGCAGCACCTCGCCTCTAGCTTCGAGTTTGCAGCGTCGTGTGTACCAGGGACTCCTACTCCAGGGAGATACGCATTCGATCAAGGTAGGCAATGACAGAGTAACAGGAGCAGCGCAAAGGCCTGGCCTTCTTCGCTTCACATGCCGGGGGAATTTCCATGACAACAACTTGTTCGTCTTCATCATTAACCTTTTTCCGGGCGAGATGCATTCCTAAACACCCGAAAGAGACCCGTCTCCACTGGTAATTGAAAATACTGACAAGAACCAGGAATCCTGACCGCGTGAAGCAAACCTTCAGAATGGGATAGCGATCGATACCGGAGGCCCGGGATTAATGATGGGCCCCGAACGGACCTAGAATGAAGGAATTTTCCAACAGAACGACAACACAACAACAACAACAAAAAAGGGTCACTCTCGTGTGCGTCAGGTGAAACTTGTGGTGCTGTTGTAGGCGCTTAGGCTCCAGCTCGGCAAAAGGGACCGCTTCGCTGCTGGTGGCACAACAGGTAGTACCACCTTCGAGGACGTCGTCGTCACGCCACCGCACACCTGCACACCTTCGCCCGGCTGTTCGTGTGAGTGGGGCAACCGGCCACCACCACCGCCGGACGAAAGGATATATATGTGTCAATGCGATGCGCACAACAATGTGTGACACAGGTCAGTGAGCGCAGTCATCCGCCGGCACTGTCTGTCTTGGTTGGCTTTCGGTTTTGTTTTGCTGCCGTTTCTTCCTTCAATTCGATTGGGCTGTTGCTGTGGCTCTGGTCTTCTGTCTGGCAATGGGACCTACCACCACCACACATGATCGCTCACCGGCAAACGGGCACATCCCAGAAACCAACACCAACACCCGAGGAAACGAGTGGGCAAAAGGAAACACACGAGAAGGGTGATAAAACCTGTTAGCCCCCTTTTGAGTTTTCGGGAACAATTCAGGTTCACCGGGAACGTTCGTGACGAATTCACTTTCTCTTGTTGCCTTGCCACTCTGTTCCCTGGGTTTTGACCCCTCGGCAACTGCTTCTCGGACGTTCCCTGAAAAATGAAGAACCTGAACTCTGATGAGCTGTCAGCTTAGCTAAACCGCATACTTTCGATCGGGGCCCCTTTTCCTTCCTAGCTGGCAGGAATATCGGCTTTTGATCATATCATGGATCACAGACAACCGGGACGCGTAACCATTGGTAACGGCCATCGCGACTCTCCCCACATATGAATGAATCGAATGTAGCAAACGGATCGCGATCCGTTCTTGTGCAGCCCTGTTCGGGAAGAAGCACTTTCGTGACACCAATTCCGGGACACCTCGCATTCCAACAGCGACTAAAATACGGAGTGAAACGGTCGTTGGGACCCGGGCTTTGCCTTGGGTGTTGCTCTTGGATTTTGGATTTTGGCCATTGGCCTACTATTTGGGATTCTTCGCCATCAGCCATCAGAAATCCTCCTTTTGTTGTGGTGGAAAAGATAACACAAAAGCTGCGCGATCGATCGATCGCTCGCTAGTGGCCTCCGCCACTAGACGGAGAATGCTAACGGTAGAAATTAACATAAAATGATCCCGATGGATCCCGGCTCGCTCGCCGGTCGCTGCAAAATCGATGTTTCGTATAATGAAGCCAATTATCAAATTTGGAAAGTGCAACACGCTGAGCTGCTGAGGGGAGAAGCTGCTTGACGTGTGTGTTTTTTTTCTTCTGTGTGTGGTTTTTCTATTCGGGAATGCTTGGGATTAAGAATCGAAGAATCATAATAATCAGCGGAATAAATTGATCTGATTCGTTCTGATTGGTGCACTTTCGGTGCTGACCTCTTTTTTGATAATATCTTATAGCTGGATGTGAACAAGTGTAGCCAGTTTTCTATAAAAAGTAGAAACGATATTAACGATAGATGCGTTAAGTTAAATGTCTTTGGTGGAGTGAGTATGATATGGACTGGCACCATTTCATCTACTAGATTAGCCGAAAAAGGGAACAGGTACAACGTTAAAGATTATATAGGTCTTATGGTCGTGACTATCAGTTATCAACAGACTATGTAAGTCTTATAGTATATTTATCAGTTATCACCAACTATTATAGTTAAATCCTTTTTAAAAATGTAGCTGAGTAGCAAATGTCACTCATCATATTCCTACTAACTTGACTGAATATTAGGAAGAAACAATGGTTTGTCATATATTTACTTTAATTGTTACTTAAAACAGATTTATTCATGTTCAATGTCTCCAACAGATTTGAGTGTAGTATAGATTGAGTATGAGGCTTTCGATCTTTTACTTGTGGTACCACAAGGGCACAATAGTCGCGCATGTTGGTAGCTTGTTCCGTGAAGAACGTTTTACGATCCTATCCCTTGATTCTCGGTTCTATCGTATCCCTTGCTTCCTACTCCTAACGTTCTGCTTTTCAATAAAAAAAAGCCCCGCCAGATGATGCCTCGAGCATCGTCTCGCTGCAATGTTTTCTACAGATTCTTTTTCAATTTTTGCATTTCAACGCCAACCCGCTGCTCGTCGGTGCTCGGTGGAGAGATCAACGCGCTAGCAAGCAAGCATTCTAACGCGGAAGAGCGACGATCGATCTAACGGAAAATGGTTGACAACTTGTTCGATGCGATATTTTATGAATACGAGAGCTGCGAGCACCGTGACACACGGAGCACCCGAGTTAGTAGGGCTAGCGGGCTGCCATTGCCAATCCTGGCTTGGCTTGGCTTGCCAACATTTGCCTTCAATGAAGCCGCGAGGCGCCGAAGCACCAACACACGCGGGAAATTGCCTCGTTTCGCTTCTTGGGTCGCCTCTTGGAGGAGAAAAAAAAAACCGGTGGCATGCTTCATTGGGTATTGGCATAAATAAACATAGAATTGATTTGGCGGCCCAAGCATATCTCGGCTCGAGAGGGAGAGAGAGAGCCCCTCCCTCGTGCGAAAGTCGTGATTATGCGCCAATGTCTGTGGCCTCCGGTTGCGGGAAGGGGGGGAGAGGACCACCAGGTTCGACCTACCGCGCTCTGGCCCAGGGAGCTGTTCTGCTGTTGCTGCTGCTGCTATTGCAGCTTTTGCGACAGCTTGACAGCCTGCCAACCTACCTGGAGCCTTCGGATTCCTCGCCGCGATAAGTCGATGGCGGAAGACTTTGGTCCTGTGTGTGTGTGTGTGCCGTTAGAACGCAACCACCAAACGATCGACCGACCGACACCCGGAACATCGTCGTCCTAGAACTGAGATGATTATCGCACGTCAACAGGACGCAGCACACCGCATTGCTTGATTATTCTCGCAAACGGCGAAAAAAATGAATATAAAAACAAACATAAACGGTTAGCATCTGTCGATTGTTCTGAAAAACTACCGTTTTGCTGGTGCTGGACACAGGTCGAGCCAGGAAGCGCTAGACAGCTGCTACCTCATACCAGGTACAAGGAAATGAAATCATCGTCGACGATGCGTCGCCATTAATAATGCTCATATCGGCGTACAAATGAATAATCAATTATCACACACTATTGCATCAGTGTCAGTGACCGGGGGGTCAGGCTCAGCTTGGAGCTGTAACAACTCGAATACCTTGCTTATCACGCCATTATGTATATTTATTCCAATTAGCCGCCGCCTACTCTGCTCGATGATTGCCGTAAAGATGCGTTTAACCTAACGCTCCTCAGCTATCGGGTGCTGCATCCTGATGCACTCCACACACACACACACGCGCTCGCCACTGACGCTCCCAATTCAGCAGATTTCCACAAATTTCCCTAAAAGCCACACAAATAATTGTTTCCTTTGAGTTTTTGGCCCTGTTTACGTAAACAAGAGCGAGAGAAAGAGGAAAACGGTATATCTGTGCCGAGATGTAATAGGATATATCCTCCGGGCAGCCGACAGACAGACAGACAGACAGACAGACAGACAGATACCTGACAACAAAGGTCACTGATCTTGAGCGCGCAATAGGGCGCCAATAAGCCCGCGCCACCCAGCCGGCCAACCAGCCGCTCGTTTTCTCAACCACCATGAATGGCGCTGCACTCTCCGGAGCACACATGTGCGGGGTGGTCTTACAACCGGGATACCACCCAGTCCCAGCAAGCACCGAAGCCCCCGGGGGGCATGGAATTGGCGAAATTTTCTTGTTTTCCTCCCATACTGCTGGCGGCAGTTGGCGTTCGCTCTGTTCGGCGCTTGCAATTGAGTTTAATAATCGGTTTCATGAGAAATGCTACTTCGCCTCGCCTTTTGGGGATGATTGTTTGTTACCGAGGAGTGGGGTAGGGAACAGGGTAACAGGAGCAAACACTCCACCCGTTACAATGCCAAAACATGGGAAAAGTTGGCGCACGCAGATGGTTTAAAGACCCAGCAGCAGCAGCAGCAGCAGCAGCAATATGGTTCCGGGCATCATTCCGACCAAACAAGGTTTTTTCTATCTGTATCTGTGCCCTGAAGAGAGGGCACGGAGAGCGAGAAAAAGATGAAATAATTCCGTTTGGATGGTACTCTAAACAGTGCCTATAGTAGTACATTCGCGATAGACTTCTTAAACCGGTGATTGAACTGACCAAAATTCGACCACCCATTGACGAGGTGACTCATACTTGAGAGCTGACGTTATAGGTGCCGACGCAGATGGGTGTACCACCGTGTGCCCGATTCCGATTTCCGACAGTTTTTCCACACTTCATTATCGCCACTTTCTTTGCCCTTTTAAGGCGTAAGTGAAATCAAATCGATTTCCTTTTTGCCCAAATTAAGAATGAAGGCATGAAGGAAAGCGAGGCGCGGCGCGGCTCGGCGCGGCGCGGCTCGGCGCGCAGCTAATTGGAAACTAATGATCTTCACACGTTTTGCGCAGCAAGAACAAGAAGAAGAAGCAGAAGTGGCTTAGAACATTCATCCTGAGACCCTATGGCACGTCAGCTTGAGTTGAATTCTTGCTCTCGTCGCTTGCTCTGATTGGTTGTCTTGAGTTTCTTGCAGAACATTGTCAGTAGCTCAAAAGAAACCTCGATGATTGCTCGACTTACGCTGCCGTAAGTGATATGTCACAGCAATTTGTCCCCATTCGCTCGGGCCAACGATTCATTTGCCCTCCAGCAATCCTTCGACGGCCAGCACCGTCGTTGCACCGAGACCGAGAAATTGGATGTGAAGCAACAACAACAGCACAGCACGGCACGGTACGGGCCCCCGTGCTTCGTTTTTTTGTTTGTCCTTTGGCGCACTCCGTAAAGCGATTCCATTCAATGATCATCATTCTGCTGCTGCGCTCCACTGATACTGATCAGTAGTTGGCACAGCTGATAATGATGGCCAACGGTGTTGTGCGGCTGTTTCTGACCGAAGTTCAGCGGACGATGATATGCGTTGGAGTGCAGCGACTGCATTGCGCACACACACAGATGGTGGGGACCATAAAGCACGTTGCAGTTTAGGCTGTTTGTCCTGCGGTGGCCATCGCGCCACCTTCTGACCGCCTTGTGCAGTGTTGCGTGAGACCTCGAAGCGATGCAGCCCGTGTGTGTGTGTGTGTGTGTGTGTATGTGTGTGTTGGTGCACCATCGGCACCATTGCATCCAAGTTCGTAGCGGTTCGATGCATTTACATGGTTTGGTCAATCCTTCGCGTGTGTTGCTTGTGTTGATCCAAATGCGGGTTTATGTTGCCTAGCAACGGTGCACCCGGCGGGTATAGGACACTGGTAATGGGCTCTAATGAGCGATGGCATCAGTATTGAGACATTCCGATAGCCGTTTGTCCGTTTTTTTTCGTCCATTTCTTTTCGATGTTTGCAATGTGAGTAACGTCAAACGTCAAACCGTTTGATGAGAAACCATCAAAACCAATCGCATAACGGCACACCATTGGAGGTGATGTCGTCATAGAAGATGACTGATCTGATCCCTGGCAGGTGGCATATGTTTTCGAATCGATTAGAGCGCCGTTCACACCACCATGGATCGTGGATGTGGAAACCCTTCATCAGGCCGGAAGGTAGATCAAACATTTCCTCCGCCATTGGCGCTTCGCTGCGCCCGCAAGCAATTTACTCCCAAAAAAGGGAGGCTCGATGATCGATCGTAACCAGGCAACCTGAGCCCTGAGCCTGAGGTTGGGAGCTTTACTTTCTCGCCTCTGGTTCATTGCTTCCGGTTTGGTGGCGAAATAATGTTTCCGATTGTTTTTTTCGAAAAGCTTCCCTTTCCCGACACCGGCCAAAGTTTGGTATTAACTCGAAACCCCCTTCCGGAACCACCGAAATGTAACGCTTCCCTCCCCTTCACGACAGCAGTTGGAGTTGGCGTTGGAGTTTTGGTCTATGGATACTATGTTTTAAAAAACGAAAATTTGCTTGACTTTCGCGAAAAACTCTCTTTATGGGGCTTCACTGCGATCGTGAAGCCGTGCTTTCGATTTCCATCCCGGTCCCGGATTCCTGCCGTTTGTTTACATATTGGCATTGGTTGCAGCAAAAAAAAACGGTTTTCGCCGCGATTTACAATCGCAAATCCAATCGCAATCAAATGTTTGCTGCGATTTCCATCGATAAATCACTAGCCACAGGAGGAGAGGCGTGGGGGAGGTCGGACACATCGTACTAGTGTCTCTAATCCAATCCGCTTTTCCACCGATAACAATAAGCCTTCAAATGAGCATGTCAGTAGCTAATCTTGCATAAAATCGCGCCAATGACGGATCGGGAAAACGCACGCGCGCGAGTGGATACATTTGAGAGCAGTCGATTGCATTTCACTTTCGCCACAATCAAGCGCGACGACCATTGCGATCACAATGGAGAGTAATGTGCCGTTCAATTCCCCAACAGCCCCCCAAAAAGGGTTACGAATATCGTTAGGATTTTCAGTCGCCAGACACTAGGCACTGCCGGTTAAGTAGCCTTCCCTCGCTTTTGTCCTTAGTATCTTCGACTTGGGGAAGGGAGCAGGGGTAGGGGGCATAATTACGGTGAGGGTAACATCGCTTGTTAAATGCTCAAGTCATCATCAATTCGACACATTTCCTGACCTACTAACGAGATAGAGACATGTCATGGCGGCCAGTCGCGCTCGTCGTCATCATCATCATCATCATGGTGGAAACATCTTTTTGTAGTGATCGATGGCATTGCGTATCGAATGGAGAAGTGTTCCCTCTCGTACGTCCGCGACAGATCAGCGATCGCGATCGCACACACACACACACACACGCCGATCGCAACCAAGGTTCTTGCATAATCACTTCAAATAATTTCCCTTTTGCGCAAGGTAAAAAGCCCGGCCACGGCAAGGTTGCTGTTGCTATTACTGCTGCTGCTGCTGCTACTTGATATTCGCTACTGGTTGGAGAGTCGAGAGGAAGATCACGATCATGCCGTACCGTGGTGTATGGACGCGATAAACATTCGCGACATTTCCAGAACAATCACAATTCGCGAGAGATTCGAATACGAATAAGTCGACCACTTTTCTCGGGGAGCATGTGGTACGTGAAGTGCGGCTTTGGATGCTGCATAGCGGTACCACCGAACGAGCGTGCACACACACACACAGACAGACAAAATATCAGCATCACAAAACGGTACTCCCGGGGGCAGCTCGGTATCAACAGCTCGGTCTGTGCAACAGCCTGTCCGCAGTAATTGAGGCAAGAGTCTTACGAGAGGAAAAACCCCAGTTTCTTCATCCTACTACATACGAGCAAGCACACCAACACCAACATCGAGTCAAACGGCTGCTGCGGTATGCTTTTCTCACCCACGGATTATCTAATCATTTGGATAATTTTAATTATTTCACCAAACTCACAAAACATATTTCTGTGTTTTTTTTTTGTGCCACGGATGCCGGTCCCGGATAGCATCATGGGCCGCGAGATCGAGATCGCGTGTCTTGTAGTTGAATGTTAGACTTGGAAGCCCCCGACAGCGCCCCGGGGGGCTTATCTAATGACTTCTTTGCAAACTGTGACTGACTAAACGAGGCCACCACCACATGAACGAGAGGAAGGGTGAAGTGTGGCGTGTGGCACCAACCAATGCTCGTAACATCAATCGGCATCCAGCATTGGAATCCAGCGAGGTTTGCACGGGGAGAGTGAGAAGATCGATTTATGATCCCCCCCCATCCCCGCCACGGGGAGTTGTATTTTGTTTTCGTTTCACTCGAGACTCGACAACACCAGACCGTACCGGTATGAAATTAACTGTAATCCACGAAACGATCGAAAGCCGTTTTTCACCACCCCTCCCCGGGGAGGGAGGGTGAGAGGGCTGAGTCCGAAAATGGCGGAAAAAGAGATAAATTTTTACTCCACCCAGCCACAGATCCCATTGTGTTCGGGTTTTCGCTGGTTTCGTTCACCTCGTAAATATTTTGCCGAAACGGAGGACGACGTTCGGTTTTCACAAGCACCGGCGTCCGTGGAGGTTGATGCTGATCGATCGTAAGTCGATAACATTATGACGCTTGACTCGATTCCGTTAGGTCTAACAGGTGTTTCCTCGTTAATTCGCTTGAGTCGCGAATGTCCTTAAGGGTGGACTTTGGTTCATTTGCGATATGATAAAGGTTAATTTTGTGACGAAACCAGCAGACTAATTGTTTTTGTTTTTTGTAAATTTGATAATGAAGTACAAGTTTTTTCTTATTTTATCAAGAAAATGAATATTTTAAAAATATTGCCACGAAATCATAAAAATGCTCTTTTTTGCGAAGCGATGTTGATCGTAGGAAACATAGAAATCGATGTTTCCTTTTTAGATGATGAGTTTCTCCACGTTTACTTGTTAAGTTTTTATAAATTAAAATCAATTGTTCAATTCGCGGTAGCATTTTGAAGTTGGAAAAGTAATGCTTTTACGATTTTTCCATACATACATTTTTATATCTATATTATCTTCGAAAAAATATCAACAAATTGTGCAGCAGAATGTGCAGAAAATGTTTTCTAAATAAATAAAAAAGATCGGTCCAGTAGTCTTAATGTTTCCATGGACACCGATTTAGAAAACATTAATTTAGTAGCAATACACGAAGCAATGCATATTGAAATAGCTGTATCTTTAATATTTTTCCTCCGATTGATCCAAATGTTCGACACAATAGTTTTGAAAGATTCTTCTATCAGAATAGTATATGAAAAATATATAAAAAAAACAAATCAAAATGCCATAGTCTCTGCTTAAATTGCCAGAGGAAAGCTTTCAACGATATCACTTCTATGGTCTTTAACCGCTCATTTAACACTCCCCCCGGTGGCTGGCCCCCAAAAGCGAACTAGCAAGCCATTTGCTCGAAATTACACATCGCCATCGTTTCGACCTGGAGCACCACTTCCGCACCGGCGGATGATCTGGCTTTCATCGATAATTTCGAGCTGAGTGTGTGTCTGGCGTTTGCTGCTGCACCACTTCAAGGTGATGATTCGATAGTGTGAGCCTTGGCCAACCCACAAATCAATGCCCCGCGTCGTGTGCGTGTGCTAAAACGCTTTACCGGAAATGTGCATTGAGCGAAAGTTTTCAGTTCAGGCCAAAGGTATGCCTTGCAGGGCGCAAGCGAGCGAGATTATGATAGGGAGTGGCATCGGCATCTTTCCAGCTGGTTATTAAATTTATTTTCTCCCCCGGCGATGTTTCCGGACACCAGGCGGACATCGGAATCGATTGGAAAATTATGATTTTCCACCGGATTAACATCAGACTCCCCCATAGGGCTAGACTGCCTGGTCATCTCCCGGGCAGCAGGAGAGATGCTGTTTGATTTCAGTTGATAACATTTCGTCTTGTCTTGTCTTGTCGCGCGGATCTTCCAAGCGAACTATTGCTCGTTAAATTGTAAAACTTTCTTCTTCGCGATGATGTTTTGCCTCGATCTCGGGTTGCAAATCATTCGCTGCGCCTGCGAAACCATCTGCAGCAAGGAGGATCACTTCACACGAACAAGCGGCCGCGAGTGAAGCGAGGCCTTTTTCTGCCAGCATACAAAATGTCCACGATCGGGTCCCATAGCCAACCCATTATGAGAGAATGTTCCTCTCATCTGATAGGTACTCCCTCAACGCTTGACTAAGACTTTAAAACAGTGCCGGGGTTTTACTTACCAGTAATCTCTTCTCGCTGATCATCCAGCATCGGTCAGTAGTGCCCTTTTTGGGGTAGCTCGCACGATCGTTCGCTTGCTCGCGCACACTGTTCAGGGAGTTATACAACCTACTAACCAGTTAGTCTAGTGGCCGGCCAGCTGGCTAGTTGGTTGGCTCGCCAGACTTGCACCTCATCAAACCCGAATGCTTACTCCGCGTAGCAGCAGCAGCAGCAGGAGGAGCACCACAACTGGGTTGGGGGTGCCTCGAATGATCGCTGACCATAAAACATTAGCGCTGCTACTATCAATACGCGAGCGCCAGTGAGGCACGGTTGGAATTGGCACGGTTGTGCAGGCGAGCGGCGCGTTGGCGTAGCCTGCGTCACTGGCCTGCGAAAAACCCAGAAGCCCAGAAATGATGATTAGGAGAAAGGTTAGGCCGGAGAGGTAAGCAATTCAATTAGCGGCTTGCAGAGTGCAGAGGAGTGTTGAAGCGTTGAAGCCAACCTTACACCAAAACCAAAGCGCCAATATAACCGCCACTCACTCACTCGCTCGCTCGTTTCGAGGTTCGTCGCCTATGGTTCGGCGGCCGAAAGTCTTTTGATTCGCTTCGCCGCTTGGTTGATCGGAAGGTGCCGGGGATCCATTAAAATTGGGTCGTGTAAACACTAACACACACCCTCTATGGCGGTTGATGAGTTGCATCGAGGAATGCATAGGTGTAACGAGCGTATACCCCGCAAATTAATCGGCACCCCCACCCCACAGGGAATCATCCCGTTCCGTTCCGCTCTCATTGGAGGACGACGGAGAGTGCAGCGATGAGCGAAGTTCGCTATCGATTTCGATGCTAGATATTTTTACAAAAAAATAACTAGTACTTAAAGCATGCAGCAGTTAATATTTGGCCGCACAGAATAGACCCTATCTCAGCCAAAACATAATGTATAGAGAAAAGAAAGGTGTCATTTTGTAGGTTTTTTTGCCTTGAAGGTTGCCTTTTAGGTATGAAATGATTTTGGGTATTGATGAAAATTATTCCTTTACTTTTTATATCATTTTTTAAACTTTTATTTTGACATCACCTAACATTGTTTGCACAGTACTGTAAATCGCATCAGTTGCCCTTTTGTCGCACATCGCCCTCATTTCAGTTAGTTTTTATACATTCCTGATACACATTTTAAGTATCCTTGTGATAATTGTCCAATAGAAATCGATGGAACAAGACATTTTGTTGGATTGATAGTTTTCCCAATGAAATCGATCTAATTGAATACAAAAAGTTAACGCCATACCTTCGGCAAGAACAGCTATCTAAATCATGCCAAACTTACACAGGATCATTGGTGGACAACTGGAGAACAAAATCCTTTTCTGTAGACACTCTTTTTTTACACAAATTTCGAATGAACGTTGTTGCAATGGTGAAACATTTGGTTAGTCGCAACTATTGCAGATCCCAAATGATCAGATCAGATCATCAGATGCCAAATCATCATCTTACGGGCAAATTTATCTCCGTAAATAAGCCGAACCCTTCGTAATCATTGACCCTCTATGATTGACAAAGTATTTTTTTTGCTCTGTATTTTTTTTAAATGCATTTCTGCGAGTGTTCCATTGTCCATCAAAATGCATGGTTTGAATTCGGTCAACACTTGCTCATACAGATTCCTTTGCACGGATTTGGGCATTCAAGCTGTGTTCTTGGGTCCTATTTGCCTATTTTATGGTATGATACGACCTTAAAACTTCTCTTGAACATATTTGTTGAACTGTTATGTCGACTGTCGTGAGTTTTTCTTGGTGGAATCACGCTGAGAGATCCCAGGATTGTCGACTCAATTTTGTCTGCAGAATCGAGCATTTGTTACACTTTTTCGGCTGTTTTATCTTGCTAGAATCAAGGTAAAAGTCCCCCAGTAACATTTACGCGTGGTATTCTCAGTTGAGTTTGGAAATTTCAAGACTTTCGCGGTTTTTTTTTCTCTCCTACCAAATCGAGTTTTAATACTGAGTGTACAGATTTTTCCCCCCTTCGCGTTCCATAGCTTTTAAATGTGTGTATCAATTTTGACAAAGTTTTTACCCGTAAATAAACAGACTGCTATGATTAAAACGCTGTCAACAGAATTGGCAAAGTGACAACTAGGCGCGCTGCAGCGATTAAAAATTAGCGTCCAAATATGAACTCTTCCATGCTTTATGCTAATAACTGCTGCTATGCTAGATTAAGTTGCAAATGAAGGCAACGACAATCCAGCAACATAATGAGCCCGCGGTCGATATTCGATGCGAATGCGAACTACCATCGAGCCACAAACGGTGAAAGCTCATTATCTGATGGAAAAGGTGGTCTTCGTTGAAGTACAATCTCTCTGCCACTGTCTGTCAACCGGGAATTGCTTGCTTCAACAACAACAACATCATCCAAAAGCTACCTTCCACCCCTTCCAAAAACAACCCTCTACCCCCGGTGTGCCCCGATGGCCACCGAACACACAATCTGTTCCGCTGAATGACAACAATTTTGCTCCAAATATCTACACTCCAGTGAACAACAACCCAACCTGGGTCAGTCAAGCCCAAAAGAAGTGCCCCCTGTGTGTGCTGTGGAACAGGGGAAGGAAAAAGCAGACGACCCCTTGGCAGCTCGGATGGCAGCTTTCTTTTTATCCAGATCGGCGCGACCGATTGCGGTGGCCTTGGAGGTAGTGTAGTAGCTCTCGGAATTAGTGCACGAGATAAAAATCACTGAAAATGGTTCTTCCAACCCAACTCCCACTTGACACACTCTTCCGGCGCGCAAAGGAGTGCAAGGTTAACGATGCGAAATCATGTAAATGTGTTTGTTGGTGTAAAATTTATTAATTAATACCGTGTTGTTTGGTCCGTGGTCCAAAGACCGCGAGGAGGGCCGACAACCCGCATCCGAATTGTCCGCGGTCGGGCGCTCCAGAAAGTGGACCGACCGGCTAATTGAATCCGCGGGAACATCGGCTTGAAGGGTGCCAAAAAGGAAAAGGGTTTGTGGTCAGGAAAGCAAAGCTGCATGGCCACGAGAGCAACTTTCATGTTGAGAACTGTCAAAAAAAGGTTGAAAGAACGTTGCTATCGTGGCCGATAGACGAAAGAAACTTTCTCGGCAGCTCTCGGATTGAAATAGAATAAAGAACTGTCAAAATATGTTGGTATAAGATTGACACTTGCAAAACAAAGCTGCTATCGTGGTCTGGCATTTGACCACGATAAGTTTCACAACTTATGACAGTCAATAAAAATGTCTTAATAAATGAAAGTTGCTATTATCTTAAGAACCCATCACAGTCTTCCGTGGTGTATTCAGGTTCGAGGTTCGACGAAATCGGCTTCAAAAGTGAAACACTGTAACGGACCAAATAAGGAGAGCACCGGAATGGACGTAAGCATGTGATCTCATTAAAAATGATTTAAAACATACTTAGCGCTAGGGCCACGTGGTCCAGTAATGAACTAATGCCCCCCAGGAAGCCTAGACCTAGACCTTCTGTCTTATGGCCATCACCAGAAGAAGAAGAATGTTGTAGCCAGAAAAAAGGGACCTGATGCGACGTGACGCGACGCGACGACCGATGCACACGCAATCAATCAATTGTTGTGGCCGCTTCCCAAAAGGCGGCCCGGAATTTGCTTGGCATACCTATATACCTTTCGTCAGATTCCTAATGAACTTGTCCCTAGACGACGATGGGCTTCAGAAAACAGGTTCAATGTGCTTCTAATGAATTTGAATAATCTTTCGACTTTTGTGGCTCTCGAAAGCAGCAGCAGAACCGAGCCTGTCTAATGACGTAAATGATGACGATCGATTTATGAGCACTCCTTCCCTTCCGTCTTTAGTAATGGATGAACTTCTGTTGCTGTTGTACTGCATGGAAGTAGACCCTTAAACCCCTTTAAGGGCACCTATAGGAGAATGCTGGGGCAGTGACCTAGGAATTTCCACAAGAGCAGCACGAAAGTAGCCTTTCTCCTCGATCGACCTCTCGTGGCATATTCCTGATAACAGCAGCAGCAGCAGCAGCAGCAACATGAGAAATCTATCGCCTCCGATATTGAGGTCATTAACATAATCAATGATAATGAACAGTAATTGTTTGGTAGAACCAATCACGCGGAAAGCACGCGGCACGATGCAGCACTAGCAGCACCAGCAGCAGCATGGATGCAACGCAATCTCCTTCGAGGCACTGCACATGGCATGGCTTGGCATGCCGTATGCATGGCGTAACCTGGGCGTAAAATATGAGCCAGAGAAAGGCGTCGGGAACGACTTGTTTACGAGTGGCACTGGCGCGCGCAGTGTGAGGTTCCCGTATATAGGCTGATGATCCACCACCACCACCATCCTTTCCCCAACACGTGTTGCTATCACGTTGCGGCCCACTAGACGGCCCGCTAGACCACTCGGAAATGGGTCAACTCTCGGCTCGCTTGGCGTTGCCTTCCATCGGCAGCATCGTCTTTCACGTTTCACGAAACGGAAGCCAGCAGCAGCAGCCTACTACTACTACCACTACTACTGACTGGCTGGCGGGTACGCACAGAAACAGGTGAGCTGTCAGACACCAGAGACAGAGTGCTTGTTGTAAAAACGGCGCACTCTGGACTACATAGTATTCGGCGCTTCGCTCAAGCTTCTGCCGCGCGAATGTCTTCCCACCACCAACCACCAACCAAGCGCTCTTCACGCGCTAACAATGACGAATTAGCTGAGCATCGTACGGCCATTTCGGCCATGCTGCTGCAGCAATAACAGCAAACAACAACGGCGGAATGCCGTGGCCATGCCCATTATACCATTGGCCTAAACTGGCACCCCGTAACTTGTGCTGAAGTGCTTGCTGAATCGCTTCATCGTAGCGCAGTTTCTCTTCTCCAGGCTGATTAGCTCCCGGTACAAACAATGCCCTCTCTCTCTATCGCTGCTCCCATGGACATTTTACTACGCCTTTCTGGGTTCCAAACATGGAACGGGCCTGATGAAACTGACGCCTGCAGCACAGCTTGGTTGAAGCAAATTGCATTCTAAATTTGTTTATTTTAACATCGACAATTATTCAGAATGTTTAACTGTTATCAACATAATTTAACGGTGATGGTGAAGCGCATCCAAGTGTTAATCCAATCGTTTCGCACCAAAGGGACGACGGTGTCTGTTTTGTGATCTTTTAAAATGGTGTTTTGTATGAATTACGATGTGCCAGTACGATGTGCTAGAACATGGCACGTTTTTATGTTTCAGAGGTTGTAATGTGCTCTTTAGGTACATTAGGTAAAATCTTAAGGAAGATAATTTTTTATGTAAAAAATAGAAATAGCTTAAAAGAGAAGGTTTTGATGGAAGGCTCGAAACCAAAGTTGTTGCAAATATGCAAAGGACAAAGTAATGAAGCTCCAAAGTAGGCAGTTCTTCTCTCAACTTGATGTAATTAGTTGTGAAATTGAACTTGTTACAATTAGTGATCTGGAGTTATGGTGCCTATACTCGAACAAAACTATACCACTAAGGACGGTCAAAATGAGATTGCATTGCATTCGTGTATGAGTGAAGTTTAGAAGAAACCATTTTATTTCACTCTACTTTCACACTATCTTGTTAAAACCAGCTTGAAACTCGTTGTAAATCTCCTGCCAAAATCGTTATCGACAAGTGTTCCATATGGGCTTCTGATCTATTTCCTAATAAATCTTTTAAAAGCACTTTATAAAACCATAATGCTTTTGTTTGATTCTATTCTCTGTGGAACGCAAAATTCAATTGAATTTTACTTTTAGTCTACCTCCGAGTTAGCTGATACTGAATTCTAATTAATAAGCAAACTTTTTCCTCACTCGCTTACTGGAGCTGGACTGAAGTTTGCAATGCAATGTTGCATTCGTTTATCAGACCCCGCAAGTCAGAAATAAAAATTGCTAGCCGCGAGTGTCCAGCGGCAAGCCAAGGACATTTTTTACCGCAAGTGAAAGCATTACATTCCGTGCATCGGCACCGTTTACAGTGTTTAACAATCAAACTCACACAACAATCTCCCTCTACCACATCCTCATCGGTCAAAGCAACTCCGAAAAAGAGTTTTTGCTTTCTCGCTCGTAAATCTTCCGAAAGTTGCGCACACATTCCAAGCGTCTCTCTACGGGTAAAAAAAAACACACACACATGAAGTAAAATACCCGAGAAGTAAACCATTTCAAAGAAAAAAAGCAAAAAAAAAACACGATTCACCGCCCGGACTGCCAGATGTAAAACGTAGCTAGGCATGGCGTTGCGCGGTAGCATAGTGCACCCTTCATTGCGCCTAGGTTCGTTACCCCTGGAGATCAATTAAGATCAAAGAGGCTTTGGTAAGCGATGGCCTGTAAAACCCGCCCCGTAAACCTGACACCTGCTTGCGCTGCTCGCGTAAAACAAACGATGCAGACTTGTAGTTTACTCCAAGGGGTTGGGGGAGGTGAGGTTGGATGAGTTTTCACATGCAACAACAAGGTGGTCTCCGTCCGTCCGTCCGTCCATTCGTGTGTGTGTTCACATCGTTCTATTTGCAGAAGGTGCATTGCTTCGGGGGCAATGCGCGCTGCGGGGATTGCAAATCTGAAACATATCATCTCTGAATGGCAAGGAAATGCTGTGCAAAGCAAATCACTTCACAAGCAAACTGCGGTGCAGTACAATCAGTATTATTTATCAACAAAAGCCACAACACGACAGCGACCAGGGAGCGAGCGATAGAAAAGCGAGCTTCGCACTCTTACGCAAATGATAACAAGAAAAGCATCACACAATCGTGCAACCCAGGGGCCTCGAGCAAACACACACACATGTGGCACAAACACTTCATCAATCAAATCACGGGGTGTTTCGTATGGAAATTCATTTCTTTCTTTTTTGGGTGACAGCCGAACCCCGCCTGCTCTAAGCAAGGCGGATATCCGAGATCGAGATCGAGCGCATAAGGCGGTGCTCCCGGTAGGTGGCAATGGCCGTGGTTGTAACTACATAATGGTGCGTAATCGGTACCTCCTGCGGCTGTGTCGATCAAGTATCAATCATTATCTTCGAGAGAGCGAGAGTGAGGGGGTGGTTTAAATTCAGCGCAAATCGAAGCATCCTGCGCGATGTACCGCAGTGCATCTCGGTGGTGCATGCTTTGGTTGATTGCGATGTGCATTAACTCCTAGACCTGCATGTTACCTCAGCAAGTCAATAAGAAAATCGACGCGCAAAGTTGCGCAACTGAAAATGGGTGCAAAAAAATGGCTGCTGTTGCTACGAGGCTGGAGATACTCTCTCGCTAATTTTGCAATGCTCTTGCACACGATCACACACACACACACACACACACGATCGCGAGTGTTGGAGTGTTTAAACTTTCTAATGCAATACGATAATGCCTCTTCTCCTTCCCTGGGGTTGGGGTCTTAGGTTCGTGGAGTGGCAGGAAAGATGCGAAGTGCGTGATAGCAGCGCATTAAAACAAATTCAAAGTCATACCGAACATACTTACTCTCTCTATCTCTCTCTCTCTCTCTCTCGTACATGTTGTCTGTAAGTGCTCTAATTAAACAAACGTCAGTGCGAGGATCGAACTATGCTCTGTATGCGTGCCGCGGTCTGGCCATTAACCTTCCATAGCCATCGAAACCGGAGCTCAGGCCACTCTCAGTCTCGCAAGCTTCAACACTCGTGTGATCGCGAGATGATGGATCTCCGATGTTGACTCCAAGCACCAAGCGGGCCACTTGTGGTCTAGGATTTCCTGTGCGTGTATCCGATTGCACTGTCGATAGAAAGTGAATCGGATATGCTGATCGGCGCGAGTTTCTCGATGCTCGAGCATAAATACCCCCGCAGAGAGAAAAGCTGGCTGGTGACACCCTTCAGTGCAAGCTTTCTCGGGCGCTCTACCTCGGACCACCACCAGGTCAGGTCAGACTAATTGTCGTCACCTACGAGTCGGCACGCGAGCGCCTGTGTGTGTGTGTTTGTTTCTGTCGTAGCGTAATTAAAGTATCCGCTCACGGTTTAGTCACATGACATTTAGGCCTTTCCCGGGGAAAGAGAGAGATTATCTGCCCGGTCACATTAATGTGGGTCAATGTCGATTCCGTTGTTGGTTTATTGCATACGCGCGCATATGCGCACGGCGTACGCCCTATTGCTCACCATCAGCACCAGCACCAGCACCAGCGCTACTGCCTTTATGCAACTCTTAACCTACCCTAGGTGGTACGGTTTTTCGAGCAGTAGTAGTAACAGTTAGCTTTGACACAGGGTAACAGGTTAATGCGGGGACGAAAACAACTGTTTAATGTGACCGTAATGTAACATTGCACCAGATTATGAGGTAGAGGCTACTCGGTTAAAAAAATGGTCAGCCTCGTATGCTCGCAGCTCCATACGGTACTATCGGACGGTGTGTGTGTGTGTGTGTGTGTGTGTGTGTGTGTGTGTGTGTGTGTGTGTGTGTGTGTGTGTGTGTGTGTGTGTGTGTGTGTGCTTTACGATGGTTTTGTTGTTCGCCTGCTTGGTTCTGTTTTTTTGCTCTTCTTTTTTTGTAAGGTCATAGACACACAGATGTCTGGAGGTCTTCACAAAGACGGCAAGGTGAAACGACGTCATAAATTCTACTCGCAACTCGGAATATCAAGTGCCACACACACGAGCGCACACACGCGCTTACACAGGAACGCGAAATTTAGGGTATTAAGCAAATGGTAACAACATGGCATTTCAATTATGCTCGAGCGAAGGATGGCAGTTGTTGACACCTGCCCATAGCGGTAATGTCTCAGAAGAGATTTTAATAAATATGGGGCAAACCTTGGCAAAACCTTGGCCACCATTTTTGGTAAGCATCTTCTCTAGTCGAAGCAGTTGGAGCTGCCTATGGCCATGATTGCAATTTTCCGTTAAGAAGTGCCAAAATGAGGGGTTGAAGGAATGTTGCTATTGTGGCAGAGTGTGGTTAAGACGAAAGATTCCGTTTTTTTCCTTGTCCAAATTGTTCTTATCCAGTTCACGGTTGAAAATTCGCTTAAAAGAACTGTTCAAATACGCAACATCTTCCATACTACTACGTCCAAAAAATGCACTTATGCTGACGAATTTTACAGTATTCGAAAAACGTAAAAATGTCGTCTTTAGGAAGGGCCTTCGGAAAAACAAACCCAGTGTGAAATGGTGCATTATCGTGATCGAGCTCTGACGCGTTTGAGATGCAAAACATCCTTCAAAATGTAATTGGCGGACATGTTTGATGTGCCACCATCATCAGCAATGTTTCTTGTTGGTAATCGACGGTTTTCCAACACCAAATCGTTTATTTTTGGGAAGTGAGCTGCATTGATTGACGCCCTGGTGGGCATTCTTCCTCTTCAAAACGTTCCAGAAGCCTTTGCACCACTTGTTAATATTTTTTTTGACCTATTATCGTCACCAAAGCAGAAAAAATATATTTAATGCAAATTTAATGCGAAAAACGAAGAATTCAATTTGAGTAGTTCACAAAAATAATAAGCAGCTCAAACATTAGTGAATATTTTTACCTAAAATTTGTCATGGTTGTCACTAACAGTGCTAACAACCGTCAAAAAATAAAAAATTAAAGATATCTCTTTGCGCGGGCAATGCAAGAAGTATATTTGACACTTGCAAAATAAAATTCCTTTCGTGGCCTGACGCTTGAAATAAAGCTTCGCAAATCGTCAAATCGGCAGCTAATGAAAATTTCTTAACAGTGAAAGTTGCTGCAACACGAGGCTGAAAACGCTGTCTGTGTTTTTACAACGAAATGCAATGCACAATGCACATTATCTGCATTATCGATCGACCATCGTGGTCTTGGACACAAACCATTTCTAATGTATCCACCACCGGCACCCGCCCATTAGCATTGTTGCTAACACGTGAACAACACACGCTACCAAAACCGGGCACGCCATACAACCCGACGACCTGGCCAGCGCCATTACACTCCCGAGTGCCAGTGCACTTCGCACAACATTCCGACATTCAAATGAGATATTGCGGGTTCGAAACAGGTATATCCAAAGGTATGCGCGTTTTCCCTTTCGACGTCGTCGTCGTCCCGGGCAGGAGAGAGAACTTTAAACATGATTTGTTTACAACGGTGGGTTTGGTGAAAATGGAAAGTATTTTGATTTGATTTCTTTAATGCCGGGCTCCCTCTATCTCTGCCTTAGGAGCAGGAGGAGGAGGAGGAGGAGATGAAACCAGGCGCCACCAGCGTAACTTTCGCATAGTTTATGCTCGTCCATCCTCTAGCGGCATGCGGCATGATTGCAACAACTAGACGACGACGACTCCGACGACTCGTCGGCGATTCAATTCGTGGTGCTCTAATTGTATTGCTTTACAGCGAGTGGCAGCAGCGGCGGCAGCGAAGTAAAAGCGAAGTATGTGTTGTGGCTCACCATACAACGTAACCGACGCCACGCGAGTTGCTTCACCAGCGGCCGCGGGTTGGTTGCTGCTCCCGTTGCTGCTGTTGCTGTTGCCGTTGATTGTTGTTGCTAGAAATGATTGATGAGTTCAATTAAACGTTTCACTCGTCGGGCGGATGATGATGCTTTGCATGAGGGTTTTTGGCATGTTAGTTCCCTCCCCTTGCCAACTCCAACTAATTTCTGTTTCTTTGATTTTTTTTGCAGATGACTTGCGGTATCTCGTGTGTGGACAATGCGCTGAACAGGTCCTTCTACAAGCTTGGCCTCTTCATCGGGCGCCATCCGGGCTACTTTCTGATCGTACCCGTCCTGCTGGCGCTACTATGCATGACCGGGTAAGTAAGGGAATCGGAATGAGTCCTGCAATTACACTTCAACCTCCACGGTTCCAATTCAGGGTCGGCCGGTTTACGACGCTTCACATTAATTAACCAATCAGCTGCTGTCCGGTTGGTGCAACAGGGAAGCAGGATATCGAGGGCTGGTGCTTAGGAAGCGTAATGTAGACAGGCCTTTAGAGGTCAAGTGGAAGAGCAGTGAAAGCGAAACGTGTATTTTCGATAAAAATACCAGCTTCATGAAGCAGCAGCAGCAGCGCGCTCTGCGCGTCTAACATGAAAACTCTTTGGAGAAACGGACATTTTGGGAGAGAAACGAAACTTCCAAATCCTCCTGCTCGATGACTAACTTTCTTCTTCGCTTCACTGACACGTATCCATCATCATCATCTGCGTTGTTGCCTGTTGCTTTGCAAGCGATAAACCACAACGCGGCGTTCGCGTTCGAGTATCTTCGGTAATTGATTTTCAGCTAATGACGCGTCGCTTTGTCGCTGGAACGTCAGCGATTCATCACATTATTGTACTGTACTTATTGTGCCAGAATGTCAGTTTGACCTTTTTTGATTAAATTCTTGTGCCTACGTGCCGCGTGGCGGAGATTCATGATCGGTGCGGTGCTATAAAGTTAATATCATCCTTCCATTAATGTGTGACACGTAGAGATTTATTGCCGACCCCCCGTTGCTGGGCCGTGGTTTATGATTCATGCGCTACGTGCCGCTGTTTACGACAACCACGAGGCGTTGTTTGCTGACTACCTGGAGCGCAGGAACTTCCCAAAAAAAAAAATAATAACAAAAAAGTGTCAAACCGTTAACCATTCTTGTTATTGCATCTCGTTACAGCTATCAACAGATCAAATACGAAATCGACCCGGAGTATCTGTTCTCGCCGATCCGCGGTGAGGGCAAATCGGAACGTGCCATCGTCGAGAACTACTTCAAGGTCAACTATACGCACCGCTTCAACGTTGGACGAATCACTCGACCGGGTAGGTTTCTGTAGCAGTGCAACTCAACACAGTTTTGCTCAGTAACAAAGTAGCCCTCCTATCGCTGGCTGGTTGTCTGCCACCGCGCTGTTACAATCGATTGACAGGTTACTCAGCTGCCGTGGTTACCGGTTGCTATGATCGATCCACTTTTCCATCCCCTTATCCAGGCTCCAGGAGCTTTTTGCATAGCCCCTGGCCCGTTTATCTTTCGCGCGCACTTTACTTTCTATTGCAACTCAAGATCTGATCTGCTTGCAGCTCTGAACAAGCAAACGAAAAACCGGCTTCAGGTGGCCACCGGGGCATAGTAGTCATTACGCTGGTTGCTAAATCGCTAGAAGCAAAAAGCAAATTACTGCAACAGCGTTCTCTCTGTATGTGTGTGTGTGTGTGTGTGTGTGTGTGTGGGAATTGCGACCTGCTGCTGGCAGGCATCATAAACTGCCGTCTAGAATCAGCTGGCAGTCTGTTGCACCCCCGGAGGGGGAAGGCACCGGCATGGCGTGGACCTTATGGTCAAGGCCGTAGGAAAATCAAATGATCCATAGCGAATGAATGTTCAGCTATATGGTAGTGTGCTCAGCGTACAGGTGCTTTTCTGTGAATAATCACAATATTTATGGCCCTTAAATCGAGCTACGTTACGCTTCATTGGTGTATGTACACCAAGCCGGCTTATACCAAGAATGGGCAGCTACCTGATTATGGTTTGTACCATCCTTGACCGAAGGGATCAGCGGACAAAAAGTTCTTATCATTTATTGTTTTACTGCTCAGCGGTGCAACAACTCTGCAAAACCAAACGCTATGGATAAAGCGACCAGCTTTTGGTGAATATTCCAGCCAATGTTCATGTAACAGCATGTAGCAAAAGATTTGTCTTTTTACACAGAAAAACCATAAAGTTACGGGACTATTTGCACCTCGAATACCGATTTCTATATTAAGATTGAGGTTCGTCGCTTACATTTGGATGTTGAAGTCTTTTGTATATTTTTCCAAAGCGACGATGCAAATCAATGGTTTTCGCTCCAATTTCTAAATATAACAGTAGAGTTGGCATAATACCAACTTAACACAGTTTGATTTGCTTAAAACAGTCCAAATTTCGATCGTTTTCACGGTTTGCATCTAGGCTAAGAGAGCGAATGCCACATTCCAATGTGGCCTAGCAGCCTTCAACGCCCGGTTCGTGAACTAGGAACGAACAGATAGACAAACGCATGCATGCACGCACGCTATCGCGTTGATCGTTAATCGCTTTGCAATACGCCATCGGTGGTGGCTTTTTGGTGGCTGTCGGATACCTGCACGATTCGCACGTTCCCAATAAGCAGCAGCCCCTCCTCATTGACCACCACCCCCTTCCTTGGTTTGCATAGTATTATGCACGCTTATTAGTCCGCATCCAACCCTTGTAGCAGGAGCATTGTTTTGTTGCGTCGTCGTCGTTGTTGTTGTGGCTGGAGGCTTAGTAAGGAAATTAATTTTTTAAACCGATTCACGAGCACGTGTCATCGATATGCCATGCGCATGACGTAAATTGGGAAGGTGCTAAACATGCCGCGAGATGCATCTCGGCGCACGTCTGAGATACTAGAACGGAGCTGGAGGAAGATAACGAGGAATAATCGTCATCACCAGAGAGAGAGAGAGCAAAAAAATGAATATCGAGCCCGTGCCCGTTGGGGCGTACAAATTCCTCCAAAACGATTGCATTGTGAGATGACCTGTAACTGCCAACGGGTATTTAAATTACGCGAGCCACTACAATCTATCACGTGTTAACGTGATTAACATCGTACACGAGCGCCACCGATAGCGGCGAGCTCGAAGGAGGATGTGTAACGCACTCGATCGTCGATCGCAATCGAGTGATCGAGAGTGATCTTCGAAATTGTTCATTTCCTTGGACTTTTGCAACAGCTGCTGGGCCTGCGTGTTTCGATCGTGTTCTAATAATAACTGTAGCGATCACAACAGCGCGATCATCGGCAATAATAATTATGCAATTTAACGGACTACCTCACGCATTTTTTTTCGCGAAAGGATTTTCTATTGCGATCTGTGATACAAACGATTGACTTTGGCGGCCGTCAATCGGTTCCGTAAAAGATAATCACCACAGAGAGGGGATCTAACCTCAAACCAGAAACATGTTCGTTGCATAGAAAATGGATTCCGTTACGGGACATTCCAATTTTGCGTCGCAATCACTGGACGAGTTAAACTGCTTTGCACAAGAGTTGACATTCAAAAATGTTATCAATCAAGTTCCCAAAACCCACACAAGGGGCTTGCATCCGGCATCTACAGCCGACCGGCCGGCCTGTTGGTCACCACCTTTCGCATCCTTGAAAGGCCGCAGCCGACAACTTTCGAACTGGCAGAACACCTCAAACAAATCAACCAGCGACGAAGCGAAGCGCGAAAATTGCGATCAAAACCCCATGGGACCGCGTCCTTGGCCGCGAGCTCCAAAACCATAATCGAAAACGGCCCGCCTGTTAATCCTTCACATTAGCCCCAGTTTAGGCCAGACCCCCCCATGCAGGGGTTCTGATTATTGTCGCACACACACACGCAACTAATTCACGCGAAATGGCGTATTTTTCATTCCGTCAACAGGACGCTTCGGCCGAGTGATCGTCTATTCGAAGGACGAAAACAACAAAAATCTACTCCGGAGCGACGTGTGGCGCGAGCTGCGACTGCTGGACGGCATTATCCAGAATGCGACGGTGCAGTACGATGGCGAAACGTTCACCTACCGGGAGGCGTGCGCCCGCTGGGAGAACGAATGCTTCACGAACGATATTCTCAACCTGGATAAGATCATCGACGAGGTATGATCGCCGCGATAAGTGCGAATGCGTGAACTGAGAGCGCACTCGTATTAACAACATCATGTTTTTTTGTTTTGTTTTTTTTTCTTCTCTATTTCACTCACACGCGCGTTAGGTCGAGGCAGGCGATCTGAATCTTACCTTCCCGGTGATGTTCAACCCGGTGACGTGGGATGCGCACGTGTTTCCGGTGTTTTTCGGTGGGACGCAGGTGTCGGAGGATAACATCATCATCTCGGTACCGTCGCTGCAGCTCGTCTACTTCGTGACGGCCGACTCGAAGCGCCAGGATGCGCGCGGTGCTGCTTGGGAGGAGGCCTTCCTCGAGGCCGTCGGTTACGCCGAGGACAACGGGGTCTTCAAGTACATTTCGGTAGCGCGCTTTGCATCGAGGACGCTCGATCACGAGCTGGAGCGAAATACACGGACCGTCGTGCCGTACTTTGGTTCCACCTTTATTCTGATGATACTGTTCAGGTAAGTCTCCTGCTACGCTACGGTTACTACGATGACGTCATTGACTTTTTTTTATTTGATTTAACTTTAAGTAAGCTCACTTCTTATGTCAATATTTACAACGTCATCGACAATGGGAATGGGAATTAGGATTATTAATATGGGTTCTCTCTATCTCTCTCTATCTCTTTCTCTCTCTCTCTCCTTTCTTACAGTGTGGTGACCTGCATGATGGGTGACGTGGTCCGCTCGAAACCCTGGCTCGGCCTGATGGGTAACGTGTCGGCCGTCATGGCAACCTGTGCCGCCTTCGGTCTAGCCATGTATCTGGGCATCGAGTTCATCGGCATCAATCTGGCGGCACCGTTTCTTATGATCGGTAAGTGTCTTGCCTCACGGCACCTGCGCTAATTGCGCCCAAAAAGAGATTGAAATTGAGGTCCATTCGAGCCCGACGAGACCCGGGGAGGGGGTGAAAGAGAGATCCTCGGTCGTAGCTGTCGTAACCCCAACCATCATGGATGGACTCGTAACTCGCTCGCTAGTTCGTCTAATCTGCGGACTTTCCTTTTTATCATCCGCACTAAAAGGCACTACTATGCGGCGGCCACGCGATAAAGGCGCAATCATTTCGAGTGATCGATCATCGGAATCGATCCGATCACAGCACTGAAGAAGCGACTCACGCCTCGAGGGTCACGCGGTTCTGTAGTCAACGACACCGCCACGCCACGATTATGGCGACCATGGCCACCATCGTGGTGTGTGTGTGCGCAACAACAATGAATGTCGGACAAACATTCGCTTCGGGGTGGCACTATAGAGCGCACTCTAGCATGGCGCTTGGTTGATGTGTAGAATACTAACTACTTGATTAAGCCGCCATAGCACAGCAAGTACACCTCGCGAGTGCAGCTTTCAAAAGATTCCGATACCCGCTTGAGCTCTCTGCAGGAGGTTCAGGCCACGTCACTTGTCTTGCTTTTGTCGTCTTGTGTGCGATGCGATCCGTATTGTTCCTTGCGTGCGCATTGCTCGCACACACGCTCGACCTTTGCTGCTGGTTTTGTCTGGGACACTTAGTAGCCGACAGACTCCACGCCACGCCGACTTGGACTATCCGCTATTAATCATCGACAATACAGCAGTAGCAGAAGTCGCAGTAGGCCGTGTATGATTTGTGTGCTGTCTTCTCTTCTAAAGATGACAGAGCCCACTGCCTTTGGTTGCTTCCTGGCAAGCGCACCCCCCAGCGAGAGAGAGAGAAAGAAAGAGTGTGAAATGATGCATTAATTAAATATTTGTGCAGCCAATTGGCCACCCCCCCTTGTTTGGTGTCGTTTGCGCGCGCCTGTGTGTGTGTGGCGACTTCGGAAGAGAGATATCATTAAGGAAGTTGTATTAGGTAACGGTACGATGAGCCACGCGCGCCTACGTCCGTACCGATCATAATGATCGCATTTGCACCTCCGGATTGCAAATTACATATCAATCAGCAGCCCACACATGCGCACACATACACGCACGCACGCACGTACATGCGTGAAAGCGGAAGCTGAAACCGGATGATCGCACATATCTATCCGTACGCCATCCGCTCTCAAGCGCTGTTTCAAGGTATCAGAGCTTCAGGTTCCTCTTTTCCAAAAAAATATTATCAAACGCCCAATAATGACACAATCTGGCGTCTGTGGGGGAGGATGGAGCATTGCATGACTAATGCACGGCACGGCAAGCATATTGTCTTGCCTTCAGGGGTGCGTATAGAAGGTGGAGCGCGAAATGAACCGAAAAGCCCGCGAATTAGGCACACGGAGAAGAGCTCCCCTTTCGCAGCCCCTTTTCAGTGCACTGGTGGTCTGTCGACCCCCTTGGTAGACTCTTAAAAACGAGTTGCATAACGTGTGCGAGTTGGGAAAGTCTACACTACCCCGAAAGACGTGTGCGCCAAACACACACAGAGAGATAGAGAGAGAGAGATAAGTGCACGTAAGATAGAAGAAGAATGCAAAAATATTGAAGAACGAGAGTGAATAAAGGAGAGATAGAAAGAAGAGAGAGAGTGAATGAAAAGCAACGCAATCGAGAGCAAGAGGTGCTCTGCAGAATGTTGGCAAAAGCGGGGGCATGCAGCATCAACGAGCGGGGAGGGTGGTTGCCTGGATTGGAGAATTCAAACAATCAGCATGACCATTGCACTCAATTGCTGGCAATTTGCTGGATGGCCGAAACCACCACCAGCACCAGCACCACTAGCATATACTACACCACTTGCCCCGGCGTTGCCCAAACGGTGTGCGCACACTGTGGAGACAATACGCGGGTGGTGTCGACCCCCCTCCTCCCGGTCTAATGGCGAGTGTGGCGAGTCAGCTAATGCAATAGAAAAAAGAAACCCATACACCACCTCCACGCGCACCGCGTCCTAAACCGAAAGAAAGCATTGCTTTATGCTGCAATCGCACTGGCGTCGACGACGCACGGTCTTTGGCACGGTCCTGACAACAGGTCGATGCAATTCCAACACCCCAACACGTCACTCGACGAGTCGCACAAGAAGAAGAATCAATCAGGCAATAATTTCGGATGCGATGCATTGCACCAAGAGCAATGATCACCAAACACAGCCACGCGAACAGCCACGAAATGTGCGATCTTTTCTGCAACAAAAGAGGATCTTGCGGTGCGGCCATGATCCGGCCATAAGTGACGACGCACAGAGGATTAGTTTGAGGCAAAAGCTGGCTAAAAGTCCATAAAGCTTTTAAATGTTCTAAATATGATTGATAATCGATGTAAAACAGTAAAAAAGAGTATTTTGTTGCAAATTCCAACACATACGAACAAAAAAAAATTATCATACATCTGTTCTCTCTTTATTTCGCTTATATCAGCAATCTCTTTGGGGGGTCGCCTACTTATGTAGTTGGGCTTACCCTAAAAAATGTCTAGACTCAGTCTAGATTGCAACTATTTATCATTAGCCATGTTGAATAAGAAAGTCTTGAAGAAAGGCTTGGCTAGAAATCTGCTTTGAATAGGCAGAATTTTCTTTCAAATAACTTGTTTTCTTCAGAAGGTTACTCCTAAAGTAGTGGTAATGTAATATTCTAGAGACCTTGCTCTTTCAAACGGTATCTGAATTTTGCCGGGTTTTTGAGAAAACTAAAGTTGAAAATTTTCTCTTTTTCATATGGTTTTGGGAAAGTTCCTTTTACTTTAAAAACTATAACTATTTTTATACTTCATACCACAAAAAGCACTACAAAATATACTACGAACCGCGTAGATAATCATCAATACCAAAAACATGCTGTTATCTTGACTGTAACTCATTTTGTTGAACAAGAATGGCGCGATGCACCTCGCTCAGCCATTTGTTCACTACCAATTCACAGCTAAAAATGGTAGCTAATCGAAAGTTTATCATCATTGATTGAGTTCTGTATGATAGTGCTATTATCTGTAGAAAGTTTTAAAATTATTAGCAAAGCAAAATTTGAAACTAAGAAAGAATCTACTTTAGTCTTTTGGCCAGCTTTTGACTCGTCTGTGCGACGCCAGTGAGTCGATGCCAGTAGTAGCCGGCACCTGTTTTGCAATTCGGTGCCCGCTGAATGAAACGAAACGAAGCGACGCCGCCAATCGTTGCGGTACTCGAGACGCCATACTAGAGACGTTTACGCCTCACTCGACATGATTTATGTCCCATCATCATCATGATCGCGAGATGTTACAATACCCGCTGCTATCAACAGATTTAGGTCACGAAGTTCGCCAGCGGCGACAAGTGCGAAATAAACTAGAGGAGTGCAGTTCTTGGAGCCCCCCTCCTAATCACGTGTCCTTAGCTGGAGTGAAGCGTAACACAGCACCCATCCCAACCTTCAACATTGAAATGCGCATCACATCCATCATAGACCTACCAACGTCTTCAGCAGCAGCAACGGTGTAAGCGCGCGCCTGTCTAACCTTCACCAGCCGTGGGGACTCCAATGGAACCAATACCAGTTTACCTGGACCAAACGGACCGAACGGACTCCTTTATCGATAACGCAGAGCCGCGAGTGCCAAGGTGCCTGGTCTGGCCTGGTAGTAGTACTAGTAGTAGTTTGCCGGCTGAAGGCTGGTCGTTAACGGGCGCGCAGTTGCCCTGAATTAAGTTGGTCCATGGTCCGATTAGCTTCCGCATGGAATGGTACGGTCGAGCAGCTCGCGATCACCTCTCAAGTTTCCGGTTCCTCGAGACTCCCCCATACGATCACAGGGCACCAGCACACACTAAGCACCGGCAAATGCCCTCAATTAGGTTAGGAACGGAACAACGTGTGTACGATATGACTTTGAGTGAGTCGAGTAAGCTTGTCAGAACTTGTACCAAACGTCTGGTCTGGTACAAACGTCCTACAAGATCCTAGAAGCTCGAGGTCTAGAACCACTCTTGTTGCGCTCTTCCAACGCACGTACGCAACGAACTTGTGCAGCGTTGCACAAGAACCACAGACCACCCCACAAGCGAAGAAGAAGGTGAACCCAAGGCGATCCCCTACACAGGGTTTCGCAAACTTCTAATCAACTGATCACCAGCACACACACACACACACACACGCATGAACCGGACACACCGGATCGGTAATTATCTACGTCTCGACCGAGAACCTCCGGAAATATTTCAACCCCTTAGTGCCATGAGTGATCGTGAGGCCCTCTACTGCCTACAGGCGGGGTCCACCACAAGCACCTTGGGCTTGGGCACATTGGGATTGCTGAATTTTGCCAACGGAGCGAAGGTGATTACCAATTCAAACGGTACGCACTCGTGGGGCGAGGGCTAGGAGTGACGAAACCGTGTCCCCCGTCCGTGGTCTGTCTGTCCCCGTTTGAGGCTTCCAAACACCGATCCGTTTGGTGCTGCGATCGTGATGTGCGATCTGTGCGTGTGTGTCGTCGCCACTGCAGTACGCCAAGTGCAGGGGTTGTTTTGGGTTGTTTGATTGGCCATCGACTATTTCAACCAGTTTCAACTGGCCGCAACTAGTGGTCACGTACGGCAGTAGATCGGCAGTAACTCGCATTTGCAGCACTGATCGCAGCCAGTTGGCTGTCGCTTACCTTACGGATCACAAACACAAACACCAACGTGGCGGCGCACTGCTGACGCTGGCGATGGCCGCTTGTTGGGGATTATGTCATGCCGTGTGGCCGAGTGACAGCGACTTGGAATTATCAATGGATTGGTACGGAACGGTAGTTCCGTGCCGTGCCATATCATACTCTAGTAACAGCATGGAACAGTTAATATTTGGCCGCTAGTTTTTAATCATTCCAGCGCGCCTAGTAGGTCACTTTGCCAATTCTGTTGACAGCGTTTTAATCATAGTAGTCTGTTTATTTAGGGGTAAATTTTTTGTGAAAATTGATCCACGTCTTCAAAAGCTATGGAACGCGAAGGCCAAAAAAAATCTGCACACTTACTATTACAACTCGATTTGGTTGGAGAAAAACCGCGAAAGTCTTAAAATTTCCAAACTCAACTCAAAATACCATGCGTAAACGTTACTGGGGGACTTTTATCTTGATTCTAGCAAGATAAAACAGCCGAAAAGTGCAGACAAAATTGAGTCGACAATCCTGGGATCTCTCAGCGTGAATCCACCAAGAAAAACTCACGACAGTCGACATAACAGTTCAACAAATATGTTCAAGAGAAGTTTTAAGGTCGTATCATACCACAAAATAGGCAAATAGGACCCTAGAACACAGCTTGAATGCCCAAATCCGTGCAAGGAATCTGTATGAACAAGTGTTGACCGAATTCAATCCATGAATTTTGATGTACGGTGGATTTATCGCCAAAATTGTTTTCACCATGGGGGCAACGTTCATTCGAAGTTTGTGCAAAAAAGACTGACTAGAAAAAAGTATTTTGTTCCCCATTTCTCCACCAATGATTCTGTGTAAATTTGGCATGATTTAGATAGCTGTTCTTGCTGAAGGTATGGCGTTAATGTTTTGTATTCAAATTGATCGATTGATCCACACAAATGACTGGATTTTCGTTCCATCGATTTCTATTGAACAATTATCAAAAAGAATCTTAAAAAGTATATCAGAAATGTTTAAAAACTAACTCGAAATGAGGGTGCTGTGCAACAAGAGCACAAATGAAGGGACCCACAGTACTGTGTAAAAAATTTTGTGTGATGTCAAAGTAAAAGTTAAAAACTGATAATTTGCATCAATATTTCTTATTAAAGGCAATAAAAACAACCTACAAAATGAAAACAATACTAAAACCACTCGTT
>NC_064875.1:30205938-30215938 GCF_943734745.1 Anopheles darlingi | reverse complement strand
GATGTATCTTTTTAATCACTTTTGGTAACAGCTGATTGTGAAATTGAACTTCATTAACGGTTATATCCGCGTGGTATGATGTCTTACGATATTTAACAACGATCAGAACGATGGCATCCTTATTCAACGAAAAGGTAGTCTTGGTCTGCTACAGAGGACCGCTCACGATCGAGTGATCGAATTCTTTCGGCACCAATGTCGATGCAGTCGCTACTCTACTCGCTGTGCAGTATCTTCTATATGGATCCAAATATTTTTCTATTCTCCTCTAGACCACTGCTAAATGAGCTTCTTTATCAGTCCAAATTAGTGGATCTAAGTCTCAGAAGTGCATATGATTACTAATGCTATAAAGGTCCTTATAGTCCCAACTAAAGTATGGTCTTAAAACGAATCTCTTGTATTATGTCGCTTTCAGTGCTAAATCTTGTCCATAAGGAGCTGCAGTTCTCGATGTTTATGAGCTATTTATTACTGCGTTGAAAAGCTTCTAGAGCAGTCGATGGAGACTAATTAATTTGGTCTTTATCTAGTCAAGTTGTAATCCGATACTGTACCTCATACCATTACTCACATTGATAACTGTCATGATGTTCGCTGATTGAAAAAAATACAACTTTTTTTATCAGAATAAAATAACCACAAAATAGTTCATAAAGATCAACTGATCGATACCACCGCATACAGCCAACCTGACAGTTACAATCCAACGATTGCATAGCGATCATGCTGTACCGAAACGATCACTATCCTTCGTGTCCTTCATTGCAACGAAAAACGACACAAAGATCGTGGATGATTTTGTTTTTTCTTTTCTTCGACGCCATTGTTTACTTGGGGATTTCCAACGCCCGGCGTATGGTAAAAGTCAAGAGCCAACTCCTCGGTCTCTTGTATTACTCACTTCTCTGTACCACCAAGTAGAGGTTATGTCACTAAGTTCACTGAGCATCGGAGCGACAGGCTATCTCGACTCGACGGTACACACGTTCAACGTGTGGCACATTCCACTCGAAATCCTGGTACCCTACAGGACGGCCAAGGTGTTGTGACGCACGCGGGCGCAATGACACCATCCACCGATCATCATAGACCGAGGAATCACTCGCCTTTATCGCATTTCGCTTTTTCCGTTTTTCCCTGTCGGTGAATCTCGCACCGCAACGCCACGCCATGCCACACCGCGATGATGGTAACCTAATTTGGTGGAAACGGAATTACATAACCGGCCTGATGTGTTCTGTGGATTTGCAGAAGCATCATCGCTTTCGATTGATCGCTCGATCGCTGTTCGGTGATGCCAACGCCCAACGAGAGATGCAGCGCGAATCGTGGCATTCCGCAACCTTGCAGCACACCTTACCTTGCAGGCTTTCACATGCACCACACGCTTAGCTTGGGTCCGTTCTTCGGCGTTTAATTAAATTGAACGAAACACTGTGACCAAGAGTGTGTGTGTGTGTGTGTCTGGTTTGGTTATAGATCGTAATCTACTTGATCGTTGGCTTGTGCCGAGGGTGCGCCCTTGTACCGTGGCATTGGAAGCGGAATCGAGGAAACATTCATCTATACCACCTGACCAGTAGTGTCCAAAAAATCGCCGAATCGCCGTCGGCAGTGGTGCCCTTCCACTCTCACCGGCACTTTGGGTCTCAATTCTCAACCTCAGCCCCAGACCGCCAACCGACGTTACCATTTGCTGCTGCTTCAATGTACGCTATCACTGCAGCGAGGAGGTCAAAATGTATCTGCCATATGCCATTTATTTATATCTGTTATCATAACACATACCATTCGTATTTGTAACTTATTTGCTTATTATTATGCTCATTGCTTTTGAATTGGGTTGAATTTTTTAAGAAATTGATCGTGTTGTTTGCATAGTGCTCGACAAAGAGAAGAAGTTCGACATGGAACTCCTGTCACTTTTGATTTGGATTTGATTTTTAAATTGAGAATCTCAATGGAATAGTGACGGTGGTTTTGATCCATCAAATGATGTAAATGAAGCAATGTAATGAAACGACTATAGCGATGACGAAGACATTGATTGAACAAAATATTGCCGAAGAAAATGCTGCAATATGGCATCAAAATTTGGGGTTTATGTGATTCAAACACTGCTCCTTAACGCAGTTAGAACTGCTTATTGTTTCGGGTTTGACAGAAATACTCTGCGAAAGAAATGTAACATGTCGTATGTTTAACTTTTTTACTTCATATGAATTGGCTGAAGAAATGAATAAAAATTGCATTACTATTTTGCAGCATACGTAAAAACAGAAAAGAAATTCAATTACTCTGGCTTAATATTCATACAAAGCCAATATATTCTTCTGAAGCTGTGTATGACCACAAATTACAAACCAGTTGTTGTCTTATGTTCCTCGTTGCTACTGATTTTTTACCATCAACAATAATAAAGAAAAGACTAAAAATAATTGAGGATTACAATAGATCGAAAGGAGGGGTTGACACCATTGGCCAAATGGTTGAAACCTTCACTTGCGAAAGTAAAAATATCGTTGGCAAAAAAATTGCTGTGTTCTGTAAACACATCACATCAACCATGTAAATGCTTTGAATGCATTTATTTTACGTTGTTCGAATGGTTTCTGGAATGGAAAAATGAAAAATGCCATCTAATATTCGTCGTCTGCTGTATAATGAAGCATTAAGAATAGCTCTTGTTGACATTGCAAGAAGCAAAACAAGACAGATTGATAGTGATGTTGTTAATGTTTGCCAGCCCCATTCGCCATTTGAAACCCACTATCAAAAAGGCCATGTCTGCACATACGAAACTAACAAAAACGTTTTTACTACACGTTGTGGAAAGTGTGCCAATTTGTGCAGACCAGTGATAGATATTTGCGAGAGAAGTGCCAAAGAATACAAAATCACTTGAAAATTTGACTTTTTGTCCGATTTTTCGCATATTTCTCCAAAACAACGATTTCCTATTTGCCGTTTTTAATAGTTATTTATTTAATTATTTTATAATTAAAACACATATTCCATTTTTGCTCATTAAAACACATTCCAATGAACAAAACCAATAACAAACGTTGCTAGTTTTATTTTTAGTGCCTCTTTACGCAGGTATTAAAAATCTGTGTATCTTTGCAAGCATACACAAGAACCGAATCGATGTAGTTCTGGAGGCTTAACCGATGAGGGTTAAACCACCATTGCACCAGCTGCTCGCGGTCTACCAACTTTCACTTTATCCCTCGAAATTCGGCCAATCCTTTTGCCAACTTTTCCAAGGCTACACACCGGGTACAGAGTACACGGGTCCACCTGAAACGAGCGGGGAGGAACCGTTGGAACAGGTTTTACGTTACAATTACCTGTGGCGGAGTAGTACATTGCAGGTCCAGACCTCGCGAGTGTGGGCAGTACGTCTCACACGATAACGCTGCTCTATATTCTCATCGTCCCTTCGTTAGAGATAACGACGACTGGTTTAACGTGCAACCACAGTCCAGAAAGGTGACTTTCTTCTACGATCATTTACCGGGACCCCAGGATGATCCCTGCATGCATGCAAACACGATCGCTGCGAGTGCTGCGTGTTGGATCATATCAAAGTATCGACCGAATGACGTGCACACTGTACGATGCCCTCGATTTCACGTCACACTTGCCCGTCCACTCGCCCGGCTATGGATCGCTGACGCTGACCAGCACTCGAGCGTACAGTCGTGGCCAAAGAAACTCATTCAACTCAACCCCCATCGTGTTTTGAGTATCTGGTCTCTGGTCTCTCACAGCTGATATGTCGTGTATGCGTGCGTGCACCGGTTTGGTTTGGGGTCAGTAAACCCTCGTTACCTTCGTGCAACTATGTGTGCCATACTGAAAGTATGCGTGCGCATAGTCCTTGCGCGTTCGTTTGATACGCGCCTGAGACAGGTGCCATAACACCGACCAACCGGCCATTCAGCCTATCCGTCCGATATAGACACAGTACTCTCCTCCGCCTTCTAACTGTATCGACACTAGCCACTAGAAGGTCGCGTGAGCGTGTGGCATGAGGAAGAACACATGAGCTTCTATGGAGTCTATGGACCAGATGGGCCAAAGGTGCGCGTCCGATCCTCGTATGGTCGTTGAACGGAGCAAACCCAGACTAACCTTTTGAACCGCTCGTAAACGATCAGTAATGGTGATGGTGTTGTGCTGATCCTCTCGCTCTAGAGTGTGTGCGAGAGATTGCGAGAAAGATCGTGACAAACTCGCTTGTTCGCTCGTTCGCTCGTTCGCTCGATCATCCGTGAACGTTCTAGATGCAATGACTCTAGATAGAGAGCACTCTGTTCGACCCAAAACACGCGACCAATCTCCGTGAGCGCGACGTCGACGCTGGCCAGCCCCTCATGCAGACGGGGTATCACAGCAGCATCAGTAACGCGAGCATCAAACGGAAACAAGTCATTTATACGAATAAATCAGATTATTTACGATATGTCGGCGACGTCGACGACGACGACGACGATGGAGACGCGATACTTGCGATTGCTGCTGCTGCTGCTGCTGCTGCTGCTGCTGCTGCTGCTGCTGCTGGAGAGCGCATTGCGGATGCTGTGTGCGTGTGTGACAACTGTGGTGTACTGTTTGTGGTCCGACAGCAAAATGACAGTAGGCAGAAGCAGCACTAGCAAAGGATGAGACCGCCGGATCCGATTGTGGTGACTAAATTGAAGACGATACCCCCGGGGGATGGGAATACAGGAGAGAGAGAGCTAAAAACACCAAACACCGACCCTTTTCTTGTCTTTGCGGGCATGTGTAATAATCCAATAAACATGCTAATTAGTTTAAACTACTTGCTGTACATAGGTCGGTGTGCGGTTGCTTTGGGAATAAAAGCGAGTATCCAATTGGACAGATCATATACTGCGAGCCCGACGAGATATCGCATCACGATCACGATCGCGGAAGCAGTAATGCAAGGCACATTATTGTCATCGCTTCTCGGAATGTTTCGCATTCTACAGCATGAGAAAGAGAGGACATAGCGAGTAGAAAGCGAGTCCCAAGAACGCCCGTACCGTAGTCTATTATTAGACAATCCTTAACTCTCGGCATTTTACTTCACTTACTTCCGTGAAGTGTCCGCCTGTTCCTTCATGTAGCATTCTAGTGTTAGTGCACTTTCTATCACTCGAGATCATCGCTCAAAGATCGCCTGTAAAAGCATTAAACCGAACTCCTGGAATGAACAGACGCGATCGCGACGCGCGTAATGAGTGCTCATCAACGATGCGCTCTGGTAGTACGCGTCACTGGATGGACGCGAGCATCCCTGGACGCGCGTTATGAAACGATGGCCGGCGTAGTGAGGCCATAAGCTTGTTGACATACCGGCTTAACCATCGGTCCGGGATGACGGAGACGAAGAAGCGGCGGCCGATTTTTTTTTGCCATAAGCCAGGATAAGTTAATATTCCGAAAGCACCAACGGGCAAAAACTGACCAACCTGCGAGTCGACCATATGGGACATCTCGCACATCTTCATATTGGACAGCGACACGCGGTGGTTTGTACGCGTGCTGACGAAACGCACCCCATAGCGCAGCATAGCGCGGTTATGTCACGCGATGTTTGGAAGGTGAAGATGTAACACCGCATCGTGGTCCGCCGGCCACGATCACCACAGTCCGGGGTGGCTAACAATGGAACGGCTTCATCAGCAGCAGGATCTGAACCCAGAGTATTCCGCGCTTCTTTTCGTTCGGTCGTACTTTTTCGGTTAATGCCACGCTCTCTTCTTTCTCCTCTTCTCTTTCACTTTTGCTTTGTAGACCAGTGGGTCAAGTATAATTTTTTTTGCCGGACTCCAGCGGTACTGAGAGACGAAGATGCGAGTACCTAGGGCAGGGGCATGCGCGAACGGTATTGACCCACCCGGCGGCGTGCGCTGAGATAAGGAGCAAAAGTCCTACAGCCTGTGCCGGTCGTGAACTGCGCAACAACGCTGCGCTCACTTGTAAACGAACGTTATTCAACGACAACGTCTTGTATAACTCCCCCCTTCGCACGGCGCGGCATTACAGTAGTTGTAAATTAATCGAATCGATCATTCAATTTGTTGGAACAATCTTACCCAATGCCAAATTACTAACGCGGTGTAGACACGGGGCTGCCACGCGCGCCCCAAAACGCTTTTCTTACAAGCGGGTCATCTCGCTGGCTGTCGCTTTCAGCTTTCGGTCCACCTCCAGGTCTAGACCGCAATCTGCAAGTTTCACTGCTGGTAGCTAATTTGGCGATTTGAGGCGTTAAATCGGTGGCTGCAATGGTGCACTATAACGCGTTAATGGGGTTTTTGGGAGAAAGAGTGAAACAATTGTCATCATCTACGCCGATGAGTGATCCGCCGGTACGCCCAGGTTTTTGGGCACCATTACCAATCTGGAATGGTCGGGAAAGTACCAGCGTTTGGCACCCGCCAGCGCTTTCTTCCAAGTACTCCTTAAGGTACGCCACAGATGCCGGGGACAAGTCCGACCAGATTACGTAACGTTCTCTCCGGCCCACCAAAACCGGGAACTACCGAATTTATAGTTTTACAGCAAGTCAACAGACTGTCCTGGCCTGGCTAGTTTAGGATCGGTTTGTGACCTACCCTAATGTACAGTATGAAAAAAAGTTTACCCTGTAAGAAGTTTACGTTTTGGCTGTTTTCTCCAAATATCTATATAAAAAAATATCGTATCGTATAAAAATCGCATATCAATAGATTTGTTTTTTATTCTTCTTTGTTTTGCTTTTTACTTTTTGAAAAAAAAAGTTACTAGAAAAAAAGATATTACAAAAATAGTCAAGTAAGGTACGAAAACCATGCCAAAAAAGTTTATCCATCCTTAAATGTTTGTCTTGTATACGAAAAACTCCTATCATCTTTAAATTAATTCTACCACAATAGCTGCTATTTCTGGTACATTTGTTCTTTCCAATCAGTTATAATTCCTTGCAATAATAAGCTGCTTTTGTGGTTCCGTGTTAATTAAATTTACTCTCCAAAACCGACCAGATTTTTCGATTCGATTGTTATCGAGGCAATGTGTTAGCCATACCAAAATCGTTCGTTTTTAAATATATTCAACACTATAATGCTAAATTTCTATGATTCCACTGATTCTGCAGCCTTTTAGAATCGCGTAACTGAAGCCTATTTTCTGCTTGTATGAAGTAAATAGAGAGTTTTCACTTCAAAATAATAATGTACTAACTTTTTCTCCCCATTTCAACGATGCACTTGACTTCTTTGATCTCAATTGCATCTTTCTAGAGCCTATCGTTGGCTGTACCGCCAAAATTAATGGGTGGATAAACTTTTTTCCATACTGTATATCGATGGTTGGGATTAAAACCAAGAGTCAGAGTCCATCAAACGAAACCAGCATCGTCACACTTGGTACTTGTTGTTGTTAGTTACATCATTCTGCGTTCTGCGTACGTCGGGCTAACGTTGCCGGGGGTTGCCAAACGAGCTAAACACGCAAGGGAACGGACGGCCAGGCCAGGCCAACGAGAGCCTAGCGTTACCGAACTGGTCAGTGCGCAAGTGCGCAAGCACAGCGGATAACCAAACTAGCGACCAGTTCACACCAGAACGTACCAGTCGAACGTAGAAGTTGTCTGGGATTGTGTCTGAGCAACATCTAGCCTGGTGTGTGTTGGAACACCTGCTGCTGCTGCTACTGCTGCGAGTAGCTCACAGCGGACGAGCTTTATGGCTCTGCAGATTTGTGATTGCACTTTCCGCCAACGGATGCACGGACATTAACCGGATAACCAGGGGGTTAGCTCGTATAGTGTAACTTTGGTGGCAGGTACGGAAGATGGTCACCGGTCTCTGGCCGTGCCGAGTGGCATTTCGCCACCTTCAGCGCATTTATGCTGTCGCAAAGCAATACACCACCCCGACCGCGCTTATTACGGCATCGACAGCAGCAGCATCGACAGCATCGAGGGGGATCAACTTTTAATGCGCACCGGCAGGCAACCGGACCTAGCTCCGGTTGGAGGCTTCCGTCTGGGTCGCGCGATTAAGCGGTCGTGGCGCGGCTGTTAACATACAAAACATGACCTCCTGCAATCGTAACCCACTGGCGCGACAGACGCTCCGCTATATAACTCCGGGAAGCATTTGTACCAGCGAGAGAGAGGGAGCAGCATTCGTATATCTCGCAATCGGATACACATTTGGGGATTGACGTCCATTGCGTAAGCGTGTGGTTGTGGCTCGGCGTCCCTTTTCCTAGGCTATTCGGCCTTGCCTACTAACTGCTTCCGCTCACTGGCGCTTTATATTAGCGGGAATACGGAGTTGCTCTCATTTTTGGTTCCCGGCCCCCCTCTGAGTTGAGTAATAAGCGAAGGAAAATCATATCGCGCTGAAGTGTGTCGTAAATGCAGGGGGAGATCAAGAAAGATCCTCATTAGTGTATAAGCTATGCTGAAAGGCCTTATGATGCTTGACGATCACACATCATATTCGTACATCTGGAGGAGATCAAGCAAGATCCTCGCTAGCATATGCTAAGCTAAGAGACCTTATGCGCAAAGTAAACTGCTGATACTTCATGCATGATTCATACATGCATCATGATTCATACTGGTAATCATGCAAAATATTGCACTGGATTGTTGATGAATATCGAATGAATAGATGAAGTTGATGATGGTATCTGATGAAGATCATGAAAGATCCTCGTTTGTAAAAACTATGCTGATAGATATTATGAGCAGAGTGAAATGCTGATAGTTATTTAGCGATCGCACATCACATCTCCTTGATCTAGAGGAGATTAGGAAGATCTTCGCTAACTTAAGGAGGGTCTTCGGTTTTTTATTTTATTTCTTCGCATTTACTTTCTACATTTTTTATGAATGCTTATCCTTTTAAGAATATTCTGTAAAATTATGGATTCAATCGAAGTAAAACTGATAAAGATATTGACTTGAAAAACAGAGTTTCATACAATGTTCAAAGCTTTTCGCCATTTTAAGGGTTTTCCCAAAACTTACGTTTTCAAAGTCTGTGTCCATTGTTGCATAGAAACTACTGGAACGATCGATTTGAAATTTTGAACACATAATCTGTGCACTATTTGCCAGGTAGCCCCGTCGAGTTTTTATAAAAATTGGTGATGCTTTTATTTAAATAATTATGTCAAACTCGTTTTTTGAGGCAACATCGTAAAAAGCATCACTTTTTCAACTTCAAAAATCTGCTAAAAATCAAAAAAAGGAAAATTTTACAAAAACTCGACGGGGCTACCTGGATAAACTTATAACCTAAAAAAAGAATATTAATTTGTATATTTCTGATGACCCGGCACGTGGCTACGATCGGCATCGCCAAAAGTACATTTTTGCAGACTTGCTTTTCTAGATTGGATGCCATGAACATAGTTTTGATCAAATCTTCCCCAAGAATGGAACCAAATATTCTTGACAAGTTGACGTTCAATATGATATTCACTTGAAAAATAGGTTGAATAGATTCTTCACCAAAAAAAACTTATTTTTGACCCGAAATAACCAAAGCCCCCGCTTAAAATAAGTACATCTAGGAGATATCGAGAAAGATCCTCGCCAGTACTAAGGTGAACGACCTTACATGCAAACTGAACCACTAATACTCACTTAGCGATCGTACGAACGAAAGTTCCTTGTCTTGTCGGTGTCGGCGCATCCTCGCGGTAGGTCAGAATGATATGAACCTTATCTGAACCCAGCTGACACTTGCTGCGCTCAGTCAGCAAATTTGTTGCTGTCGCTAAACCGGTTTCGAAAAGGTATCGAAAGCGAAAACGAACTCTCGATCCTAAGCGTGCGAATCTCTATCGTTGCGCCTCTTGGCTGCGTTCCTACACTGCTGGCCTTTGCGCGCGTGCCGGAGTTCAGAGGCGAAACAGATAACCCATTTGGCGGCCTGAAAGTCCATCCCATCTCACGCGGAAAAAGTTGCTCGGCAGCGCA
>NC_064875.1:30193438-30200938 GCF_943734745.1 Anopheles darlingi | reverse complement strand
CGGGACCAACCAGCAGCACAGATATGGTGGCGCAAGGACCAGCTGCTGCTGCTAGTGGCACCAACCGTCGCAAGTTCTCCGACGAAAGTGACAAACGTCGACGTCACAGTGACGAAAGACGGCCAAGGAAGTTCTCGCCACCGGAGGGTATCTATAAGCAGAATCCACACCGTTCCTCCTCCCAGCACAATCTCTACTACCCACGGCAGCCACCCCAGCGGACCGCCTCCCAGAGCAGTCTACATCAGCTGCGACACATGGGCGATATGAGATTTCCTTGAGCTTAACAACCATCCCCCCCCCCCCCTGGCGAATCCTTCTCCCTCCCCCTCCCTCAAAAAAGAGAGCCAAGCATTACCATTTCATCAAAGAACGAACTGATTCTGTGTATAACCACCAGCCGTCCGGTTGATCGGTCGGTCGGCCAGTGGATCCCTTGTGGCGTGTGTGTGTGTGTGAATGATGGAACGAATGGACGAACGAACAAATGAGTGAGTGAATGAGTGCATGTAGTGCCCGAATCTACCTTAATCTACAAAATTAACTGTATTGCGATGACCGGCATGGACAGCCAGCGCAAAGGCTTAATTTAAGTATATACTCAAACTGTCATGTTCTGTTGGCGCTCGATCGAACTTTCAACGCATTATCGGCGAGCTGAGAAGCCTCTCCTCTCGCTTCGATAACGGCAAAGGGGAACGGGAGCTCTCTTGCGTACTCTTGCGTATCAGTACTAGGTAATGGCGCTGGCTTAGGTTTATAGATAGATTCTCTTCTTTCGCACTCTATATCCTTCCTTCCCTCGATCTGTCTCCTATTCACCAAAAAAAAAAAAAACGGACGTTTTCCATTTGGTGATTCCGTCGTCTTTTATGGTACTACTACTACTAGTGCTGTAATGGGTGCTTGTAAAATATAGTTGGTTCTTTATGCTTTTCCTTGTAGAGAGAGAGGTACACCTTCCAAGAGGCTTTCAGCGTTGCTTGAGGGGGTTGCTTCCTCGTATTTTGTAGCAAAGTTGCAAAGTTAATTATCTGTTAAAACACGATGCTCTCACAACTGCTAGCGGGCCGGCCTTGCGACCGGAGGCAGTGAAGTGGAAATGTATGTATCACGAACCGTCTAAGACTAAGGGATAAGTATTAATGTTAGAAGAAAACGATGTTGTAGACAACGTCCACCAATGTATAAACGTGGACGATTACGGTCTACCGGAATAAGAGGATCTGAGTAGGAACCGCTCTATTGCAAGAGTACACACGCGTATGTAAATGGTAGCTATAGTGGAGTAGTATAGCGATGGTACTTTGGTCCCTACTACAACCGCAAACCGTTAAAGGAGCTATTAGCTGTGTTAGTGCTATAACTGAAATTGTTTCACGGATCAAGCGCAATCCTTCCTGTATCTTTTGTGACCTCACACCTGTACCCAACAATCTGGGCGTAAATGTTAATGGGTTTCCTGTGGATAAGATAAGGCACTTTCATAACGAATCATGCTAATGGCTTGTTTTGCTAGCATCATCGAACCGGACCGGACAGCGGCGGGCCTGTGTTTTCTGGGTCAATAAATTATAGGCGTATGAAACCGAAAAACGTAGCCCAACTTAGAAGCTAAGGTTGATAGCACAATCAGCATATCCAAATCTTGGGCGCCTCAGGGGAGCCCCGCAGAGCCTCCATTGTGCTGTTTCCTAGCTTACAGATTGAAATAAAATAAACAAAACAACAAACCCCGTATTGAAACTTTTTTCTTTCCACTTTTGTTGCAAATTCGAAAAGGAACGCTGCAGATGATAAAACAGAGTATTTGAAAGTCCTGATCGGTGTATATAAGTATATTTTGTCCATTGGTCATAAGTCTACAAAAAAATACGGCTTAAAGCTATGCTTATAGTTCAAATATCCGCGGTGATCCATCAATGGTTCTGTCGTTTCTATTTCAACCCCTTTCCCATGGCCTATGCTCGATTCCTAGACATTCTTTGTAAATCTGAGAAACGCGAATGCAAAGTATTATGAATAAATAGTAATAGTAACAGTAAATCATGCTAGCTTAACGACTTCGAGACATCCATTGCAGAGTACTTGCTATAGAATTAGGCTCATTGTTAAATCAATGTCTTAATTTGGCAATAAAATTGATGGTGTTTAATGGAAAGATGATGTGATCTGAACGATAGCTACAATAAATCTAAAGGCATCGCTCACCTCTATCATGCAAAGGTTCTGGGCGTTTTTCTTAACAGTTACTTTTTCGAACCGGGCTGCTTAAAATAATCTTCTAGTAGTGCCATCATTTCAAGGCGTGATTTCTGTGCCAACTGTTGGTGAACAAATCCGTCAATAATCTGCGCTAAGGTCATCTGGCCCTCGGTCGTGGTGGTGCTCATGGCTGGTAAGTTGCTCAGCTTTTCGAATATGCTTTGAACCAATCCTATCGTATCGGGGCACGTTTGTTCCGATGCGCTGGAGTTGCTGGTTGCGGTTTGGTGCTGGATGGTTTTAAAGATGTGATCGATCATTGCGGTCGTCGAAAGGCGCTGACACACCATGGCACTTGAGTTTTCTTGTATGGCGTGATTGAGAAATTCTACCGGGTAGCGTTCCGACAGTTCATCCAGCACGATATGGCAAACTTTGGCGTCCTTCATCATCATCGACGACATTTGCTTTGCCAGAGAGCGTGCCGTTTTGTTTTGCTCCAAAGACCTGTTTTCGGAGAAATACCGCTCTACCATATCATCCAGCGTGTAACGCTTCAAGACGTGTTCCAAAATCGCCTCTTCCGATGCAAACTGATAGCCACCGGCAGTAGCATTTCCATCCACATTAGTCTTTTCATTAACTTTTGCTGCCGTCTGCTCGGTGGAGGTCGATTCCGTTGGGTTCAACTTTTCACCCCTATCGGCAACAGCACTCCCAACAAACGTGGACACCTGCAACGGTGACATCATCGTATCGGTTGCATCGTGTATGGCAAAGTGAGAATCATCCAAAGATTCTGGTGATGATGTAAGCTCTTCTTCCTCCTCCTCATTTTCTTCACCGTCTTCAGTGTGTTTTTCCAACTCAGCATCCTGATTCATTGCCACACCGCCATGAGGCAAGCAATGCTGCTTTTGAGTGAAGCTTTCTAGCTCCGAAATGCTGTCCGTGCGACTTCTGCGACGCATTTTAAACTTTGTCTTTTCCGGGCAGCGCATCGGAGACAGGCTTCTACATTCCTCCTCTTGCAGCAGGTACTCCTTCGTCACAGACACGGGTGGATCGTGGAAACTGACGCGCTTTCGTTTGTTAGCCGGTGTCTCGTTTTCGTCATCGCTGTCATCGGAATTACCGTGACGACGCTTTAAAATACCAACCGCCGGTGAGGCTTGCGGTGAGGGAAGCACCTTGGAAAACACCAGATACTGCTTGTTGACCTCCTTCAGATCATCGTTCGGAAGGGGTTTTGTGCCTGTTTCCGGTGACAAAGTACCTTCGTTCGCCATTGACGTCGCGCTCGCTATGATGGCACGCTTTCGCATGAGCATACGGTTGGCCGAGGAGTTACCGGACTGTTGGGCATTGGGAGTGGAACAGTTCTGAGGCGGTGTAATAGGTTTTGGTGACTGATCGTTTTGCTGGTTTCGTATCAAGTTGATAAGATGTGCTCCTCGCCCTCCCATACCAATCAAATTCGTCGATGGACTTCGTGGTGTGCTTCCCGTGGTTGACATGATCTTTTTTAACCCCGCAACCGAAGACATTCCTGCACTGCCACCTGCCTGAGGACTTGCTTTGGAACGACGAGATATAAATGCAGGTGACTGTGCGAGTATCGGCGCAGGCTCTCGTTCCTTATCCATAATTCGGCTGGAAGATCGCCGATCGGCGCTACGTGCCTGTGCACCAATATCGTTCGTGGACGAACTCGCAGTAGCTATCGGTGAGATGTTCGACGTGCTGCTCAACAGATTCACAGTGCGCTCTTTCGTAAGGTCCAATTCGGGAGACGAGACGATGGAATGATTTTGTGATTTGTCCAATGGTTCCATAGTAACATCCAAATCCTTCATCGGCGAAAATTGAGCTTTAGCCAGGGGCAACGCATTATCATCGGTGGGAATAGCAACCGCAGATGCCGATGGTAGAGTACCACCTTCTGATTCGCTTTGTTCCGTCGCATCTACCGCCTTGCATACCGGTTGCTCTGAAGCGGATGAAGCAGTGCTTGATGGAGGAACGGATGTTTCCTGCTGCTGCTTCGCTACTTCTTCAGAAACCGTCACAATCGGATTGATGGGATCTGAGAGTTTCGTCTCTTTTGGCGTGGTACCTTCCAGCAGATGACTTTTGATCGGCTCCAACGCCACCAACGGACTGGTATCTGACATTTTCTTGGGACTGTTTAGCAACACAGAATTATTGATGATCTTTACAGGATCGGTCAAATCCGTGGACCTCTTTTTAAAGGGTGATAGAGTGCATTTTACCAGATTAGTTACGTTATTATTATCCAGATCTTTTTTCTTCAGTGAACTGCTACTCGCACTTATGTTTGCCTGCTCGTTCTGTTCAACACTAACTCTTCTCAATCTTTTCGTAGGAGAATGTCTCAACTTGTCTACGGTCGCTTGCGCTAAGGCGCGATTTGTTGTTGGACTTCTAGGGCCCTGTTTCGCTTCAGTCTCCAATGAAAGTCGTCGTGTATTTCGTTTTGGGCTTTGCACCATTTCGATCTGCTTTTCAACCAAAGGCACTGGCTTGTTTGTAATATCATCTTCAGACGTTTTTTCCGTAACAGTTGGCTTTACTGGTATATCTTCCTTTTCAGTGTTCTTCGTTTCGTCAGTCTCCATCGGTTCATCGAGGGGCAAAGCTTGAGCGTCTTCTTTCTGGATATTGTCATTATCAGTGTTAGTTTCGGGTTGTACTGGGCCCTTACTAACAGTATCGACCGCAGTAACGACCATCGGAGGCGATTCATTGACACGTGATCGACGTAAGGAAACCTTTCGTCCTACTATAGACCGGGCAGATTCCGTAGTTTGTTGTGACGATTCAATGATGTCTTCAGACGATTGGTCCTTTTCCAAGCTCTGCTTGCTTTCGCCCGGCTTATCGTTGGACAGTTCAAGCGAAAAATTAAGATTTTTCCTTGAAGATTTTACTTCTTTCTGACCAACGGTTTTAGTGGTCTGCTTTGACATTGAAGCGCTCACCGGGGGTAAGTTTTTGTTGGCCACCGGCCGTCGCTTCTTCTCACTTTCAGCCTTACGCTTCGGTTCCAGTGCTTTGCGGCGTGTCGTTCGCATGCCCGGTACCTCTGAGCGTCTTGTTCGTGGCATATTCATTACATCTAAGCTTTTTCCTGCCACTGTATCGATGCGCAACTGTTCGAGGGCGGAACGGGCTCGATTTTTCCGTTGCTTGGTCGGTGCCGACTTCTCTCCATTGTCACTTTCCGATTCCGTCGGTGGATCGTCTTTATGCGTGTCAGTCGGTGGATCAGGTACCATATTGGCGTAATTGTTTTCCTTATCTGGGGGGTTCACGTTTGTCATGACAATCTCTTGTGGTGTTTCTGTGATGGTTGTGGCAAGTGGTTCACTGGCACAATCCGGAACAGGATTTTCTGTCGGCTCTGTAGCTGTTACTGGCGTCATTTCAATGTCGACACTAGAAGATACCACCTCAGGTGCGCTTGTGTCTTCTGTTACAGCCGCTTCAGCCGTCTTAACCCTTGTCGGTGTCCAGGGTTTGATGACAAAGCTGTCCTGTGATTGGGACATATCGTTGTAAAGTGCAGGGATATCATTCCGCTTTTCTTTCATTTTTTCCAACTGGTGTTCAGTGAGCTGATCGGGTTTGAAATTCCATACCGAATCGATGACTACAAACTCTTCATCCCCTTTCGATTTTGCTTGTTTGGGCGCTTGTATACCATCACAGATGTCCATACACTTGCGGATTTCTGGTTGCTTCCAGTGTTTGCGCATGTACATTGGCAAATCGAGCATCGTTTTCAGTAACATTTTGCAGTTCCATTTAATCTCACTCGGCTGCCGTTGTAGCTCGTTCATCATGGTGGGATTCACAAACTTTCCAGCTATTACGTTCAAGGTGCGTTTGATTTCAGCCATTGCCAACCCTTGCTCGTTGGCTACCATTTCACCTATCGCATGCCGTATCGGCATTATCAATGTCAACAGACCACATTTGCTCATCCGCGTCACTAGCTCCCGGAAGTGCCGTAGCATTACATCTAAACGATCCAGGTTAATCTTGTATACTAAACCCTTACGCGTGAGATCCTTAAATAACTCGATTACTTTTAATGGTGACTGCGTGGAATCGAAATCACCGGGAACAAAGCTTAAAATATGGCAAACGTAATCCGCCACCACTTCAAAATTGAACGAATACTTCGCTACAGTCATGGCTTTGATCATCTCACAGAAGCCGTTCGCGAACTCGCATGATCGCTGATCGTTCGAGACGATCGGTCTGTATAGCTCAATCCATTGTTTTTGCACCGTTTCCTTTACCACCAGCTGGTCGAATTCAAGAGGGTAAAGCAAAAAATGCATAACCGTCGAACGATGTTTCTCGAACCCCTTAGGATCTTCTTTAATTCGTTCCATCAGACCGGAGGCAATATGGCAATAGATGTGTGTACGTATCACGCCAAATTCAACCATCGCCGTATGGTCCATGCCTTCGGGGTCGCAAAGGAATTGAATCGTCTTTTGAAGCATCTCCCAATATCCCTGCTGTTGGCAGTAACGTTTCAGATCAAACACATGTTCCACAATTTCCTTAGATCTACTGTGCAAGGAAAAAGAGAGAAGAAAGTATATAATTTCCAATAGATCCGGGACAAGCAATAATCATATCCACTCTTATTTACCTCTCAGGACAAGGCATTGTTCTGTTTAGTACGGTCGGCATAAAGTGTTTATAGTTTTGTGTCAAACGGTCGGGGGAATCGGTGCCAATACGTACAGTAAGCAGATCACTTTGGGCCACCAGCAACAACGTATCGTACAACAACTCAAGTAACACCGAATCATTATTCCGCTTTACGGACTGCAGATCAAAAGAGAAGGACAGAGATTTAGTTTTTATATTCAAACAAATAAAGCGGGCAATAACATACCAGGTTGAGTAGTGCCGTCATATCGTCCCGAAACCACTGAATCACCTCACCTCTCGATTCCAGCTCCTCGGCTCTCGCTATAAAGTTCCGCCATAGACACCGATTTAGCTCCACATAGTTGAGATGTTTCATCTGCGAGAAAAGCACCGTACACTCTGTGCACGAGTTAAGCAACAGCTTTACTTTGGCCCTGAACAGCGGATCCGATATAACCATTCCTTTGTCGCTACAAGCAAAAACCAACGGGTTTTTATTGTCGGCACCACCATCGAGAGTTAATAATGTTTTGGTAATCTCGGGAGCGGGTCCGAGTAGATGCATTAACGCGATGGCTGATAGTTGCTTTATTGATTGAT
>NC_064875.1:30173438-30185938 GCF_943734745.1 Anopheles darlingi | reverse complement strand
TGTCCCATCATTTTTCACTCATCTAGCATGAATAGACTAACAGCGGCAAAGTAAAGTGCAAAACCCCCAAATCAACAAAGCTCATCATTTGCTATCGATCTCATTATTCCACGATACGTGAGATTAAACGTAGTTCATCGCTAGGTTTATGGAGCTCACATGGACCTGAAAAATCTTGAGTGTTTCTGTTTGAGAGGTTCCTCAAAACCGTTCGCATTTAGTTCGCCGCATGCATGCCAATCCTCCAATTGAATCTGTCTGATGTGATTTCGTTGTTGGAGCGTTAACGTATATCGAAGGATGGAAAAACGTATGATTTTCTAGTAGATGACGAGGCAGTCTACATAAAATCTGATGCTTTGCTACATGTATGCAGACCGTGCGCGTATGAACTTTGGCTGCCTTGTTCGAAATGGACTGTACTGTTTTAGTTTGCCTTTGTACATGTTACCCTTTCCATCTGGCTATACGAAACTGCCCAAAAAGCAGTTCCGGGGTTTCTCTCAGTTTGCGGCGGTAAATGTTAATAAATGTGTTCATTTACACAATTACTATGTACATCAAACAATCGGCTTTTAACTCATCATTTGCAAATAAACTGACACATGGCCATTATAATGTTGCCATTGGCATGCGCAAAACATGCGCGTGCATTTCCCCCATGTACGCCCAGCCCAGAACTGCCTTAATTTAATCCTTGATCTTACTTTCTACTGTTTTTATCTTTTAACGAAACGATTGCAAATTTGTGATCTTAACTATGATTCAGAGCATTGGCATTGCGTAGCATTATGAGCCGAGTTTGGTGGTTGGTAATTATGTGCAAACGGCTTTTCACTCCATTTGCGTTGCGATGTGTTGCTGCATCATGTGTTTAATAGTGATTGCCAAATGTCGGTACCCTACACGCAATGAATGATGCTTTTTAAGTTCACTACCCTGAATAAAGCCGCATTCACTAAAATCACTCGCCGTTCGTTTGCCAGTGATCGTGTTCTAAGCAGATAAAACTGTGTTAACTATCGCAAAGCAAAACAAAAAGCATTCTAATATTAATTGTAACACATATTCATATCGTTAAGCAAACACTTATGCACAAAACGAACCTTCCTCAGCCCTATCCTTGATTATATGTTGGTGGTTCAATACCGCAAATGACGCAATCGCCTATGCGCGGAATGCGGAGTTCTGTAACAAAATCCTGAAATCTCCACCGATATGCGTGTGCTTGCTAATGATGTTATCGTTTCTGCCACTGCAATCTATGACACACGGGCCTTAGAGCTCCCCGAGCTGTTCCGATCCCGATAGAACCGTACCTGGCGTTAGACTGGTAGAATTGCAAAGAACTTAGTGCATGGAGCGGTTAAGCACCACCCACCATTCTACTAGACCGGTTCTAGCCGGTAACGCACTCTAGAATACACGGAGAATCGGATAGTTATTGTTGATCATCACGAAAGTAAAATGTATTTGCTTTTCTGTACTTTCTGGTGCATTCGTAAAATTACTACCTAACTTATGCGCTGCTGACGATGAACAAGATTGTATGTTCTACCTCTGTTTTGCTAACAATAACCCTGCGTCTCCGTATCCGCTCAAAGATGATGATGAATGTATTCCCGTCAGTCGAGACATTTGCTTTATCAACCGTATTCTATTAAGCGGTCATGGTTTTTGACGAACTATGGCCAACCATTTGGGCAATTCGCGTAGTAAACCAAGTACTATGGAACTAGGCGGAGCAGTAAGATCAAATTCGGATCGTAAACAATTACGTTTGCTCTGTGTTGTCATTAGAAGAACTGGAACGAGGCGCGTCTCACTAGCAAATCCAGAAACAGATACGAAATCGCATACAAACCAACTGGGTACAAGTGAACCCCTAACGAATAAAATATGCAAATTATTATGTATATATATGTATATAAAAAGAACCAAAGCTGATGGCCACAACAGCGCCCCGTTCCAGTGTCCTTCCATTTCGACGATCTGTCTCGAAAACTGTTGTGTGCTAGTTGTATAGGATAATAAAAATGGCGGCAAAAAGGGCCGGCTGCTTTAAATTAATCATCCTCATCATCCTCAAACTTCATGTCGTCGTCCAGCATATCGTTGGTATTATCGTGATAGCCGAGCATGTCTTGGGTCGATAAACTGTCATCATTGTCCTGCCCGTTGTACAGCGAACTCATCTCCCAGCTATCGTTGTCGTCTCCATCGCCCACTCCAAGTCCATATGCTGCAAAAGAAAGATAAGTCGACGGTTGCAATATTTGCGAAACACACTGTTGCACTTTAAAATACTTACTATCGATGTACTTTTCCACGGATTTCGGTACCATCGACTTGATTTTCTTAAGATCCGCCTCGGAACATACGCCGTTTTCCAACCCTGCGTGTACATGATAAATATTATTGCGGTATTATTAACTCATTCGACATCGTAATCCTTCATATCAACCCTTGGCTAACATACCTAACGAGAGTCCCATGCGTTTCAGGATTTCAAGATCATCGTGAATCTCGAAGGTATCATCGAAGGTGAAAGAATATTCAGATCTGCAAAACAGAGCAAAGAGATGAGATCGAAATCAGATTAGATACGAGGATTCAATAATGCTGTCGCGGTCAATGCTTACTTATCGTTTGAAATGTTGCAATTGATGTTGTTCTTGCGATCCGTGTTCACAATGATGAACGGGAGCTGCACGGCGGAGCTCGGATTCGGCACTAGGCCCCGCTCCTCATTGGCCTGATTACGAGCGATGAGCGACTTCAGGGCGACATGTTGCTGCACCAGATCAAGAAACGCCTGCTGCTTCTGCACGATCCGTAGCCGGGCTTTCTCGTTCTCCTTCTCCAGCTCTTCACACTCCTGCACCGTGTTGCTGGTCGCCAATCCGTGCCAGCGGATTTCCTTCTTCTCCTTCGAGATAATTTTCATGGCCATCAGCACGTTCAGCGCGTCGTAAACACGCCGCCGAATATTTTTCTGATCATACGACGCCGGATCAGCCCCCGGAACGTGGCTCTGGGTTTCTTCCGCCACCAGCTCGTTGGCCACCTCGTTGTACGTGGTGGTACCCTTCGCCTTCACCTTCTCACACACCTTCATCGAAAAGTGACGCAGACCTCGGCCAGCCTTGTCCGTTTTGCGTCGACGTGAGGCAGGTGTGTGAATCTGGCTTGGGGAAGTCTTTTTGCTGTACGAATGCTGTTGCATCTGCTGCCGCTGCTGATGACCACCACCACCACCACCAGCACCGTTGCTTGACGCTTTCTTTGTAGCCACGGGAGTAACAACGGCGGGCGGAGAATAGGAAACTGGTACTCGATCGTCCTGATCTTCCATTTCGTCCTCGGGGTCATCGATTACCAATCGATTCGACCCAACAACTGTCTTCAGTTCGCCCAAAGTAGAAACCACCTTGTTACCGGTGGTGCTGTACCGGGTACCACCGTTTGAGCTGGTGGTAGCAGTCGGTAGGGTGAAGGAGGATTGCGACATCGCTGATGTGGATGGAATAGCGATGTTGGTGACGGTACCGCCCAATGTTACGGTGCTGGAAGAGCTTGCCGTCGGGATCGTGGCTGTGGTCAGTGTACCCTGTAGCGATCCGAGGCTCGTCGCTGGGGCAGCAAACGTTAGGTTCCGACTAACAGACTGCGAGGGACTTGCAGAAATCACTTTATACTGTTGAAACTTGAGATGGAAACAAAACAAATAAGTATTTATTCTCGAACTCGAACCACCGCGGTGTACACCACAAGTACTTTCGGCTGATCGTGAGTAAACTTACCAGTTTGGGTGAAATTTGAACCACAGTTTTACCATTTACAAACTTATTCGTTCCTGCAGAAGGCAAAATCAGCTCTGAACCGGCAGGAGTTGCGGGCAGCAAAATAGACAGGGCACAGAGCTATTAGTATCAGCGGACATTTCTGGTAGGAATTTCATCATTTACTTACTATGTTTTGGTACGGTGATCAACTTCTGTCCGGGTGGTAGCTTCCGTACTACCGGCATTGTAAAGTTCTGCAAACAACAGAAAACATTTTGCTGTATATTAGTTTTGTTACGAAAGGAGCATACTATAGTGTTCGCGTTGGAATACACCACATCATTGTGATATGACAAGGTTTGTTTATGTTAAGGAAAAGCATTAGCAGTCAATACCACCACCAAATACAATGTTCATTTGTTTGCTTACAGTTCAACAGGGAAATTCTTTCCATGTTCCATACATTAAAGAACGATGCTGTTGCACATCGGTATTCAATTTTTTTTTCTTGAGAGACGCACGTCCGAAACCTATGCTCTTGGTGCAATACGGTGTATACGAAAAGAATCGAACAAACAGCAGAAAACATGAGCCAGTAACATGCGAAAAAAGGTAATATCATGCCAAGATCATTCTTGTTATTGTTGCACTGTTATCGGTGGGCTAAGCTAATCCGGTGACAAAACTCTTGCCTTATTAGATTCACTCTCTCTCTCTCACCACAGCTTGGCATTTAAGGCATTCAAATTTCCCAAAAAAAACAGCAGCTATTTTCCTTGTTGAGTTTTTGCTTACAAGCGTTGATAATGACGCAGAGAATTGAAAAAAAAATCGCATCCTCGGGGGGATCTCAACCAAACGACAGACGACAGCAGCAGTAGCATAACATACAATATTCATCCCTCCAATTGCGTCGGTCAATTATGCGGGTTCCATAGACGATCTGCGGCTGGTTGGAAATGCCAATGAGAAATTACGCGTTCCGTGTGCTTTGTTATGGATCCGATCGAGCCAACGTGACACCACGATGGTCGATCGCGTATTTGACGTTTTCCATCAACGCCCGCCCTCAGCGAAAGCAACGACGGAAGGGTCCGACGAGACAAAACGGTGAGCGGCCACCGCCGTAGAGATCGTAGAGAGGGCGGTTAAGCGCGCCTCTTCTACATCGATCGCACGACCGACTGGTTCTGCGTGTGTTGGTGTAGCACACCTTGACAGATCGAAGTCGCTTCGGTTTGTAAAGCTTGCGCCGAGAACCTGCTGCTGCTGGCGCTGCTGCTGCTAGGTGTGTCTACATACCTGGACCACATCATTCTCAAGCAGCAACAACACAACAATACATTAACCAAAATGGACGCATCCAACTTTTACACATTCCCTCACCGTGCGCTGAAGAATGTCCTTAAAACGCTTGGGGGAGAGAGAAATTACTAGCGCTCTTACAAGCCAAACGTCCTATCTCCTACTGCCCGGCCCAGCGTCGGTCGATTCCCGCGCGCGCCACTACGTATGTTTTCGCTTGCATCGCACGCTCCGTTGCTTTCAATGGCACCTCTTCCCGCCCGACCAGTCCACGCTCTTGACTGGCGCTGGGGCAGCGCGCGCGCGCTCATTCGCCCCAACAAACACTCGGAAACATGAAAGTACAACTGGAGCACAACAAAACCAACTGCCGTCTGGCGGGTTGGCCCCTGTCAATATTGCAAATCACACGAAACAGTCGGAGGAATCATAGGAACAATTCGCACACCCCTGACGACCTCTTGACTGAGCTGAGAGCGGTTGAAAAAAGTGGAGAAACACCGAGGTGGTGGATGAAGGAATTTGCAACAATAAAACATGAGACAACACATCTGAAAAGGCGGGGGGAAATCAAAACAAAACGCAGGCTGACTGGTGCGGGCGTTTGGATAGTGTTGAGCTTGACTGAACAGGATGTAACTTCTCAAACAGCATCTGCTGGATTAGCTGTCCCGCGAACCTTCACACATTACGTTTGTGTGCTTCTTGACAAGCGCGCGGTTGACGCACCGTGATGTCGAAAGATGATGGAAATCGATCCGACATAAGTTCGTGAACTACTCATCGCTTTTACACAGGAGGAGTATTTGTCTTCTCTGAACCTTTACATGACATTGAGCGATGTAACATCCATTACAATGCAAAACGGAGCTTTCGGATCAGACGTAATACCTATAATCGTAACTGGAACATTTTAGCAAGTGCTGCGATAGTAAACAAACGGTGACCGGAGTCAGATAAGAAAACGAACGATTTGACCACGTAGGCAACATAGCTTCCCGTAGCTCGACCGCGGAAAGCTATATGCTGCACACTATGCGGCCTATTGGAGCGAGGGTTGATTGCAAATGTCGATCGTGCAGTGATGCCGCCATTGCGACGCGCGATCAACCGATTATCGGGATCGTATAAACTACCTACAGCGACCGGGCCGAAACCCGGTAACCTTACATTCCCGGGCATACGGGGAAACTTTACTTGTGCGCGTACGCTGATGATGATCATGGGCGAAGACACTAGCCTGCTGATGCTGATGTCTACGTCTACAGTCTACGAACACACCCTCCCTTCTTCGCGCTCGTCGTTGTGCCTAGGTACCGTTGCTTGTCATCGATGGAGTCCCCCATCGCTCCCGTGGACCTGTTTTTGCGTGCGAGTAATTAATTGATCGGATATAGCTACCCTGTGCGAACAGCAGTCCAGCACACGTCATTGATATGCGGAGCTGGTTCCACGGATCACGAAACCAAGGTCTGTCCAAGAGCCCCACCCCACACAGCAGCCTGTGCAGGCAGGCGGGCAGATGGCAGGAATTCACGGGGGAGGGGCAAATGACAATGATTTGCAACTTTATTTAGCAAAATCAACTTCCCTCCCCTCCCACTTTTGGCAGGAACGAGTCCGTATATCGTATAGTCTCTCGGAATCTCATCCATAGGAAGCGAAGGACTCGTGTGCTCTTTAGCGCGTGCGTGTGGCTGTGTGTGTGTGTGGTACACCATCGACTGGCTCTCAAACGCCACATAAGGCAAGCGACCATTTTTAATTGTTGATTAAATGTGTGACAACGAGATTGCAATCGGAGATCGTCTTGCGGGCAGCATCACTTACCTGTCCACCGATGACGGCGGAAGCGGTGGTAGCGTTGCTGTTGCTACTGTTGCTGCTACCGCTGCTGCTCGTTCCTGCCGATACACCGACTGACGACGAATGGCCAACGACGCCAGCAGCACTTCCACCAATGCTCATGGCATCCTGACCATGACCAATGAATGTAGCCGTGGTGTTACCAGTGCTGCCACCGTTCAAATCCTTGGTAACGATCGTCTTCACCGTGGTTACGTTGGCGGGCAATGTCGTCCGGGCACCGGTGGCCGAGTTCAAGACGTGAAAAATTTGTGGTTGACCTAGAGCGAGGAAAAGAGAGGTTATGAGGGATGATGAGGTTATCAACTTTCAGACTTGGTGCGCCGTACGTATTGTGTCCTCATTTTGAAATGCGAACTCAACGTGTAACGGGTTGATTAAGCGAACGACCTGCAATATTTGATACGATTGTTCCTATTAACGTAGTCACAGCTAATCTGGACACGATGGAGTGTGTTTCTTGGTTTGAAGTTGGAATTAAAATTACAACCATAGAGTACTACGATTACAACTAAGTAGTGGTTGCAAAGTCATAGGTAACTATGTGAACCAGATGCCTTTTTATTGCTCCTGGAAGGCGTTTAATGACTGCATTCACGGGATCTTTATACGTTGCCGATTGTTTATTGTGAAACTCCGAATGAGCTAGCGTGATGCAACACTCCAGCTGAACTTCACACATCATATCATCCGGATGCTGCCTCATGGGTCGACGCTTCCATACCCTTATCATCAAAATTCTACACCAAATTCCGAAGCATTCGAGCAAATACCCGGAATATGCTAAAATAAGCACTTCTGCGTATGCATCATGATTCCAAATGATGTCACTCTGCCCCAAACGTACCGCAAATATTGGCGTGCAATCACGCGACCCAAGCGGTTCGATATGCATAATGCCGCTTCCCCGCGGACCAAACATTAAATGCGCCAGATTAAAAGAAAATAATGCGCACGATGAAACAACCCGGGACGCAACGAGCACGACGGCGAAGCTTTACAAAAAGAGAACCAACAACTCGGGGGACAAAGTGCATCAATACGCTGCACCGGAACGGCGGCGGCTTGCACGGAATGCAAACCACCGTACACTCTATGTACAGCAGCCCGACCATGTTCCGTGTTGCTCCGGCATTACATTGATGATTTCCGGTCCCAGGGTCCCTCTGGAAGCAGTAGGAGGCCTTTTCTCCTCTTTGCCTTTGGTGGCGGAATTATTTCGGTCACCAAAAAAAGGAGTGTGCGTGTGTGTGTGTGTGTGTGTGAGCACCGGCGGCCGATTCAGTATTTTATGCCGCGTTACGTTGTTGAAGCGTCGTTGAATTCTATTGCTCTCACCAAGGCGAAGATGGCAATACCAACGCGAAGAGAACGAATTATGCTGTGCGCCTGAATGCTGGTGTTGCTCTTCTGGAATAGAACAAGTCGATTTGAGGACAGCAGACTTCTCAAAACGAAACAGGTTCGTTATTAACGCTGTATTGGAAGATGAATACATTGTTTACGGAATCAACTGCATGGTCTACAAGCTCATCTTCCAATGTGCTGGCCACGCATTCCCCAATATCTGCAAGTGTGCTGCATGGAACACCGTGGGAAGCGCTACTAAATGGTCATGATGTTCATCACCATCCCTGCCAGAACGAGTCGAGCCTGCACCGAGCGCGTTCCAGGGTTTCTCGTGCTCCGGTTGGGACATTCCTCTTCTCGCGCCGCTACAACATGATGACGCCAGTGGGAAGGATATATGCGAGAACCCGAACCCCGCGACAACGAGGGCCTCGCCCGGCACACAATACCCCCTCCTCTCCTGTCCTCCCACCCCACAGCGAGCGGTAGGTGCAATAACCACCGAAAACCGTGGCACGGCGCACAAACTTATCGTTCGCTTCGCATTTGCACGCACGATTCGCGTTACCATCGGGATTCCTCTTTTTTCTGTTGTTGCTTCTCTCCCTTCTTTTCGCGCGATGCTCCCCATTTCGCTTTCGTCCCTGCGAGGAATGGAGGGGGAAGGCGGTTCGATGGAACGAAGAACGGCAAGCCCTTCTCCCCCGTGGTTTTCTCGTTATTCTTCTCCCTTTTCCTTCCCGAATTCCCCGTCAACGACACGATGGTGACCCCCGGCCGCGCGCGCACACATCGCCGGCGTTGTTTAGTTTAATTCTCACACACCAAACGCTCCTTTTGCGCTCCTTATTCGCTCTGCTCGCCTCGCTTCGGGTTTCTCGCGGTCCTGCGACGATTTCCTGCCTGCTCCGTTCAATGGTGATGATGGTTGTGTATGGGGCGCACTTTGGAGCAAAGCAGGCCTATCATCTCTCCAGCACACCATAACCTTCCATACACCTTCGCCGGGGGTTCTGGTTTTGATTCTTCGGCGTTGAGTTTTTCTTTTTTTTTTTTTGGTCAATATTCGTCCGCTCCGAATCCAGGCGCAATAGTAGTTCTTGAGGCTTTCCACTTATTCCTCCCACTTTCGCTCTCTCTGACTCGTTCCGCGTTCTCGACGCTCATCGCAGCAGCTTCATATCTGCTCTGCAGAGCCGCGCGTCCACCGCTTTCGGTGGTGGGTTTCTCTATCGACACATCATCATCATACGGCCACCAAGGCGCTGCTTGCTCTTCTTCCGCTGGACCACTTTACTTGCTTGAGGTGGTTCCGTGTTTGCGCGTATCATCGCCATCATCATCATCATCGGCAGCAGCAGCATCGCCGTGGTTCCTCGGCAAGCGCGTGGCGCGCAATCAGCCATGGTGGTGGTGGCGGTGGTGGTATTGGTGGTGATGATGATGATGCTGGCCATGTCTCTTGTTCCTCCCGCGCACCAGAAACCCTGAGCAGTGTTTGTTTGTGTGTGAATGTGCATCATTTTATTATGCTCTCCCTTGCATCGCCCTTTTTCGGGAAATTGCCTTCACTGCTTCTATGCTGGAGGTCAAGAGGAAGGCAGTGTAGCGGGCGTTGTGGTGGTGTTCCCTTTATTCCCTTTTATTCTTCCAATTCCGTTCGGTTTGGTGACTTGGATGATAACGAAGTCATTCGTTGTCGTGGTCGTGTTGGTGGTGGTGGTGGAAGCCTCACATTCCACTCCACCGATCCTTGCCAAGCCGCTGGGTTGTTGTTTGGAGCAAGATTTAAGGACCAATTCCACCAACGCCGCTTGAAACAAGGTGCATCATCCTGCACGGCGTGGCCACCGTCCGTTTCGGTTTTGCCTCGCGCATCAACGTGGAATGCCATCGTTCAAAGCGCCGACCAGCACGCACAACGCATGACACACCGAGAAGGGTGTATATCTCTCGTTGGCGCGTGGAAAGCAGCGACCCAGGAGAGCAATCGCGGCAAGGCACGACGACGCGATCAAGCCACAAGCGGCGAAACCGACAGAAGAGAGCACACACACAAAAAACACTCAAAACAAAGTCAGCACAGCACTGCCGAGTCGACTCGGGGACCGAGAGACATGCTGCTGTTGCTGCCGCTGCTGCTGGCGACTGTTATCGACATCACACACATACGCTGCTGCTGTGACCTGCTATGTTCTACCAACAACAACAACAACAACGGCAGATCCCACCAGAGAAGGTGCGATGGTGTGAATGTTAGGATTTGTCGATTCACCAAGGGTACGCAACAGCAGCAGCAGCAGCATCGATGGTATCCACGCACTGCTGAGACGGCGGGACCTACTGAGATGAGCACGAAAGGGAAGAGCGTGGTCGCCACCTCAGAGCAGCAATGCCATGCCATCTCATCAGGCGCTGAATATGATGGTATTTTCGATTCACAAAAAGGTAAGAATGCACACCGCAAAACAACGACGACGACGACGACGACAACGTTTTCGCGATTCCTGCGTCACCACTGCGCAGAGACCCCAGAGCGTGATGGTGACAAACGCCACACGCACCAGGCACCAGCAGCACGGAGCGCTCAAACCTGCTGACTGGGCACAGATAGAGCAGCGAGTGCCGCCTTGAGCGTTGCCATATATTTGCGAGCAACATAGCAAGCCTCTTCTTCCCCACGCGACGGTCCATCACGACGACCATTCGGGAATAAATCCCGCACAAGAAATGATATCCCCCCTGCCTTCACCGCATCCGTGGGTTGGTCAAAACGTAGCTGGCCGCAGAATGAAAGTGAAATTTAGCTACACTTTCGCACCGCGTCCCAGTCACCTAGGTTGAAGGTGGCAATCATACACACACGCAGAGGCGCCAGTGGTCCGTGTTCTGGGGCGTTCTGATAAACCTTGCGGAGTGTCGTGGTTTCCACTGTCTAATATATATACCACATCACCATCACCGCGGTCGCCCGCCGCGGTCGTGATGATGCTTCCCTGTTTGTTGTTTTCCTTATTTTCTTATTCACAACCGACCAAGCAGCCCATCACCGGGTTACTGCAACTGTGCTAACTGCAACGTAACGCAATGCTCGGGCAGAGCCGTGCGCACTCGATCCGGCCACAAAAGTATTTTATTTTTGTTGGAATCGGAGGAGATTCGCGGTTGCTCGCGGTTGACTAGCTGGCTCGCGTTATCAATTTATCGCCCTGACAGTTTTGAGAAGTCGTATAAGGGTAGAGGGGGTGTAGGCACAGTAGCAGTTTGGGAGCGGATGTGAAGTGCATTTCAGGGGTAGTAGGCCGTGGCGGGGGTAATAGTGACTTCAGATTCGGGGATCTGTGAGGGAGCCTACGTTCTAATATCTAACGCGTTCTGCCCACCGCAAGGTCCACGGAATGCCGTGTGCGAGTTCAAGGCCGTGTGTTACACACCAAACACGAGCGCGACCCCGTGCGACAGGGCGCCGGCAGGCTGCTTCCGGCCGCCTACTACTACTACTATTCATCATGAACATCGTCATCATCATTGCATTCTGCTGTGCGCGGCAGATCGGCGGTCGCTCGCTAGCGAAAGCACATTTTGCGCTCCACCCTTCGCCGAACGCTGATGCCCCGTCGTATGCAGGAGATGAGACCCTCGCTACCGTCGCCGCCGTCGCCAGACCGTCGACATTGGCCGTGATTAGAAAGAAGCCTCGTTGCAGAGGGTGTTAGGGCCGAAGGAACCGGAGAGGTCCTAAAAAACGGGAGTACCAACCAACCCACCAACAACCCCAAAAACTTACCTGGTTTCGTATCCTGTATGACGAAGTTAACCGGTTTGGCCTGGTGCGCCATTCTGTGCCGCTCCTGATATCTGCCTGTCCGGGAGGGGGTCAAAGGGGATCCACTACTACCGGGTGTACTACTAGCTCACTGATAAGATATAGTCACTCCCAGGTCACCACCACCGGCCGGTAAGTTTGGTTTTTTCCGCTAAAATTTTCTCCCCTTCATGCGAGCGCCTCGACGGCGTTCGACATCACACTTCAAAATGGCGATCCGCGACACAGCGAGGCGAGGCGCACAGCGGGCCGATTTTCTTGGCCGTCTGGCCGCGTGGGTTCTTGCACGATTATTGTTAATTTAGCACCACCAGAAAGAGGAAAGTTGCGGCCATCCGGGGATGCTGTTTTCGGGCGGATCGGACGTT
>NC_064875.1:30165938-30168438 GCF_943734745.1 Anopheles darlingi | reverse complement strand
ACACTACCGTCCCGCCAGTAGCACCCGGCAATCTTCTTTCTGACTTAATTTTCCACTTTCTGCAGCCAAAGATTTCACTTTAATAAGCACTTTTCATTTACATCTACCCATCTTAAGCAAGCCTCGATACCGTTTCCCTAGTGACTGTGAGAAGGCAGACTCTGGTCTACCTGTTGCACCGATCAGCAGGGTTAGCGTGATACTACGATTTGCCTGAAGATTGCGTACCGTATTTATACACCCAAAAACCCTCCCACCGACCCGGTTTCCGGTTCCCAGCACGCGCAAGCGACGTACGTCCTCTTCAGCAATCCCGTCATCACGTTCGAGGCTTTTATCAGTAACGCTGAGATTCGCGTGCCCACTGAGAGAAAACTGATGACGTCACGGATAACGGACGAAGGATACGAAGGTTTCATGCGCATCTGCTGTGCTTCCATGTCCGATCTTCCAAAGTCTGGATCGTTTCTCTCGCGCTCTCGCTTGTCCATTGTGCCGCCCAATACCCCATACCTTCCCGGTGTTCCGCATCGTCGGTATGTGTGGGATAGCGGGGCTCATGTGCGGTTAGTCTATTTGTAAGTTTTCTTCCCTTGTGCCGTTTTGCATGCACGCAATCGTAAGAGATTCGGTCAAACTGAAGCTCAGGATTGTTAATTGAATTATTAAATTTGGATTAAATTATCTCTCTCTCCCCATCGATCGCGGTTGCTGAGGCGACAGTCTGGCGCTTATGGAGGCGTTCGTGACCGGTACCGCAGTGTCGGGGCAGTAGTTACAGGAAACTATCCTTTGGCGATATGGGACCTTCGGTGATAAAATTAGTGGAATATTTCCGCAACAAAATTTGTACACTTCATGAAATTCTCTTTGTGCAGCATGTTGTGAGCTCATTTGTGATACTATACCTATACATGGGGTTACATATAGAAATGGGGTGACGTAGGTGAAGAGGTATGGCCAATAAAAACGCCATCTTGTGTATTGGAACGATGGCTGAATGCGACCGTTGCACAGTACCGATGATCGGAAATTGGTACCAACAAAGTGCAACAGGTAATAAATATGGTAATTTGTTTGAGCGTTACTTTGACTTTGACTTCACGCGGATGAAATCATCGATTGGCATCCTGTGATGGGTGATGAACTGTAGCAGCAAGGCATACCATGAGTTGATACAAGTGCTCCGTACACGAACAGATAGGTTACGTTTGTTAGGCTCTCTCCCTCAAATTAGATCTCAGTTACCCATTGTTATTGTTGTCAATGTGTAATTTACTTGGAAGTTATCTTGGAAGGCTTAGCCATATTGTCAACGAAAAGCAATAGTAAGAAATGGTATGCCAGAGCAATGCGGCCATATGGCTTGGCGTCCATGGAACCGAAATACGCATTCGAATTATTTTTTGATATAAACCAAAATGTATCAATGTACATCAAATTACGACTAACAAATTCATTAAAGCGTGGTCTATTAATAGTTTACTGTTTTATTATTATATATCATCCTCCACGCCTTCGGTGGCTAATATGCGAGCGAGACTATAAATGTAACGGCAATGCGAGCTCCACAAACAGCAGTGCGGCCACACGGACGTCGCAGCCCCCCGCACCTCTACTTACAGTGTTCACAGCAGAACCATCTTCAGCCGCGGAAATGACTGTTGGCTGGAGAGGTTCAAGCGCTTGATGGGATTACCGGTGAGGTTTAGCATACGGAGCGACGGAAACAGCCAAACACCGACGTCCAGCTTGCTGAGCTGGTTCTCCGCCAGGTTGGCCTCCTCCAGATACCCGAGCGAGATGACGCCATTGCCAGCGGTGGCGCTGAAAATTCGGTTGCGTGCCAGATTCAGCACCCGGATGTACGGCATGAACGAGAACACGTCAAAGTTGACCGCGTGCAGCAAGTTATCGCTCAGGTCGAGCTCCTCCAGCATGTTGAGATACTTGAAGCTGCTAATGCTCGTCAGGTGATTGTTGCGCATAATCAGCTTCCGCAGCGAGTAACTACGATCCGGATCGATGTACACCCGCGACAGCCAGTTATCGGCCACGTCCAGCTCGATGACAGTGTCGGGCATGTCGAGCCCCACCATCCGGACACCGTTCATCTGCAGGTAGCGCACGCGGCGCATACGATAGAACAGTTCGCCCGAGAAGATCACGATCGTGCTGTCGGTGTTGACGAAGTCGTAGTACTGCCCGATGCGGATCCTCTCGTACCGATCATCCGGGAACACTAGGCTACGCACGTCCGTCCTGGCGCTGATCCGCAGACGCTGCACGGTACACCACTTGTTCTCCACCACCTGACAGGCCACATGACTGTACCGTGCATCGACCAGACCGATGAGAGCGCCCGTGATCAGGAGTGTCCTTTTTGTTTTTTGTTTTTTTTTGGGGCGCGGAAGGGGACAGAAGAAAGAAGAGAAAGGACATAATGATAACACACGGGCGCACATACACAGCGCAACCACTCACGAAGGCAGAGGATGTT
>NC_064875.1:30155938-30160938 GCF_943734745.1 Anopheles darlingi | reverse complement strand
TTGTTTTTCCATGAGTCGTATTTTTGTTTTCAAAAACAAGGTCTAGCCAATTCGTCCAGCGCAGTGGCGACGGTTACTGTCGGGGGCTTCCGGTAACGCGCGAAGTGTTTGTTCTATGAACATGATATGATGTATGAACCTGCTAGGCGCTACTCAATGGTTGAATGAATGTGGCCGCTAAAGTCGTGCGAAATGGTTGGATACGCCTTTTTAAAGCAATTCAAACGAACATAACAAAGGAAAGGAGAAAGTTCGAATATTAGAACAGTACAAACAACATGTTTACTAAAGATGAAATCGAATGTAACATTTGACTATAACGATTTTGGTTCTGTTGATAAATGGAAACCCAAAGCAAGGTATAGTATAGTAGATCGAAATTGAAAACTGAGTGTCATAGATCTATGAAAAGTTATTCAAAGGGTGTCTACCGCACTCGTATCAACTAGGTGCGAAAACGATTCTCTAATGATGCGGCATGGAACGTCTTCCTTCCTTTGTCTGGTTCTGGTTGGCTGGTGGGGTTTTCAGCTATTGTCTCAGCTATCCCAGCCCTTGGCCTTGCACATGCGTCAAAGGCCAACATATCGGTGGTGTACCGCAGTGAACCACTAGTCGATCTTGCTCGTTTTGATGATAATGTTGTTCTCTTGCAGCATCGAGGCCGATTTGGCCGGCGATGACGAGCGTGACGATGGACGGGATGATGAGATCAGGTGCGGTGGTAGCGAGGTAGACGAAGCCAGGCTGGCCGCAGGAATGTTGGGCGTCACGTCGCCCGGCGTACCGTTCTTGATGAAGGGTGGATTGGTGACGAGTGGCACTGGCAGCGGGCTGAACAGAAAGGTGACTAGCTTGCACAGCAGCGTGCACAGGATGGCTTCGTGAAACACCGCGCATACACGGTAGTTGGGGCCTTCGAATGGGTCCTTCAGTGCTGGGCAGAGCATGTGGTTGAGGTTCACCTGTACCGGCTGCAAAACACACGCACACACCCCGAGGTGGTACTCCGTTACTTCAACATTCATGTTCATGTGGCAATCGGCCATCGGCGCTCTGTTACTGCAACCGTTACTTACCGTGGCCGCAATTTGTAAAACACCGAAATGGTAGATGATCAGAGCGGCGTAACCAATAACGTTCCATGTGAAATCATTTAAAGCTTCCATATTGTAGACACCTGCGGAGACGGTTCGAGAAGAGGAAAGATGTTTATAATTTGAGGTAAAAGCGATAAGAAAAGCGTAGCAGCGTACGCTGCCGTGTGACAACTTACCACCGGTCTTGAGTAAGTATATCGGTATTATCACCATGAGTGCATGCTGAATCCAGTAGAGGGATGCCTCGAGCGCTATCTGCCGGCTGTCCGTTTCCGGAAACATGAACGCCAAAAGTGGCCCATTCAAGTAGTTCATCTGCAGCCGAAATAGTACGGTTGAGCTCTTGGTTGGCTTGTTGCAGGCCAGCAGATAAATCTACCACACACAAAAAAAGAGAGGACAATTCGAAGCGAAACGCGTCAGCGAAAATGGAATGTCCCCCCCACCGGGGGGGGGGGGGGGGGGGCTTAACCGGGTTCCCTTACCTGTATAACAGTGGTTATGTGACAGGGATTTAAAATGTAGATAACAGTCCTAGTTGCAAATTTAAAGCCTATCTCAACGCCCAACGTGAGTGTCATAGTAACGAGAAGGAATTGTTTGCCCCAGCTCGGCGCCAGGGTATCACCGGGCTGAAGGCTCGAGCCTCCTCGCCCACCGGCCACCGATGAACCCGTCTGGCAGCATCGATGGCAGCAGTACTCTTCCGCCGACCCACTCGCAATCGAGGCGGACGAAAACGATCGCTCCCTGTGATGCGGTAGCAGCAGATCCCGTGGTTCCGGTTCCGCATGGCGCTGGTAGTGCAGATGGTGCAGATTGTGGTTGCTGCTACTGAGCGGCCGGTTGACGTTCAGAAGGGCACCACCGGGTGGTGGTGGTGCTGCTGCTGCGTTGCTGACGACAGTGCGCTCGGGTGGTTGACGCCAGGTGATCGGTTTTAACCGGCTCATTGACCATTTGATCGCTAGCATACACAGTGGTACGATGATGACGGTTTCGATCAGCTTCCGACCCGGCGTAAGGTACTCCGCACACTCCGGACCGGTATTTCGGGGCACTGAACCGTTAACTCCATCGTACGCCCAACCAAATTGCATCCTGGCGCGGCTGGAATGACTGACTGAACGGCGAGGCGAGTTCCAAATAGCAGCTGTGCGCAGATCCCCCGTTTGCGAACCCGATCGATCAAAACGTGTCGAGTGCTCCTGTCCGTCGTTGGTGTACAGCGGCCGGTTGTGTGTGTGTGTGTTTGTTACCGGTTACCAGTCGTTACACTTTTCTGCAAGAGCAAGAACATAGAAACAAAAACATGAAGCTAGAAATGTCGATACAGTATCAAGTCACACACAAATTGAATTAGATGTCCCTCGAAGCCCCCCCATTTACGGTGCTGTTGTGCGGAGTTAAATTAGATTACTATCGATTACCGCTACCATACCGAAAGTCTAGTGGCCGAGTGGCTTAGACAGTGCAAGAGCAATTGAACCATATTTCATAGAATACTGTCCTCTCACAGTCCGCTGTTTGTGCTGCTATGATTTGCGATAAGGCTACTTCTATCAAACTTTTAACCCTCTGCATCATCACCTTAATTTCATTCACAAGATTATATATGTAGGTGCGCAGAGTAAGTGCACTAGTACTTGATAGTTGCGCGTTTTCTTTGGCAGAAGAACCCTCGACGAGTAGTGGAAACAGCAGTGGAACAGCAGCACTTCACTTCAAGTGCAGGAGCGAACAACAGAACTGCCGCGAAACGCACCGGCAATACTTCGGTTTCGCTAACACTGACCGGAAAGAAGCGTGGTTACTTAACAGAGACACAGATCCCCGCGCCCGGCTGCTGGTGCCCGCACTATGACAACAAGCCCGCTATCAGGAACTGAGCTAAAGTGAACCGACATTGACCTCCTTTGCGATCCTCATCCTCTAGCAATCGGCAATCGTAATGATGGTCGCTATTCCTTCTATTCTAGTATATGTTGTTGATGATTACTCGCGGCATAAAACACGAACATAAGCACCACTGATACGTCGGACCGCATCGCACGAATCACAAATCAGCTCAGGGCGCGAAAAGAAGCCCACGAACTGAGACCGTGCATACACTGACCGACAGACTCTAGACTGACTAGTGCGCCTCTAGCGCACTCAAAACCTTTAGACGCACGAATTATGAGGCGTCGCTTTTCGTTCTTCGGGTTCTGTGCTCTGTGGTCTAGCGCTGTGGAGCTGTTTGAGCAATCTCTCATAATTCCATGCAATCGTGCACCACTCGTGAACGGTGCTTGTTGCTTGTTACCGATGTACGCACCGCAAAAACTGCACCACATCGCACGTGTCGCGTGGTGGCCACAAAATGGATTGCAAGTGCAGCGAAACGTTGTGGGGAACAATGTTGGTCCACACTCACGCACTGGGTGCATTAGCGTAGCCGGTGTTCACACGCCTTGCTAGGCAGACGGTTTGTTACTGAAGGGCAGTCGCGATTTAAAGAACACACTTTGGATGAATTCGTGTGGCGTGATCGTGGTGCAAGGTTGAACAGGTGCTAGGTTTCCATATTTTTCATATTTTAATAACGACACAGGTACAAAGTTCACTTTCGAAGGCTGGGTTTCGAGTGAAAGTCGATCGAACTGCTTGCCACAAAGGGGGGAGAGGGTTTCCCCTGTGACAAGTAGTATCATAAACCCTCCGACCACAAAGAACAAGAACAACCACCCCTCGAAACGAGAGAAAACACTCAATACCGTCCGCTGCGGGGCGATAGTTTGTCCGCTACAAAAGGGTGTACACTTTTCAAGTGTTCGCCTCAAACTAGCTCAGGTTCCTCGCTTCCGATGGGGGGGGGGGGGGGGGGGGTTCCGTGATGGCTGACATTGTCACGACACCACTCACTTGTCCATCTGGGCGTTATCGATGAAAGAGGCAGGCTATTCATCAAGCCGGGGAGACTGCGTTGACCAAATCAAACGGATCCGTCGTCCCTCTGTCCTCGCGCTCTGATCTATTTTTGTCTATCTATCTTTGTTTTGAACCGCTGTTTACTTTGTGCTTTCTGTGCGCTGTTCTCGGTTTTGTTGTTCTAGCGGATCAACGAACAGCAAAACAATCATTATTTTGCGATTCACTTGCACTTCCTTGTGCTCTTCCTTTTTATGGTTCACTTCAGCTCCTCTCGACTCGATTAAGCAAAACGATTAAGTGGCTTTGCACAACTGAAGCATACCGCGGAACCGGGGGATGTCTTGTGATGGCGATAGACTTGTGATGGTTGAATGGTGTGACGGAAACAACAAAAAAACTATTATAACTATGTGAATGCCAGCATATGGTATAGGGACAGTATCAGCCCCAAAGTTGGGAAAGAAGTTGGATGTTCTTCATTAATCATTCATTTTTTCCATCCCCTCAGTCCATGTGCTTATTAAATACCGTTTTTATTGAGATGTTTGAAGCTGTTACAGGTCGAGGTATGGGTCAGCTTGTGTTCTTTAGTTGTAGCACAATTATTGGATAGTTCAGCCCGGGCTTCAGAACGGTCATTTTATAACCAGACCAGACTTTCGCATCAACCACCACCTGACGCCCTGTGCGAGAGCGTGACATTTAGCAACGCATTTTCGTACGTGGCCGTTTCGTAGAAATGCCAACATGGTTCCGGATGGCACACAGGAATGACTAACGAACGACTTTCGACGGTGCATCGCTTATGTTCAGTAAATGTCATTTGCTGGCCCCGTATGCATTGTACCGTTGTGCAGCACAAAATGTACCAAGAACCACTGGGTACAACGACGACCACGACGACGACGACGGGAACATAGTCCGTGCCGATACTAGTTTGCTTAGTCAAAAAGGACAGGGCACGGTAAATCGATAGCTGGTTGTGCT
>NC_064875.1:30013438-30145938 GCF_943734745.1 Anopheles darlingi | reverse complement strand
CCCGTAATTCCCGCTTCTAAACGTTAGTCACCGCTACAGTGCTCTACTTCGGACCACGTACCAACAAACTTGGACAACGGTTACTTAAAGTCTGCGGCTGTTGGCTGCGAGAGGCTCTGTTGTGCTCCTGATGATGGTTAATTTGTTTATGATTTGATACAATCATGCTCGGCGGTATTTATACACCCAGCATCACCGCCACCGAGAGAGCATCACTATCCCCCCGTGCAGTTGCGCTAGTACCCCTTGGGTAGGCCTCGGTGCCTCGGTGCTGCTGCGCCAGGGCTAGTACTTTCGGTACGGTCCGGAGAATCTACTAAGAAGAGGCTGCTGCTGGTGGTGGTGCGCCATCTCTTTTCTTCGTCAAGCGCGCACCGTCGTCGTAGTGCATTGTCTGCGCTGTGTGCGCTTCGCGAAAGGCTCCCAAATCTTGGGCTTGAGGAGGGAGAGGAGGCCAAAAGATGAGATGGATGAGCAGGAGAGCACGCCTTCGGTGGCCGAGCGAGGGCGCGCGCGACGACGACGACGACGACGAGCCAGCGGCCGAAACCACCGAAACGGCGCCACAACGCGTGCAGTTTTCGCTTTCGGAAGAAGTGTGAACGGGCTAAGCGAGATGCTCCTAGATGTGGGAAAAGGTGGTGGAGGGAGGATCGCGAAGTTGAAGAAGCAGCAGCAGCAGCAGCATAACCTAGAGAACGGTCAGATTGGTGGTAAAGAAGATCGAAAGAGAATGGGGCACTCATCTTCGACTTCGCAGACCGCAGTGCTGCCTTTTGCGCAAGGAAGGGAAGGGGAGGATGGCAGTGCGACGAGCATATAGCGATGGCGCTGGAGAAGGGAGCTCGGTCGTCGGTGCGATCGGTCCTGCCGCCGGTGGCAGAACACCATCATTACCATCTACCATCTTCACCCGCCATAGATCCTAGCCCGATCGCCACACACTCCGGGTCTCTGATGGCGGTGCTGCCGATCTAGTAGATCGAAGGCACAGGCCAGACCAGAGCAGCGGGCCACCGAACCGAACCGAAAGTGAAACGGAACATTCACGAGGAAAAAATTGGTTCACGTGCTCTCGAGGCTCGGGGCCACCGACGAGGGCGGGAGGTACTTGAGACAACTTTGTAACCCATTCGCCGCTAGCAACCCTTGGAAAGGGGGGAGGGGGGGAAGATGATGTTGTCTCTATCGGTGTGCGCATCACATACACACAACACGTGCGCAGACACCCCGGGATCCAACGCGTGGTGCTTGCGCTCACGTCACCTCTCGGTACGACGGTTCCTTCACTTTTTGCCGGCTTCCCCGGGTTTGTTCTGCTGTAGGAGGAGGAAGAGGAGGCGTTCAATGGCTGGAACGAATGCCGAATTATGGTTTTATCAAGCACCGCCATTTGCCATTTGCTCGGAGGTGATCGAGAAAAGGTTTTCTGGAAGCGCGGAATCCTTTTTTACGCCGAATTAGCGGGCCATTCCATTCGCCATACTGCACACGGCCCGGCGCTTCGACTGAGACGAGATGTGCGCTGAGCGCTGATGAGTGATTGTGGCCGCAAGCAGGAGGGATCGCAGGCAATCTATTAGACCGATTGGGCACGCAGCTTCCGTGACGGATGTTGGCTACTGTTTCTGGGTGGATGCATCTCGCTGACGAGAGTTGCAATGATTTACTAACGCAAGGCACAGGTTGTTTGTGCGATGAAAAGGGCATTCCGCTGTAATAGGTTTCGATATTTTGGGAAAAAAGGGTGAAGATAACATCCAAAGTCACGTTTAAAATTGCTAGTATAGCACATATGCATACAATGTGATGGTTCAAAGTTTTATTTGTATCTGTTGACGATATTTAATCCTAATACCACCAGCTTGAGACAATAAACTTTGTGCTGCAATGATCTAGAAATACCTAAAGAGTGGGCTACGCTATTGTTAGTTAGCATAAGAGGAGGCTAAGGTACTTAATTTGTTTTATTCACATTTACTCTTTACATTTTTTCACGACTGCTTATCCCTTCAAGAGCTCTCTGGAATTCTTTAGGTATTCCATACTAAGGATGTCATTCTGCGTTAGGCGTTATTAGATGTTAATGCTATAAAGGACAAAATACATTCTTCATTCTTTAGTTAACCATTTATGTTTAGTTAACAGTTAACCATTTATGGTATCTAGCTTTGCTCGTTGTGGTTTATCTATGGACAAGAATAGACGTGAGTTGATCGAGAAACAGATACCAGGTGTATGCATATGAAACCGCCCTCCGTGTTCTTATAGCTATATCTCAGCCAAATGGAACCGTAGAACCGTTCTCAATGTTTCATTTTGTTCGTTCGGCATCTGTTAATCCAAATCGGTGCGCAATAGTTCTAATTTCACACTACAACCAATATTTTCATTGTGTACAAAATGGCAAGTTCCGTCCTTAAAAACTGCAAAATGCCGACATCGATAATTTTCTGCCTCTATTTTCAAAACTAGGCGATAGAATCGCATCAAATGCTTATCGAAGCTTATGGTTAGCATGCTCTTTATGAAACACAGTGCAAAGAGTAGTTTAAAAAATTTAAAAATGGCGATTTTGATGTGACAAACGAAAATCGCGAAAAACCATCAAAAACGTTAGATGACACCGAATTGCATTCCGTATTCGGCGAAACGGTTATTAGTGAGCTATACAAGCAACACTCTATCGATTTCGAACCGTAAAAACCGCATAAATCGACCGGAATATCGAAATTGATAAAACAGACCGATTTTGCTCGATGAAAATGCTTCGCCAAACCGTGGAAAACCGGCCAAGAAGACTATACAAGACCTCAATTGGGATCATTTATCGCTTGCGGCTAACTCATCACACTTGGCTCTATCGAATCAACACTCATTTGCATCGTTGGGACAGATACAGGCCGAGCAACGCTTCCATTCTTACAAAAGTTCGAAAAACTCGACCTGTAATTGGTTCGAAACAAAAGATCGACTTTTGTTTTTGACGAGGTATTTGTAAATTGCCTAAAAGATAGGAAAAATGTATAGCTAACTATTGCCATTTCTTTGAAGAATAAGAGTTTCTCCATTTTCGCAGAATAAACATTTTTTCTTGATAAAAAAAGGCGGTTTCATATGCATACACCTGGTATATATTTTTTTTATTGCTTCAACTTTAAATACGATCACCTCTTGCAACAATATTTACATGTGACCCTACCAAGTTACAACCTATGGTCCCCTTCCAGCACATTTTCCTATAGGCTACTCTGGGAGGGGCCAATTGTTCACATAACTACACCTGCTTTGACACGTCACAGTTTACCAGTAAACAGGAACAGTCTGCGCAACATTTACACTAGGACTAGGGCTATTCACAAAGGACGAGCTACGACTAATCTACATTTATATACATATGCGCTCCGTGCTGGCCTTATCACTTATGCCTCGCTCTCGCTAGAAACAGATATGACAGATCCTGCTTAACAATTGTTCGGATGTATGGAACATGGCTTGGTGAGCATTCAATTGATACACATAATAAGTATAAGAAGATAAGCTTCTTGATTTATCCCTTCAGTTGCGTCTTGCTATCCTATCTTAGCAACAGATAAAATGCATTGGTACCGAGAAGATATGTTATTTTGTCATTGCTGACATAGCCAAGTATACTTGTAAATGACGCACATAATATTGACTATGACTATGCACATGCTTCTTCTTGAATAGGATTACTACGAGTGAAAACATTCGCTAGACATGCTTTTTCATCAGCTAAGGCTGATAATCAGTAGCCCTATAAGTCTCCAAATACTTTTCAATTAGATTCCAAACCTTGCAGCCTTGTCGGAAGGTCGATTCGTTTACCATTAAATGCTTGTTGAATTATTGTAAATCTTTCGTAAGTCTTTAAATTTTTCGTAAGCCCAAATAACTCCTATTTTGGAAAGTGGCATTCAGCAGAAGTAGTGTCGGAACACTCCAACATCTTCAATTCGTTCAACGCAGAAGAGAGAGAGAAACAATGTGAATCATTCGGGCGCCAAATAGTGCGGTAACTGATAAATGACCTATCCCACAGCAGGAATTCTCTTCGGGGCTGCTTACAAATTCGGTGTAATTTCCTTAAAGTTTACCATTCGCTATGCAGTTTATTGCAATATGGTCGTCTCATCACCTCGCTTTTGTCTCTCCCTCTCTCTCTCACTCTCTTGAACTCCGTTGGTTGTTAACCAGATATCGGGTCACCTTTCACTTGGAATCTTCACAGCCATCGAGGCTTCGGGTTTCGGGGTTTATTTTTTCGGGGGCAAACAATTTGTCACCCCAATCACGGTGGCTGATATTGTCTGCCACTGTGTCTGCCAACCCAATGAAGCCAGCCAGCCCCCGATGCGGTGCGGGAGTGCGGGAAGACCAGAAAGTGCATCTTGTTTGTCCGAGCATCCGAGTGTCTGGCGCTCACGAAAAATAATACAATTAACGCATTTCAACTCCTTGACCCACGGCACTACTCGTCGCTTTGAAATAAAAGGAGGTCAGATTTGATCTGCCTTAACATTTGGATGTTACAAACCCACTACTGGGCGACAAGCAATTCGCCGTATCTCAGCTGCCGTGTAGCCCACGACGGTGGTCGACAACGGTAGAGATTGCTGCGAAGATTCACCCGCTACACTGACCTACCATGAGCTATGCGACGTCATGACCGAAGAAGCCCGTTCACCTAATTAGCAGAACCGGACGAAAAGGCAGACGGCAGAGGAATCCGTAATAACACGTGTGCGTGATGCATCTAGCTGTAGGTGCATCATTGCACCTGATTCGACCTCTATTGCACCGTTCGCCCATTCGCCATCAGTGACAGCAGCTAGCACCGCTGGATGGGCTACAGATATGCGTGATAAACAGCAATGACGCTTCCAAAAAGGAAAGAACTGAGTACAGAGTAGTCCGCTTATACCTTGCCCTGTACTTATTAATTGTTGGTTCGAATTATTATCAGGCTCGTCTATGCAATACTCCTCGGGCAGCTCGATTACGTGGTGATTGGAACACCCCAACCGCGATCATACGCGATGAAGGCGGCGATCCGTGGGATGCACTTTACCACACCAGATAACCTTCGCTCGGTCGAACCGATGAGTATCCGTCCTTATGGATCGTAGCAATTTCTGGTGATGGTTGACGTTAAAATTAATGCAGGGAGAGATGCCGGATGACCTTGGCTGAAACGGCTGCCGTAAGACCGAGGTACGGCACGGTGGTACGGTGAACGGCAATATGTCAGTTAAATGTGTTAATGGACGCGCGGATCTGCTGTAAGTACTGTCACACTTTTGGGGTGTCGCGTGAAAACAACATAATCAAGGCAGTGTAAACATTAAGATAAATCTTTAATATACATGATAATTCAATCAGGATGCAACGTTTCCTGGAAGCGAAGTGTGAGAGATGGAGCTGGGAGGGTAGTGTGATAATTACATAAATGGTTCCCATGCCGCAAGCATGATGGGTTTATGAAGATTGAAATTTTTGGTGGGATGGTCATGCAATGCGAATATAAGATGATCAGATTTTTGATCATCTGTTGAAGGTAACTTTTGAATCATCGTCTTTCAATACCCTTATATAACGTGTCCTTGATCTTGTCTTTTACTTGAACATCAGATGATCATAAGGGCCAAACAGAAGCATAATGTGACTTCTCTTTTTCAATAAGTAATGCAAAAATTAATCCGGATTTTTGTTGCTAGTTCCATACTAAGCTCCCTTACAAAGGAATTTAAGATTTGGGATAAGCTCAACTGAAAGAACGCTACAAGCACAACGTCGAGAAAGATAATCAAGAAATGTGTAAAAGCAATCGGCAGCATTCGACTCCGAGCACCTTCTAGTATCTGGATATTACGACATCGCGGATCACCTGTACAAGAGCTATCGGTGCTTGAAACTGGATCACAAGTGTAGCCACGGAGGGGCTTCTCCGTGAAGAACACACTTCACACACCGACGCGCGGCCAGATACACGGTGACGCCCTCGGTTGCCTTTCTCATGGACCGTATGCTAACACTACTATTTTCACGCCCGATCCTCTCTACCCGTGCGAGATGCGCCTTTCTAACCGCCATTCTATTATGCACCAAACCCGGCGACGGAATGGGATTGCAATTCTCGCAATCAGATTCGTGTCAGTGTGGTCGACGGTGGCCTTAGCCTTACCATTAGACCGTGGAAACCCACCGGTCTCGTGGCAGCTCTGCTCTCGAACGTCATGATCATCAGGCTGCCATCTCTAGATCATTTCTTTCGCGGACGCGGACCGAGGAACGCACGTTCGACCGCGCGCACACACACAACATCCATCCTGCGCAATGCAACAGAACCGAACGCAAATGCCGTCGTCACCGTACGCGGTACTCAGCGCCCCTTCGACCGGCGTGTTATTCGCGCGTGGCTCGATCTTGTGCCGCGCGTGTCATGATTTACGGAATCGCCGCTAAGCGCCGGTCACTCCGGGTGTATTTTGCTTTACCCGCGATGCAGTAATACCGCTTTCCCTTGGCCCAAACCTTACCTCCATCCATGGGTCCATCCACCGCTGTGATGCGTTTTTGTGATGCAGAGCTCACCGTCACCACCACCATCAGCGCCCCGCGTGCGACACAATCGCGAAGATGCATCCCAGGAGTTCGGTCGCTTCGCAAGAGAAAACAGGCTTCCTCGTTCGTAATTTAGCCCTTCTCGCGGGATTATGAAATGGCTCTGATAGATTAGCTCAGCCGAGAGATGTCCGCCCAGTTCTGCCGCGTGTTGCGATGATGTGACGCTTACCAAGTCCAAGAGAATGGACCACCAATGCTGTCCAGTGGTACAGATATCGTTGTGGTACATCTAATTGCATCAAATCAGTTTCGCACGTGCCGCACGCCTCCATTAACAGGTTCAGTATAATTGTACAATGTAATTGCCGTTGCATTCAAATTTGCACAATCTAATCCGATCATATCGTTTCAGATTCAGGGATCGTGGATCGTGGAACGATGAATCATGCGATTATGATACTGAAGAAGAACGTTCTGCTGCGTTCTGCGAGCACTCCGCAGGGAGAATGAGACACAGAGAGAGAGGAGCACGATCTACGAGCAAAGATGTTTCAATGGAGCGTTGCAGGGGTCCCATAAATCCCAAAAAAAAAAAGAACAAACAAAATGCTGGCAAACATGGCAAAACTGGCAGCGAACAACTGCCCAAAATCACGAACCTTACCGTTGACCTTTCGCCAGGGTCCAGATGTGGGTTTTTTAGGAGCATTGATTTATGGTCACTGCGTTAGGAAACTGGACCAACAATAATCGATAGGGCACCAGCGCCGCCAGCGTGCTCGCCGGTTGAACCTAGGTCAGGATTTCTCCAGCTGCCAATCAACAGCAGCAGCAGCAAAAGTGGTGCAACAAGGAACGATGCTCACGAAGATGGCGGACCGAGCGACACTATCGATGCTATCGCCGATGCCGATGAGAAACTTTACTAAACTGACACAGGTGCTAGGGACAAGGGTAGCGCATGAGTGGTGCGGTGGAGACAAAAAGAGAGGCCTGTCATGGTGCGACTGTGCCTGTGCTCCAGCAAATCCAGCTTGTTTCGACAAGTGTTCTCACACTAGCCCGGTAACGGACCGCGACGGATCAACAAAATGATCATAATCGATCGTGGAACATTTGTCTAGTGCGTCGAGACCGCTGGCCACCTAGCCGCTGGAGCGCCACTCAGTAGTTTGATTGCGTTCGATTGGTAATCGAACGGTGCGCCATTAGACCAGAAAGCAATTTGTTATTTGACCCCCCGCCCTTCACGGGGCGCACTTTCGGTAGCTACTACTACATTCTCCGATTGAAACTAATTATCGAGATAAAATGGTGGCTTGCTAAACGCATCGCAAGCAGTGTCTATCTCATCTGCCGTGGCATCCGCGCATCCACGACGCAATGCACATTCGCGCGTTGCTTGTTGTTGCACACAAAAGCGGATTGTGGATCGAAGATAAGCGACCGGAGCAATTAAGAGTATGACCACAATTTGCGATTCTAAAATGGCCGCTTGGCTTTCGCTGCGTCGCTTTTGTGGGAGCTCGTTTTGTAAAGAAGCACAGAAGGGTGTGAAGTTGAGACACCATTTTAACGGGAACGAACGAGATCATAATTTCCCAACTCCCAACCTTTTGGTGATGTGGTGGCCATGCGGTACGGTTGCATAGCAACCTCCCATCCCGTTGCCGATGAACGATGGGGAACCCATTCGAATTCTCGCCAAACATACGAGGGAGAATCAAATATAAACGAGACTTTATTTTTTGCAAATTTAATTTTGGTTTAAACGCACAGAAGGTATTTTTTTATTTTTCTACATAAGCTCCTAAGTCCGAAACACATTGTACCCAAAGGATAGGCAGCTTTTTAATATATTTCTCGTAGAAAGATGTTGATCGTGTTGGCAGCCAATTGCGCAAATGAGGTTTCAGCCTCAACATCATCGATGAATCTTTTGTCTCCCAAAATTTCCTTGAGAGAGATAAACACATGAATGTCACAGGGTAACAGGTCAGGACTGTAAGGAGGTTGTTTCAATGTTTCCCACCTTAGTTGCTCAATTTTTGCTCTAGTAATGGCTGCAAGTGTTTATGGTCGAGCATTGCCATGAAGAGAACCACTTCCCTTATCAATATGTCCCATATTTAGAAGCGATATGCAAGTCGGATCTCACTTAAAACATTACAAGAATCGGACGCATTAATTGTCCTGCAGTGATTCGACGTCTGTCATTCTCAGTAAGCCGTCTAAAGGATTTAATGGTATGCACTCTTATGCTGGTGCTAGGTCTGCGGTTATGGCTCTCATTTTCAACACGATTATGACCCAAAAAGATTTTTTTAAGCTATGCAACCACTCTGGCTCGCGTCAGTGTCTCTTCCCGGAAGTGCGCAGTCGATCTCCTCAAGATTTCGATAAATTTTACGACTTCTACGGCGAGAAACTTTATTATAATATGTTGCACAAACGACGAAGGTACCTCATACAGCGAAATTATTACTGTGGACACTGAAAGAGTTCAAGGAGGCGATCCAGGGCGCTTTTCCTATTTCGGACAAACCAACCCAACAACTAAAAAAGCGAGAACGTTCTATCGTCATTTTTGTGACCGTAGGACGAAAAGTCTCGTTTATATTTGATTCACTCTCGTACGTTCGCTTTTTCGTTAATTCTCGCCACTCGCGACCGTCGCGCGCTGTTGCGCTATGTCAGCTGCATGCCTGGCATCTTCTGTTGGATGCACAACATACAGTGCAGTAGTGGGTCTAGCAACATATTTGTATCACTTAAGCCCGTGGCCGTACTATACTGGCTAAGATGCTCTGGATCCCTGCTGCTGCTGCTGCTGCTGCTCGAGATGGTCACATCAGATTGCGGATTGTGGAAAGTGTAGTAGCGCCAGGCACCTCATCACAACTCCAGCGCGCAAGGTGGCAGCTGGACCGCCTATTGTGTAACAGCCCACTAACCCGCATTGTGCAATGGCGTCCAGAAATGCGAACGGACGGCCGGGTTAGTGCTACGATATCATTAAGTAAATTGAAAAATAAAAAAGAAATTGAATTGCTGGTGCTGCTGGTGCTGCTGGTGAGCAATTCGATCGATTGAAGCGTCTGGCGCGTTGATCGGGGAATAACCTTTACCGTTTTGGGTGGTCGGCCCACCAACCCGTGCAATCGGTTTGCGGGACTGGCGGGAATGCACATTCAGGGTGGCTTTATTTTATGCAAAAAAGAAAATGAAAAAAAAAACAAAACCCGAACGGCGGGCGTCGGTGAAGACTCCATTAAACAATTCATCACTTGCAGCAGCAGCAGCAGCAGCAACAGCAGGCCACGGCCTGCTTGTAAATGGTTTTAATTTTACAACCTTTCCGGTTGCTACCACGGTTGCTGTGGGTTCGTGGCGGTTCCATCTTGCGGCGCCATTCACCGGCGGCCTAATTGGTGTGAAGTCAGTGTGTGTCTTGGTGTGGATCCAAGCGGCTAACCGATGGGCCGATGCCCTCCCGAAAATGGTCTGGGCTGCGTCTGGGCCACTAGCCGATTGAGTAGGTCAATCCGGCGGGAGGGGGCCCCCTCTCCGGTGCGCAATTGCCGGATGCCAGCAACTTTCAGTCAAATCCCGACAGGCTCCGTCGCGGGTGAGGCTTCAAGGTCGCCGCCGGAGAAGATGTAACCACCGTCGCGGCGGCCACGGCGTGCGTTCACATCGCACGTGAATGTTCCGCAAAAAAAAAACGCTTTCGGGCGACGGGTTGCGCGGTGTGGCTAATTCAGCCAATGGTGGTGGTGGTGGTGGTCGAGGTGAAAATGGTTGGTAACGGTTTTGCGCCCCATAGGCGGCCAATAGGCGGCTCCATGCTTCCACAAGACACTTTCATCCGCCACGGCACGGCATGGGCGGGATAACATGGCGCGGTGTGGCCGGAGTGGTACTTTCATTTCGAGTAAGGTTGGATCTTTACTTTTGAGGGCGATCTTCTCGTCGGGGCCCCGAACAAATGGCTTACTATTTAAGGAATCTGCTTGAAGAGCGAAACAATCGCGCACCGCACCGGGATGACCTTGGAAGATATCGACGACGACGACGACGACGTGGAACGGTCTGCTCCGTACGCTTCTTCGACTTCGTCGCGATCAATCATCGATGCGGCCAATCTAAAAAGCATATGCGAACCACGACTTACTCGCACTCCATGCTGCACTGAGCCACCGAAGGGAAGAAGAGCAAAAGCATGTTCGTTTTGTGCTCCAATTGGCCAAGTGCCCATTAATTACTCGTAAAATCTGTGCGTTTGTGTGTGACAGGGTGTAGCTAATCATGAAAAGGAGCAGGAAGAGAACACGAGAGGGCAATACAATGCATCTCCATGAAACAAAATCCTCAGCCATCGCACTTATTTGGTCATGACGAGGCTCTAGAAGGGATGAATGCAATGGGGTGTAAGCAATGGGTTGCGACTTTGTTGATTAAATTCAAGGGCATCCGTTTGGCATCTAGATATCAGCCCACGAACCTTGAAAAGGTGAATGCCGAGGAAGGGGGTCACTAGAGCTGTTTTGAGGATGGCGCCGATCCATGGAAATGATTTGTTGTCAGCTCGCAGCGGTATATCGGAGGTTGAGGAAGGTTTTGCTAAATCCACACAATGGGCAGAGAAGGTTAACATAGGAGGCTGGCCGGTCCGTGTGCGAACCATCTGCCGTTGGCCGAAAATGGGTTCCACTTCCTGCTGGTTGGACTCGCTGTTGCAAATTGGGACAAAAGCCGCAAAATGCTGCATGAGATGAGTTCTTTTTTAACTTCTTCTAGTGACTTTGTTCGAACTGTTTAAATTTTAATAATTGCAATGCATTCTTTAGTATTTCATGTCATGCGTTTTGAGTCAAATGCGGTGAAAACAAGTTGTTCTTTTTACTTTCTTGATGAAAATGAATCGAAATGATCTTTCATGTAGGATTATCCACTTATTATCAACTATTTATTGAGTTTATAAGAGAAAAATAAAACCATCACGCAATTTGTCTATTCAATTGGCTAATGAAACTTCTTATTGCACAAGCTTGTGGTCCGTGCTGTGCTCCGTGCAGTATGTTCTTTCCTTCAGTGATTGCGCGAAATTCAAGAAATTGTAACAATCTCCCTCCCTGTGATCCATAGGAATCTCTGCATGATCTACAATCACGGCGATGTACCATACCATGTTTCCATACCTGTGATCAAACACAATCAGGTACTTTCATCTCCATATCGTACATCATCTTTAACCGTTACGATGCCACGATGGTACATTCACGATCGTTCGTTTCCAGCTGGAAGTGAGGTGCAGGTGCTCGCTGTGCACCATCGATACCGCCGCATCGTGACATAAGTGGTCGAAGAATGGCTTATGTAATCTCAGTCACACACACACATGCACCTGACGATAGTGGTGGGGTGTCTAGAAGTTCGATGCCATTCGTTCAAACCCATAAGGCAGTGCTGTGCAGCTCAAAGTATATCATGGTACATTGAAGTACCACCGCATGATCTCACTTTGAGTCATCTGTCAAACACATTCCCCCACGTGTTGTGCACCAGAGCACGCTGCGAGATCCGTTTTCTCATCAAAGGTTAGTCGAGCAATGCGAGCGTTCGTTCGTTCGTTCGTTCGTTCGTTTGTCTGTCTGTCAGACGAGACGCTATCTGACGCATCCTTCGAGCTTGACACGAGCCGATCCTACTCACTCCGGCACCAGAGTATCGTGTCTGACGAGTGCTAAACGATCGAGTTGTGACGAATGGCACTCGCCCTTGGGGTAGTTCTGGCAGGAGGCCAACAATTAGTGATTGTTTCGAATTGATCTTGTTAGAGGAAGTCTATGTGTGTGTGTGTGTGCGCCTGATTCCGATTTGGCAATCTGCTTGCTTCGGCATTTCGGAAGAGGAATCGTGAAGGGCGTACGATCGCACTCCAGCGCGCACTCCAGCGCCGAAAGTGTACTTACGGCCCCCGGGTACGGCCCAGGACCTTCATTAAAGTCCCCATTGATACACATGACGGTATACAACGCCAGTGAATGTGTCAGTGTTTGCTGAATCCATTCTCCGAGTCGCGCGCGCGCACACAGGAAGCGACCGCTTGATCGTCCCTTTCCCACAACGGAGGTGTTTTTGGGGAGAGATCAGATCGATTAATCAAAAGCAATTATTTATGCTGCTCGCGTGCGAGGGTTGCGTTTTCCGAGGTTAGGTCGTCGTGTCGTGGCGGCCATTTCCTTTCCAGCCGGTGCTGGCAGTACTGGCGTGAAGCCGCGTCGTTGGTAAACCTGACCTCGGCGAGCTAAACGGCGATGGAAGATGGAGTTGAACTTGAATCGTGCAGCATGTGGCCGCAGCGCCGAAGATCGCTAATCAACAAAATGTTGGCTCGCGTGGCCGGGTGCCTCGACTGAACCGTGGCGCCTCAAGTGGCGTGTAAACACCATAGCGGTGTCCCCTCGTTGACGCGTTTCTCGTTGACCCCACGGGGCTTTAAAAGCGCGACGGATGTAGATCAGACGCGATTGCGGATCGTTTACGGTGGCATCAAGTGACATCAAGTTCACACGTTCTACACTCTCCTTTTTGGAGTCATCGTCGCTGGAAACGGATGCAGGGATGCCCGAGGGTCCCCCAAAAAAGGGGCACGCGAACGCTCACGATGGCGACTGTCACGATGACACGATGAGCGGAGCGTGTCTCGAAGCGATGCAAAGGACCAGATAGGCCGGATCAACAAATCTGCCATCTTGGACGGTGCTAGGAACACGCATTTCAAATCGTTTATGATTTGTTTATTCAACACTCCTGGGGTTTTAATTGTTGGAGATTTCACGCGAGGATATGTTTAAAAAAATATATACATTTTTATGCTGTTAGTTGCTAACATGTTGGCCAATACTTAATGTACTATTCACCTGGCAGCATTATACTCGCCTGCAGCTACAAGCAATCACTATGCAAATCGCAATCAATGCAAACGTGTAAAAGATAAAGAGAAAGGTTTTGCTATGTGTGATGTTGTTGTGGCCATCTCTCGAGAGCCGAATGCATCCTCAATTATCGTCCTCAGAAATGTGCAAACTGTAATGGTTTGCCGCAGGCAAAGCTAATCGCTAATTGGCAATTGCTGGCCTTCGAGTTTTGTCATTGCATCCCCATAAAGGCGGGATCATTACACTGCTGCGCGATAAGCATACCATCACGCCACGTCTGTTACATGTCTATAATCATCGGAAAATTTAAAAGAACCAGCAGGAATGGTACGAATATTACATAAAGCGATTCATACAGTATGGAAAAAAAGTTTATCCATCCCTACAAGAATTTTACGTTTTAGCTGTTTTCTCCAAACATCTACGTTCAAAAATAAAAAATCGTATATCATTTATAGATTGAATTTTGATTCTTCTTTGTTTTACATTTTACTTTTTTTCAAACTTCAAACTAGAAAAAAGATATTACAAAAATAATCGAAAAAGGTACGAAAAACACGCAAAAAAAGTTTATCCACCCCATACAAAGCAATGTATGGAATCGTATAGTATCGTGTGGTCTTCTCTTCAAATTAATCAAAAAAAAATTTTTCTCTCCTTTTCAAGGATGCAGTGTACTTCTTTAATCTCATGCGCATCTTTTAAGATCCTGTTGATGGGTTTTTTAAATATATATGGACGGACGAGCCGTACGTTTAACCCTGTTGATGGTTATATCGCCTAAAATAATGGAGTTATGCGTCAAAGAAGTTCCTAATAGTTGCTGATTTCTAAGATTTGTTGATAGAGTTGATAAGATTAAAGAAGATGAAATGTTGCGAAAAAATTATCATTTAATTTTTTTGAAGAGAAAACCATACAAACAATATAATTTTCCGTGTAAAACGATACAATTACCTTTCTTGACTATTTTTGTGATATCTTTTTTTCTAGTGGGTCTTTAAAGTAAAGAAGAATAAAAATCCAATCTATTGATATAAGATTTTTTATGTTTTGACTTAGATGTTTGGAGAAAACAGCCAAAACGTAAATTCTCGCGGGGGAAAAACTTATTTTTCATACTGTATATGGCTGATGCGCTCGGCTGATCGGCTGTTTGAAGTTACCACCAACGATGATTGGGGATCAAGACTTAAGACTGCTTTCTTCGAGGGCTTCTTCAGGTGCGGTACGAGATGAAGTGCGCTACGAGAGCGATCTTACAAGTGACGCCCAACCAATTGACCAACAACAACACTGGACGACTCAATAAAAAAACTCATCCTACAAGCGATCATCCGTGAACTTCAAATCGAAGTTGAGTATTCGGCCAATTGGAAGTAATGGAAAAAAACATCACAACACATACACACAACACACAACACTGGAAAAGCTATAACTCGTCGCATCTCAGGATGAACGAAACCAATCAGGTCGGTTTATTGAGAGGCGATGCTTCACCATAATCGAGACACGCGGCTGAAGGGTTTGAGGCCCAACATGGTATTCGAGGGCTGAGTGGATTCTGATTCTGTACTTGGTCAAGCATTTTTTCCCTCTCCTCTGAGTTCTCAGCTAATTAATGTTGATTGTTTGCCATTGTTTTGGATAGAAAATTTTGACAATAAGCTATATTATAAGCCCAGTGACGGAGCAATTCTAAAAACAAAAATGTATCCACGACACTAACCGAAGTGATCGTCCTTTCGATTGACCTTTCAACCTGTCTATTACCTTCAACCTTTCGGCCGATCCGAACCGATGAGCCCACGGCTACCCTTTCGCCTGGCGGGGACGGGAGTGCCCCAATCCCAATCCCAGCCGAATTCGCACATAAAAATCCCAAACTTATGACTTTCGCAGGTCTAATTAAGTGAAACAATCATCATTGACAAACCTCCCCAAGGAAAAAAATAAGCAGCAACATGCACCGATCCGTGAGACCCCAAGATGATAATCCACCGCGATATCTCGATGGGTTGCTTCTTCGAGGTACCGGTACCAGATGGGTTGCTTCTTCGAGGTTCGATTAGTAGGAGGCGGATGGACTCCCGATGCGATGCGATGCGATGTGGCATGCGAGCCGGGGCATTCATTGGTTGGATTGTATGGTGACCTTGTCAATCCGCAGCAAAATAAATTTAAATCATCATCCGCTCCCGTAAGCGGAATGCGATGAGTACCCTTTTTGACCATGATATTTGCTTGCGTCCGAGTCCGCAATGTGTGTGTGTGTGTGCGACCTTATTGTAGATTTCGGCATCAATTACCACGGCACGGAGGACTGATTGAATTCGCCTGTTTTGCAATGCTAATTCGGTTAACCAACCGGTCGAGAAAAACTATGAAATTGGGTTAGAGCAGCGCAGTCACCGATGCTTCAGTTATGCCAATATGATCGGTCAATGTTTTTGTCCTCGCCGAAAAAATCATTGGACCAGGCGATGAGCTATGTGTGTGTCAACTGTGATGTCAAAAACACGTCGTAGGTCGTGCTTCTTACCTTCGCTAAGGGCATCAGCTTCCTCTCTATATATAGCCCGTCACCAACTGCCAGCAAAAAAAAAAAATGGTACGTCTTACGAGGTCTATTGACCTCGAAAAGTTCGGATTCTTCCGAGCACCTGTAATTAGCAGCATCCGAGCACACAGCCACGGGTGCTTCTTTACCAGCAGCTCTTCCCTTCAAGCGCTGCGAATGCAGGTGGTTCTCGTTTTTATTCACCATTTTCTATTGGCTTCCCGAAAGCACTTCAGTTATGCGAACTGACCGTCGAAATGCTACGCGCGCTGTCCCACGATGCTCTAGGCACATAACTAAGTGGCACTTCCTGGATGGGTGGTTGGCTGGGGGTGGTGCATAAAACGTAAAAAGAATATGCTTTAAGCGCCACACTAACACCCGCTTTTTAGAGGGATCCAACGCGAGGTGGTGATGAGCGAGGAGGGTTTGTAACCGATCCGTTCATCCCACACTGAGTGCGGAATTGTGATGGTAATTTGAGGCTTTGGTCATAGTATTGTGGCGAGGCGTTGATCGGTCTGATCAGACCAATCGAACAAATCATAGGGCTGCCAGACGGTTCGCTTTTGATCGATCGTGTCAAAAGCGCGGAATGGCGGACCCTTTTACTTCTCGCTTCACGGGAAAATCGGGGAAAAATATGTACAACTAACTTCGTCTTGTCGACATTTTACGCAGGGCATGTCGAACTGATGAACATGAAATTTAACTGAAGAAACCGTTGTACGCCTTTTATGGATGTTACAGAAAACTAAACTGCAGATTAAGAACAATAAAACGTTTGTTAGAAATACGCAAATTAAATTGTATCCCTAGTATTCAATGTTTACGCAGATAATCGTTTTATTTTCATAAAGTTAGGCTATCATTCAGCGATATCTATTGATTACGATTTGTAAGAAGAGTAATTTGAATATAATGTATTAAGTCCCCGAATTCGTTTTTTTAATGTTTGGCTCAACAAAACCCATTTATATTCACAACCAAAAGAATATTTACATTAATTACAATTTATTTTCTTGTTTTCTTGGTTGGCCCCAACGTTTTGTGTCTGTAACGTAAAAATCTCTGATTCCAATGGTTTGAAGCATGCTTACACTTTTTTTTGTGTTGTAGCATGTTCATCATATACTTAAATCGCAATCGATAACTTTTAGCAGCCTTATTTATATCTTCAAATAAAAGAAGGTTTTTAAACTTCCCCACAAAACTCGACATTTTTAACTCGAGGAAAAATATGTTATGGCTAATATTATGAGCAGTGACTAATATTGCTTTAAAGATGTTTAGTTATACGTTAAAACGGTATAACGTAGGTGGTTATGAAACTGATCCAAAATTAGTGGCGCCAGCTTTTTGCAGAATCGAAAGCACTAATTCAGGGACCTAATATCATTAAGGCAAAGGACGAATAACAAGAGTCGATATAGTTGCATATAATTGTCTATCTTCGAAGGAAATTTAAGCTAAATTTCAGCTTCATGTTGATCTGAATAAGATTGTAGAAACAAGTTGTACAAAATATGTGCCATTCGTTAACTGTTAATTGTCTAACTATAAATGGCCTTCTACTTCAAGATTTTGTCAATTTAGTATATTTATACCAATATGATACGATCTTTTTTTTAGCTTTTTAAAGTTTTACACATTAATTCATCATTAATTCATCATTAATCTATTGAAGACTCTGGGCATCTAAAATATTTTTAGATTAATTTAATCAAAACGAAATAAAAAAATCACCTTCAATCGCAAGGAAGCCAATGCCGCCAGTTAGATTGAAAAGCACTTATCATTCCATTTACTGCATGCACTCAATACATTATTTCCCCTTGCTGTTGTTTTTTTTTGCGCAATCGCTAGCATGCAGTATGTGTATCACTCAAGGTTCCTTCCCCCGGCCCCTGTCACGGTGGTGGCAACATCGACACGTTCCGTGACAAACCGAGACAGTTTGCAAACCGTACACAAAAGAACATTTGTTTCGCATATGAGCATGATGAGTAAGGACACGGTTTGAAAACCACGATTGCAATCTGGCCGCAAACGATTCGCCGCAGTTCAAATGTGTGTGTGTGTGTGGATGCTCCGTCCATTTAAGGGCCTGTCACATCGATGCACACCAGCGGGGGGAGGCGATGGTGCCACAAACATCACATCAGATGCTGATTCATCTGCTGCACGCGAACCAACGGCGGGCGCGCGTGCGACGATCAGCTGGCGTTGTTGTTGGAGTAATGCGACGACGCCGCCGCCGCCGCCGCCGCCACACAATCGTCGTCCAAATACGCGATAAGGCATCTTCCTCGTTCTTCATTGCGAATCGCGTGGCCCCATAGCGGTGCATACCATTCGCCAAAAGACGCTTCGCTCTTCGTGGGGCTGTAGAATGGACCGCGAAACATTCCCTCGCTCGGCACTCGGAGTCAGGCAGACGACGATCTCGTGGTCGGCTATGTAGATCGCAAGAGATAGCCGGTGCCGACGGTGATGGCCACCATGCAACGCGGTGGTGGTCTGGCAAATTCAAATCATTAATCTGATTGGGCCACATAATGATACTTTGAAGGATACGGTACGACTCGCTGGCGGTTGCAGGGAACCGGGCTGAGAGCTTTGGCGCAAGCGTAGGAAAATGGGAAATGGGGGGCCGGGTTTCTAACGGGTTTTACTGGGGGGGGAGGCAGTCTGTTTCGGCCAAGGTTGACACAGGGCGCAGTCACAACGTGGGAGTTGTGATTTGGAAAAGCGTCTCGCCCCATCATCATAAAGCACCAAACTCCGGTCTAGCGCGCACCAAACATTGCTCTGTTGTGGCTGGGGAATGGTGCGAAATTGAGTCTCCACCACTAAATTACTGCAGACACTCCAGCCAATGCGCCAATGTGAACGGCTCTTCGGGCCCGACCGTCTTTTCATATCTTTTCATTAAATTACCCACGGGGTAACCCCGCGCGCGGTTTTTTTTTTGGGGTGGTCGTTTGGTCATCCGGAGCCCGCGATAATTCGCATGAAATGTGGTGGTGAACGGAAATTTGGCGGGTGGCCACCACCACCACCACCACCACCCCGTCCTTCCGCGGTCACTACTGTGCACCTGTGGGGACGATGCAAATTACTCTCGTTCAGTTGAGGAAATGGATCGGTCCGCGATCGCTGGACTGGACTGGAGATGACCGCGAGGCTGATGGCTGATAATTGGTTTTCGGGGGCGAGGGGAAGAATCATTTAAATGTCACGATCGCGATCGCGTAGGAGTCTTAGCCTTCGAAGCGTTTTACGAAGCGTCCGCGCTGTAGAAGCTGCTTTCAGTTTATTTTCGTCAGACTTTACATTCCATTACCATTTGAGGATGATTATGGAACGAGCAGCTCTAGCAGCGCCATGGCAAGGACAGCGGGTATAAGAGCATGTATTGAAGCCGGAGCATTGAAAGGAGATGGTCATCGTGAGGTGCGCTTCTGGAATAACGAACGGCTGTATAGAAGGAACTGTCATAAACCCATCGGCGGTTCTTGATTTAGTTGTTGAATCAGAGCATTTTTTACATATAAGATGGCAAAACTGCAAGAATTCTCATTGTTACAAGATAAAAAGAAACAAGGTACTATATAGAAGAGAGAACTTAATTGAATGTAACCGCTTTTCTGAATCGAATCAATGTCGAATACAATAACAACAGTGTTTGTTTATTGCTAATTTTTATTGCAAAACATCTTTCGCAAACATTTCTTTCCGTGTATGTAACGTCTTTAAAAGAGCTAAACCAAACAATCTGAGAAAAATGTATGGGCTTAAGTTGTACTACAATTGGAACCTTCTTCAAATCGCGAATTGCATTAACGATGCCATTGAAGACCAATCTCAAAATGCCATTTAGACAGATTGCTGCTTCATTTTCAAATTAGAAATCTTTCATTGCTGTACCTTCATAAACATCATTGAATCCTCAAAACCGACTAGTTTGGCGAGGTATAATAAGAACGTTAAAATTGCGATAGGTCTGAAAATCCAGATCCTTTTGTAAAAGTCATACACCGCTTATTTAGTAAATACGTTAGTCAAGACGCAGGATATGTGTACTCCAAACTTGAAGTTATTTCCAGTACATTATTTTATTGATTTAACTTTCAGCACTTCTTAAGACAATGTATACAGATGACCATTAAAACTTCTGGCCACCTCCCGGCACATCTTCCTATATGCTACTCAGAGAGAAGTCAATTGTTTGAAAACTACTCCTGCTTCCTATCTTATATTCAAATATATCACTGTTTACTGCTAAATAGAGCAATTAGTGCAAAAATTACTACTTGAACACTTAGAACATCATGTACATTGCTGCTCGAACTCTCCTATGGGTCTATGGGCCTTCCTCAAGTCCATTTCCGATACATCATTCAAATTAATTGAATCTAAAGGCATGGCAAATGAGTTACGAAAAGAGTACAGAAAGCGTCGAAGTGAATAATTAAACACCGCACTAAATAGCAAACAGCGAAAAGTTGAACTAATGACTCAAAATTAAACCGAAATAAAAATTTGCCAATGTATTTTTTATTATGGTACCCGCGAAAACTGCTGCATTTTATTAGTTCGCACATTTGCTCCAGTTTCGACTAGACTGTCGGCTCGATTTAAACACAAATCCACCATCAATCGTTCTGATTTCGTTTTCCCACATTCGATTAACATCTCTAAAGTGAAAAAAACGAGTCCGTTAAACCCCCCGTTTTCCGTTACCGTGGCCAATCCTACCTACCATTCTTGGCGCGTGAATGAATTGCTCGTTTAGCATCGCAAACTTAGCACTTCCCGTGCGAATCAACTGGCGAATCAATTAATGATGGCGCTGCTGTCCGATTGCCACGCTGCCACTTGCGGCACTTCAGGTGCAATTTCGATGCCCATTTTGACTTCTCCTACCTCTCCTCCACCATCGCGTGGCCATCAATCGAAAGCATGAATGAGTGATACACGATGTTGAATGAGCGATAAAAATGTAAATTGCAGCAAACCGTGCCCACCGTGCGCGATTATTGACGTGCTGCACGATGACAGCCACTGCTGGCCCCAGGGAATTGGACGAGGGGTCCCCGTCCGTTTGTCTGTTTCGTGTGTCAAAGCGTGTACATTCTACGGCTACGGCCTGAGATGTCAATTGTTTTGCGAGAACGATTCTCTTCATCACGCAGCGTGATATATGGAGTCCAATAAAGGAGGCAATTATTGCACCTAACCTGACTGCCCCGACCCGACTCGACGACGACGAGTAGCCGAAATGCGGCCATGAACCCGGCCCGGCTGCTGGCATTGGGCAATCATGCGGGTGATGTTCCGTGGTAACCATGGGAAAGCAACCCGTTACCAGCGCTCAACAGTTCCTCGTCCCACGACATGACGTGCAGCAGCAACAGCAGCGTTGGCCCTTTCGAAACATGTTCAATCTGACATTTGCGGACGGACGGACGGACGGGTGAGCGCTCGGGCTCGCGCGCGAAAATCATCACCGTGCCAGCCTTCAATTAGTACTCATTTGGCGCTTAGCTGGTTAAACAAATGTCCGTAGACCGATGTGGCGGAGGAAACGATGATCAATATTTGACCGCTCCGATCACCGGTGCGTCTGCTTCTGGGCCTGCTGCTGCGATCGCATCAGCCGATGACTCCCGCGTCCCGCCCCAGGGCTAATGGAAGAGAATGTGCCCTGGCCCGCCAAAGGTTCGGGGTTTCGCCAATGGCCAATGCTGCAAGATGGCAGAAAGGCAGAAAAGAAAAAACAGAACGAAAAAAAAAAACGAAGATGTAAAAACAATCTGATTCCTTCAACAAGTGAGTGAGCGGGGTTTTTCTAAAATGGGGTGCATACGCAAGACACACACACACACACGGACGGACGGACGGGGTAGGTCACGTTGCGGTAAAATGAGGCGATGCGAACGGATGATCGGTTATGCAGCGCCCTCGTCGCGCTGGTCGCGATCCTTGAAAGCTCTAAGCAAAACCTAGCACGAATCGAAGCACTCGTCGAACAACGCGTCGAAAATCGTTGTCCGTAAATGTAAATCGGATCTATTCCAATCAATCGATCGATGCGCTCATCACGCTCTTGCGCCCGATGACCATCGACCAATGGACGATAAACATCGGTGACCACCTCGGCGTGTGGCGAATTTGATTGATTTAATTAATCTGCAGCGAACAGCGGAATCTTCAACCCTTCAACGCATGGCATGGTTTCAAGGTTGCCAGGTTGTTGCTAGGTAAGGTCAAAACGGAACTGACGAAAGATGCTCTGACTTCAATCTCTTTCTCTTTCGTTTTAGTTATCGCACGCGATGTGTGTGTGTGTGTGTGAGTGTGTGGTCATCATCGCGGTAAAACGTGACCTTCGGTGGCACGACCTACGGTAATTGCGATGGTAACTCCGATGGAATGCAGCATCATCCCCCACGCGCCCGGAATTAAACCGCTCTCCAATCGACGATCGACGAGCTTGACGGAGCAACTCAAATGGAGCAACTTTCGCAGCGTCGCGAACGTCCTAAGCTCTGATGAGAGCGCGCGCAGCATCCTTCACTCTATGGTTCGCGTACTCTAGTAATAAGAACGGAAGGTACTACTGACAGACAGACAGACGGACAGACCGGTGAGGGGGGCTGCTGTTGAGCCGCGATTTCGAAAGTACCTGCACAAGACCCTGCACGTCGTGGCCGCCGACTGACTTTAGTCACTGAAGAAGCCTCCCCGAGACAGATGCGTATGGCGGCGTTTGCGGGGCAGGAATCGCGCTGCGGCTATGCAAACGATGGTTGCGGGTCAGGGTTAAGACCCCCGCTGGCGTTCTTGAAAGCGTGCTCCGGTTCCGATGGCAACTGTCATTCGTTTGTCATAATCGATGTCCCGAGCGACCGACCGACGGAACGTTCACTTAGTGAGCAGCAACGGCAGCAGCACCTACAGTCAACGGAGCAGTCGGCATGCGTCCTCGTAAATGCTATCTAGAACTACGGAGGCAGCGGTTGAGGCGAAGAGAGAGGTTCCTTTTTGGAGTGCAGGGCGCCGGTGTTAGCATTTAAAAGTGGAAAGGCGCTTCGCCATGTTACTTTCTATGTTTTTTTTTGCTGTCTAACAATAACGGTGTCAGGGGTTGATACCAGAAAAGCGAAAAAGCGATTAGTGCTCGGTTTCGGGACGTCGATTAGAATGTTCTCAGTGGGGAAGAACTTGAAACAAAAGGTCAATTGTTGTATGCAAATCAAGTCGCGATATCAATTAAATCTCCATTTACATTCCAACCGTTCGGGATGGAAGTGGTACATAAGGAGAGTCTGGCTCTGGTGTCGAAAGGAATGCGTTCACTTACATTCGCAACTGTTTGAAAATCGTTTTTTATAAACCTTGGGGCTGGTTTTTGTGCTCTATATGAAAAGGGTAGCTAATCGTGGTTTAAAGGGTGGACTATGGCATGTTTTTATTCTCATTTACTTTTTATATGCTTATCCCTTTATGAGTATTGTGAGAATTTTTTGGATCAATCGAAGCAAAACTGAAAAAATATTGATTTCTAAAAAACAGAGATTCATAAATGATTCAAACCATCTCGCTACTTTGAAAATCGAAAAATTGGAAATGTAACGAAAGGTTGAAGGGGCTACCTAGATAAACTTATGATCCAACATTGATTTGATTGATTTGTATGTTTCCGATATATCCATCACGTGGCTATGATGGGCACCACAAAAAGTACATTTTTGCAATCTTGGCTTTCATATTTAAAAATATGTTCATGGCATCCAACATGAACATATTTTTAAATAAATTTTCCCCAAAATAGAACCAATTAGTTTTAAAAACCTGAAGTTTAAAATGAGACCCACTTGAAAAAATCAAGTTGAATTGTTTCTGCATAAAAATCTCCAAAAATAGGCCTTTTCTCGGTCTGAATTAACTATTGCCCACCCTTAACGAAATGTTTATACTAGTACAAGTATCTCATAATCGTATCTTTCACTTCTGCTATACTATCGTTTAGCGTTTTGCTATATTTACTGCATAATTAGTTGATACACGATAGCAAACTTTCAAGCTTAGTTTGCAAATTAAAAGAGCGTGTTGGCATATTAGAAATGAATATTGTTGTATATTATAGTTAATATAGATCGATTGGTTAAGTTCGACAGACTTTAAATTGTCGGGACAAATTCTAAGAAATAATGTTTTGATCATGTCAGATCCTCATACACTTATAATGCAGCTGATCAGACACTTACTACAGATTTTGACCTCGATCGAAGATTTTCTTCTCATCCGTGAGCATACACGATAGCAACTTTAAGGAAATCCCGTTTCGGCAGTTCGTAGCTACTCGTGTACTGGGCTAGCTTAAGATGCATTAGAATGTTCGCCGCTTTTGCCGCCGATAAAATACTGTACATGTTTCGTGATACGATTTATGTGCCACTTTAAATTACCATGTTAACGGAACAGCACTCATCATGCCGATAGGAATTAGCCGGACGCATCAGCGAAGCAACCGACTCCGCTCGCAATGCCTGCACGCTCTTATTTATGACTTACTTTCTATAATCCGCAGATCAAACCCGCTACCCTGGACAGTCAGCAGACAGGGCACTGTGCGGTCTGGCGAATCAGTCGACAGTGACCATTCGGTGACGCTTGCGTGCCGTCGAGTGAGATCGAACATGACGCGGGCGCGCGAACCACTGTGAGGTGAACGGCAACCAGAACATGAGCACACGATGAGTCCATCAAAAACTAACAAGACTCAGGCTCAGTGGCCTACCGACGACGATCGCACGTTAGTCAGCCAGCCAGTCGGTCGATCGGTGGTCGAGGCCCTTGGGATTCGGTGCAATCCGAATTGAAAGGAGGCGGCGGTGGCGGCGCCATGGTTCAGGCGCATCTTCTACCATATCGCCCGGTCGCTACGGCCCGTCTTACAATCACTTTAATTAAATTGCTCCAAGAGTGATGTTGGCGGTGGTTACGACGGAACGTGGTACTAATTGAGCATCGGCAGTGAGTTGCAGCAGTTTTAAGGCCGAGGACCGAGCGGAGTAAATGGCTTCATCTTCCTTGTGGTCTGCTGGAATGCTGTCGGTCGAGGAAGACGCTGTGTTCGATAATCGCCCCGAAAAGGCACAACGCGGCAAAGGATACATCCGCGCTAGGTTGGCCAGGACACAGAACGCATCATTAGCATAAGGTCTAGAGCGAGAGCGTAAAGGAAGGGACATTGGGCCCCTTGACCTTTGTGACACCTATGTGACCAGACACAGACCAGGCGTTCGTACGGCGTGACAAATGCCCTAAACCCTTGATCCATTATAGCTGCGCTGACCCTGAACCGCGTTTGCGTTCCCGATGCCGGTTTTCGAAATCTAATTCGATCGATGGCCGCTCAATGAACTACGCGGTTTTCCGTCCTCTCTCACCTACAAATAGTTTTTGCTCGGACAAGCTAGTCGCGCCACCGTGTCGCATAAAGAAATTATACGTAATTTGAGGGTGCCACTTATTTGTAAAACTTGCTCCCTGCCTCGATGCTGTGCGTCCGAGTCCGTGAAGAAACCGAACACGTGTCTTTGATTGATTGCAATCATTGGGTTTTGTTTGTTTTCTGTCTGTGTGTGTGTGTGTGTTTGTGTCAAAAATTATGGTCAAACTTTTTACTACTAACTCCGTTTTGGAAGAGGTTAAGCCAACTCCGGTCGCAAATTGGAGTGACGTTGCATGGCAACCGACTCGAAGACGAAGAAGTAAGAGTAATCGAAACTAATCGAACCTTGAACATGGTGGCATACGGTTTTCGTTTAAGTATCACTTCGCTTAGTTCAATGTCGGAGACTGCGGTGCCACTCTCTTTGGGATCTATCGCGATAGAGATGTCCTCCGTTATGTCTTTTCCGACAATTTCTCCGTGCCCAAATATAGTAGTTATCACCGAGCGAGTGTGAATTCCATTGCTTTAGCGATATGTTAGAAAGGACGGCAAAGCCGTGACTGTATTAAGTGGGATGAGCGAATGAGCCTTCATTTTACGGTTGTTAAAGGCGCAGGGGAGAAAGAACTAGCAGCAGCAGCGACCCCATCATCATTAAGCCCCCTCCCCACACGTTTGTGTTTTGCGTTAAATTGTGCAGAGAAACGATGCGTGAGAAGCGAGCAAAAAAAAGCTGAACCTGTGTCTTGAGCGCCACAAAAAACCCTTTCCACCGTCGTCGTCGTCGTCCTACGAACGTCGTCCACCATTTTCGAACCGTTTTCCGAACGTAAACATCCTAATTGATCATAAGTCGTTGACGCACGGAACGCAACCGCACGGAACGTGTGTGCTTGCAGCGCTGTGTGAGGGAAGGGGCAAGGGGATCCTTTTTCTTTTACTCATCATCGTCTCGCTTATCGTCTAATGGATGTTCGACTTAATTAGAGTGTGGCTCGGTTTTAAGGTCACCGCCGGGGGGGGTAACCTTGCGTAGGGTACATGCAAGGCAAGAGTGGCCGATGTGACTGATAAACACTAAACACTTACCATATTATGCATACGATCGATCGTTCGATCGTTCGACGACCTTTATGGTCTTCAGGGAAGGGAGTAATTTTCGTGTTTCGAGGACAAATGTTAACCTCCCCCGCCAGTCGATGCCGAAAGAGTAACCTTTGTGTGTCTCGATTGAGTTAAGACAGTCTTTTCATAACAACTGGTCCATCAATTGGTATTCCATCGAACATCGAGTATTACGATGTGGTTCGCTATTCTCGACGACAACGTGTTGCAAGGATCACTAGATTTTGTGCGTGAGAAAATCAATCCAACTGCCGATGTAGCAACCTGTGCCTTGTTGTGCGGCACCCATTTGTGACCTCCAAAGACCTCCCTGTTGGCAACACATTTGATTACCAGCATAATATTATGGCTTATGGCGCGAAGGAATTTCTATGTTTGTTCTTCACCATCATGATGATCATAGACCCTTCTCGGCGTGGATCGGCATCGGCTGCTGCTTCTATATCAAATTCCTAATCTGATTTGACTTGTTGTTCCCCATGCCTACGGATCGGTTTCGACTCGAAGTTGCGGCACTTGATGGATCCCTCGATGATCCCTCTCCCCGAGCACAATCGGCCAGAACCCAACACTTGCTTGGTGTTTACGCTAATTTTTGCGAGAAAGGTATGATGACTAGCACTACTACCACTACTACCAGTACTACTTTCCATACTGCTTCACCATGCGACTGGTGCAACGTGTCCGTTCCGCGAGCTGGTCCAATCAAAAAGCGTGATTTATTGGGCAGCGGCAACGTGATGCGCGACCGTGCGCCTTACATTCCTTCCTGTCACAATCTCCTGCCAGCCCGGGCCCGGGCGCATCCTTGGGATTGGTTACATCAACTTTGGTGGCTTTAGAAGATCGAGCGTCGCAGCGCCGCGTCAGCTGTCGTGATGCAACCGTGATGCTACAGTTTCTCTGCAGCAGAACGCGAACGCTTCTCGTGCGAGCTCTCCCGGAGCTCTCGTGAAATATGGCGTCAATTATATTTTGACAGCTACGTTGGCATCTCCCCGGTGGAATACATCGGTCCCCCCCCCCCCCCCCCCCCGGTCGGTCGGTTGCTCGACGGTATCACCGGTAGACCGTGCGCCGCCACCACCAGCCGCACGCTGATGATGGCGATGACTTCTGGTCGTCTACTACTGCTGCTGCTGCTGCCGCTTCTGTTGCTGACGGATCGGTTCTGGGTAGCGGGCGCCAAACTAGTGTACCGTTTACAATCACCGGTATCTGGTTCCCTTGTCGGCCTAGGTTCAGGTAACTACCAAGAGCACACGAAACCGAATCCACGAACCGTATGGCTGCTGCTGGTGCTGCTGCTGCTAGGGCCCAATCATGTTTTGTTTTCCATGTTTTCCCATGCTCCCCCCGCGAGAGAGGTGATACGTATTCTCGAAAGTGGCCGAACCGATCTGCCTTACTCAATTGCGATGTCGTGATGGAAGTGTGAAGCTCTGGGGACTCCCTAGCAGCAGCAGCAGCAGCAGCAGCAGTCCAGCAGTTCAACTCTTTGCCGCTACTGTATTGCAATGGGCGCTGCGTACCGCTGTAATTGTGTGCGAGATATTAAATTCCATTTAAAACAAACACACTAGTTACACGAACGAATGAATCCATTTGGGGGCACTTATCTCGTGGAAGGCACGTCTAGATTATTTCATCTCGATTCGACGACCCACGTATTTCATTCTATGCAGCGCAGCGACCCGTCCATCCGTCCGTGTTTGTGACGTCCGTCCGACGCCAATCACTTCAAGCGATCAGATCGCCAGCGATCGTCATGCCAATTTGCCATGCAGCATGATGGAAACAAGGCAAACAGTAGTGAACGGATCACGAACGGCGCACGAGAGGAAGAAAGATCGAATTGACGATTGAACGTGTCAATGCAACTGCGCCTCGTATTGCTGCCTTCCCCCGCCGCCGTTGCCTCTGCTGCTACTGCTATTTAAGTCTGCATCGATTCTGCGGGGCTTCAATTGTGGCAGCATAATTATAGGCATTATGCTGCATTTATCATTGCGTTATGATCGTGCAGTGCCGCCGGTGCCGAAGTGCGATCAGAGCTCGAACAGTGGTTTCATTGCGCCGGACTAATTGGTTATTTAGCGAGTTCGCATAATGGCGGCACCACACGGTACGAGAGTTTTTAAGTTCCGCGGCTCCTACCGGCGTCTCCTGGCGCTTGTGATTGAACGAAGATTGCGTGACACAATCGACAAATCGGTTGTGGGTAAAGCAAACGGTTGATTGATATGTTGGTTAGTATCCGTTTGTGCTATCCGATACGGAATGTTTTTGATCTATAACGAGTACAAAAACTGTGACGTCACGATAGAAGCACGTCCATTTTGAATCATTCCTTTCTCTTCCTGGAGTTTGATTAGCGCATTTCACTTGCGAACCATAATTTAATTGCGCAGAAAGGTTAATTCACACTTTTTATTGCACCCTCGGAAAACGATTGCTAATTGGTTAAATACCTCTGTTCCGGCCCCTTGTCTTCAACAATAAGCGAAACCTCCCCGAACGCAATGCTTTCTTGTTATATTGTTCTGCCCAGTCTGAACCGTCGCCGTTACGCTTCAAACGATTCCCAAAAACAGAGAGAGAGAGAGAAAGAGGGGCATCATCATTATAGACCCGTTCATCATCGTCATTATGTCACTCTGGCGGTTTGGGGCTCTTCTTCTTCTCGCCCAGCCCCCGGACAAGGCGCAGTTCGCGAAACCACGCGTAACCTGTCAAACCATGGTCATCGATCGTGCGGCGGTTGTCTGGTCGGCGATTGTCGGGCTGATTGTGTGTCTGGCTTCGCAGATCGGGATGGAAAAATGGCAAACACACCACGTCCTGCTTGTTGACGTCACGCTGGTTTGTGTCCGTCGTGGTGATTGACTGTGTGGTTTGGTTCGGTTTTGGCTTCATTATCTGACACCTTAATCGCTTGTAATGAGCATGTACTACGGGTCCCGGGGCAGACCCGCGGTACGCACTTGCTTTCGTTCGCGGTCGGTGGTCGTTCGACAAGCGACAAGCGTCTCTCAAGTTCACCATTGTCACGATTCTCCGGACGGCGAAACGGCCAGTAGTGAAAGAGGAGCAAATGGGGGGAAAGGTCAACGTTAACGGTGTGCCTCCATAGGATTGCAAACTTAAAACCAATAACCGATGGTTCTGCTTCATTTTTGGGAAGGGGATTGTTTAAGCAACAACTGGAACACCAACCAAATGAAACGAAAGTGTTTTTTTTTTCAATTCACCGTCCAGGGAGGATGAATATATTGCTTATCGGTCGCTGTGTGTGTGTGTATAGCCTCATCTTCACTTAAGAGCGGCCTCGCTCACTATCAGATTACAGTATTTAGATACTATCGGAGTTAGCACAGCGAACAGATTGCTGTGTTGAGCCTGACGCTCACATCGCTGAAAAGTTTCACTATACGATTACTAAGTAGCCATTTTTTTTTATCAATAGTGGATTCTCCTGAATCCCTTAATCCTAATCCTAGACCGCACGTTGGGCGGGTGTGGGAACTGTGTCGCTCTATGTCGCTTCCTTTCCGTACAATATCCGGTCCATATCCGAGTAGCCATATGTCATCCTGATTCGCTGACGCTTCCTTCATCCTAACGATGGTAACCGTTGTGATGGTGCTGATGATGATGATCTCCGTTGCTGTGATGAGCAGGCGGAGCTGCATGATGCTGATGATGGTTGTTGTTGTTGTTGTTGTTGTGGTTGTTGTTGTGGTTGTTGCTGTGGTTGTTATTGCTGCTACGTCTGCGATGATGCCCATTGTGACCATTGTGGCCATTTTGATGATGACCGTTGTGATGATGTCCGTTGTTACCATTGTGATTGCCATTGTTGTGATGATGCCCGTTACCATTGCCGTGGTGTTCGTGCGCGTTGCTATCGTATCCCCGGTGACCATCGTGGATACCATGATCCGCTCGGCTATGGCCGCTATCGTGCGAATGGGAATCGTACTCACCGGAACCGTGGCCGATTCCGTTGTGCTCGAAATCGTGGTGCGATTCCTTCGGGTATCCGAGCTGGGTATGTGGCGTCTCCTTCGAGTAGCCACCGTGACCATGCTCATGCCCGTGCCCATGCTCATGCGGATGATCGTGATGGTGCGGATGCTCATCACCTCCTTCGTACGTAATCTTTGGACGATATCCTTTGTGGTCTGCCTCGTACTCCACAATCTGCGAAGAGAGGGAGAGAGAGAGAGAGAGAGAGAGAGAGAGAGAGAGAGAGAGATCGAGTTGTTTGCGTGTCATTGAAGTAGCGATCGTGAATCTGAAACTCTGCTGGAGTCGGTGCTATTGAAAGTACCTGTCGTCGTCCGTCCGGAAGGAGTACGTTGTACTTTCCCGTGGTGTAATCGCCATCGCGCATTTCTTCGTGGCCAAAGGATAGATCCGCATCTTCATCGTCTACCTCGTAGCTGAACTCATACTTTGCCGGTTCCTGCAATTAATCAAACGGAGCGCACATTAAAGATTCCGATGTCCGATGGGCTTGGGATGTCATTTGTCATCACATCTTCAAACGATCCACTGTCATCGTGGTTGTCGTGGTGGTCGTGATGATCGTCATGCTCGTGGTGATCGGGATGAAAGCCGGATTGATGGTGCGGAGGGCCATAGCTGGTGTCGGGCGTCCCATAGCTACTCGACGGTGGCACCAAATCCGTGTGATGATCATCGTGATGTCCGTCTCCGTTGTGACCACCGTGGGCAGGTGGCAAGTACGAGTTGATCGGGGCCTCCGGTTTGGCTTGCACCACTATCACCGAGACCAGCAGCAGAAGCTGTGGGAGTGAACGGAACCCAATCGTACGAACCCATTAGTTCTTGGATATCCGAAACCGGCATTCTTGTTGCAAGTAAACGAATTTCGAACCACATGATGATAATGCATTCTAGCTGCTCCTTTTCCTACCTTGAGTACACGTGTACATTTTATGAACTCTAGCATTTCTAGTGCCTCTAGACCACTGGCAAACGCTGGAACTAATGTCACTTCCGTTGCTTGATTAAAGATGTTCTTTGGCCTAGAACTCTTCTAGCTGTGACGTGGAAGCAAACACAACCTAGGCACACCAGAACTATATAAAGCAAACTAGTTCAAGCACTATACAATGCACTCAATTGCTCTCAAATCATTCAGCGTTCTAAATGACGTTCAGAATCAGAATGATCGGACGGGATCGGATGCACTTTGCGATTTCACACTCCACACCAACTCCGGGATGATTCTGCTCCGGTTCGCTGCTTATCGAACGGACTCAGAATCGTACACTGATGATCTCTAGCTGCTCGGCCAACTATTTATACCAGCATTTTGGTCCAATTTAGAACCCCTCACTTAGAAACACAGGGCATCGCCTAGAAATGATGCCAGAGCCGGAGTTGATATAGCCGATCGCTGATTCTCGCGCAATTGAAAATCGAGATCAAACGAGATGCTTAAGAAACCTCCCGGTAATGTCCTCATTAGCAGGGAGAGCGCGCCCACCCGCCCGGCCACCCGAAAACACCCACCGGAGCGAGCGACCGAGCTGGTGGCCCCCGTTCCCGTTGACAATTCTTGTCAAACTGCAGGCCGACCTAGTCCGATAGGGCCATGGGGACGGGAGGGAGAGCCCGATAGTGGGTCCGCAACCGGGGGGAAAGCAACACAAAACGATTCAAATCAATCGAATTCGAATGTACGTGGTGGCGGCGGGTGTGTTGATTACGAAAAGACCCACATTGAGACCCACAGTGCCGCTCTCCTGGTGATTGGTTCATGATTATCGTTGGAGATTAGCATCCATCCCCGTCAACAACACCGGTTCAGTTCGGTGCGGCTCGCTGGAGTGTGTTGCATCTTCTTCAAGCGGCTGCTGCTGCCCTATGCCGCGGATGCTATGCTGTGGGATGCGCATTAGCTCGCCTATTCCATTGACAAACAAGGTGCCGCAATAACATCAACATCAGAACCTGTGCAATCAATAACTGGCTCACTTTCCCACTGGCATCTATCCTTCCCGGTCGCGCGGTATCAGGCCACAGGTATCTATCTGGTCGCTAATAATGGACCGTTTACTTTTATCTACTTTTAATGATATCGTCTATTAGTGAAGGTTGAATCGAAGAACCTCGTAACTCGTAGGTCATTAGATAGGCGATCATCTCACATCATTGAGTGTTACTGTGCTGGATGGCAGCATAAAACATAGAGCGCGCCGATACACTCATATTACCACACGAAGATACAGGGAGTATAGTTGCGGTGCTGCTATTGTGAACGAGATGCTGTCTGTTTTGCGAATTTTAACCATATAAGAAGAAAATAACTGCATTTAACGCTAACGCGTTTTCGTTTTATTATTATAAGTGTAACTATTCAAATATCATTCTAGAGGACAATCGATCTGTTAGGCGCCGTGGAGCAATTTCTTGCATGTCTGAGCAACAATAACTCCATAGATCATCACGAGCAAAAGAAGGCAAAGAAAGTGTCAGCTCATGTGTTCCGTAGCGGACAGGGCTAAGGATGTTATTGAACATGCATTGTGGAGACTTATTCTTGCTGCAGTCAACAACGAAATCTTGTTCTACTTTGTCAAACAAGCCGTCGCGAATTACGGAACTTCTAGTATTCGATGCTTTGTGCAGTATATCTCAACAATCAAGATGATTATCTGAAAAATATCTGAACTTTCGTCGAAGAACTTCGTCGCTGTACTTTCTTAATCGATTAGTGTGTACAGCAACAGGGTAATTGACCGCGTTCATATGACATGATAGGTCGTGTCACGATGTGTGACGTCGCGATAACGGTACAATCATAACGTCGCGGAAATCTTTGGATTCGTCATCGATAATCCTTTGATAGCGTTGAATTGCAAGCTTCGATGGACATGTAATCTCAACGCTCGTTTGTAGAACTGTGTTTGAGGTGTAGTGTAGCATCGAAATCGACGGAACGACCTAATCGTTTCGGTGCAAAGTGCACGATTAGGTGTGGTGCGATTAACCGCTCGGCGTAATCAACTTCCAGTTACTGAGCGTTGGTGAAATTGTAGATGCCGTATGCTACAATCAACAATCGATTGTTCTTTACTTTAAGCCTTGGGGTTTCCGAAAACCGGCAAGAATATCAAATAAGCCAAGAAGCTTACTCATCCGAACATCAATTATCACTCCTGTACTTCGATTGGCCACGTACGTGCTGAAGAGCACTTCGGTTGACGCGAATTTTGTAAAAATGGCCTATCGAATGCTACGAGGAAATCCTCAAAGAGTATTAATATTAGTAATATTAATAATAATATATTAGAATCTAAATCCTACGATTTATTTATAAAACAGTGCAGGTTTTTAATAGAAGCATTTTTGTAGAAAAGGAAAACTATGGATTTTTTAAAAACCATCCATAATGGAACAGAGCAACAAACCCAACATCTTCTTAAATTTGCTAAAATCGTTCCGAGCAGTCTTCCTTCGTTTCATGGAACCGATTGCGTTATCGCTACTGCCCTAACCTAACTCGAAGCTTCGAAAGCGCTCGTCACAACCACTAATATGCGGCAAAATCAAGCAAAGTGATCGACTGGACGAAGAGCGTTAGTGAGGCTGATAAATATCGAGGAATATAGATTCCGTTGGATTTAAAATACGAGAAATGAACTTACTACGTTCTGCAACAACTTAGTTCATGACGTGGACCAATCGCTGGATCCTTATATTGATATTAATCTGGCTGTGCACTGATAGGTGATTGCGGCTTCTACTGCTTCCAAGATTCTGAAAACTATACATTCCTTAGCATAACATAATATGGTGTACAATAGCAACGCTCAAAGCGTGAACGAAACTGATAGATTGCAAAATTCCCCGTAAATGCAAACACATCAGAATGCTTGCGAGGCTTATCAGAGGATTTCAAAGTAAACTTTGCAGGAATATTGTATATAAGACCGCAGCACAATAATGAGGAGCGTATTCAGTCCAGTATAGTTGTAGAAATTGAAGCACGATGTTCATCCTTAGTGAGAAAGTGAAGAGTGCGCTAATGGGGGCATTGGCGACGGTCGTTTGCCTGGGTTTTGTGCTTGTTTGTCTCGAAATATACTTCCCTAAAGCTGTTCCCATAATCTACAACTATTACCATAACGGTATATTTCTATAAGTTAATCAGTTTAGTGCAAATGCAATCCAGAGAAGTGACTTAAGAATCGTGATTGTTTTTGGTCTGTCGGGATTTGTGGCTAACTTAGATCACTACTCAATCGGAAATCGAGTGGACTACAGTTTGAAATTGTTTTTACCCTCTGGATGCTATTTCTTTAGCCTAGGCGCGTTGCAACAAAGTTTCAGAGAACATTTTAATTCTGGTTTTGTTATTTGTTTCATACTTTTCGTTTATTAGATCTGCCAATGAATCAATGCATTGCTTCAAACGACACTTCCGCACCGGTGCCTAAACGATACCTGCTATCCGATGAGAAAGTTACGTTCTTTGAAGCATGGCGACGCTGCCAGAGTCGTGGACTTCGCCTGGCAACAATCAATAGCGAAGCAGAAGGTCAATTAATCGCAGCGGCTATCAATGCCAGCTCTTCGGAAGGAGACTGGTATATCGGTGGTACTGATTTGGGCCATGAAGGCGTTTTTGTGTGGATTTCTACCAACATGCCAGTCGGTCACGGAACTGGTTACTATAACTTCTTCCCGGGAGAGCCAAACAATGAAGGATATATGGAACGCTGTCTCGAGATTATCCGTGGTGCTGGTGTTTCATGGAACGACGTACCTTGTTCAATAGAGCAGGAATACATCTGCGAAACTGTTAATTAAATCTTTTAAATATTGGAAAGTATTGTATTATGTCAATACATAAATTTTTCTTGTTGTTTGCTATTTCTGTTTGCTTGTTATTTCCTTTGCTAACCATTCAGTACACTACACAGTCTGTTTCAAAGTATACAGGGCTTTTTCAATAGGGCGTTCATGCGTTTAAAAGGTAAATCCTTTCCTGACTTCCTTAATATAATAGGCAAATACGAGGGTGAATGAAATATAAACGAGACTTTTCGTCCTACGGCCACAAAAGTGAAGATAGAACGTTCCTGCTTTTTTGTTGTTTGGTTGGTTTGTCAGGAATATGAAAAGCGCCCTAGATCGCCTCAGTGACACTCTCAGTGTCCACAGAAATAATTTTGCTGTATGAGGTACCTTTGTCGTTTGCGCAACATATTGTAATCAAGTTTCTCGCCGTACAAGGCGTAAATTTGATTGAATTCTTGAGGAGATCGACTGCATACTTCCGGGAAGAGACACTGTCGCGAGCCAGAGTGGTTGCATAGCTTAAAACATCTTTTTGGGTCGTAATCGTGTTGAAAATGAGAGCCATAACCGCAGACCTCGCACCAGCATAGGAACGCATAACATTAAATTCTTTAGAAGGCTTACTGAGAATGACAGACGTCGCATCACTACAGGACAATTTATGCGACCGATTCTTGTAATGTTTTAAGTGAGATACGACTTGCATATCATCTCTAAATATGGGACATATTGATAAGGGAAGTGGTTCTCTTCATGACAATGCTCCCCACAAACATTTGCGGCCATAACTAGGGAAAAAATGGACCAACTGAGGTTGGAAAAATTAGAAGACTCTCCTTATAGTCCTGACATGTCCCCCAGTGACTTTCATGTGTTTAGCTCTCTCAAGGAAATTTTGGGAGGCGAAAGATTGAACAATGATACTGAGGATGACCTCATTTGCGCAATTGGCTGCAAACACGACCAACAACTTTCTACGAGAAATATGTTAAAAAGCTGCCTATCCGCTGAGAAAAATGTGTTTCGGAATCAGGAGATTATGTAGAAAAATAAAAAAATACCTTTTGTGTGTTTGAACTAAAAATTAATTTGCAAAAAATAAATACTCGTTTATATTTGATTCACTCTCGTATAAGAAGAGTCTAACCGTTTTTGATATCACCGAGAACCCTTTTATAAACATGTACAAAGTACAATCGGAGGTAAACGACACAAGTATGCCCTCTATTTTCTCACTAAATACGACCGAGTTCTCTCATTACTATTAAACCAGTAATCTTATTTACGAAATATGTAAGAAAATTAATGCTAACAGACACCTTAAACTGATAATGGTCTATAGGAGTTACAGGGGATCCCACTGTTGAAGGCGTTGACATACACACAAGACTATGTAACGAACGTCACGTTTTGAATGACGGAGCAAGAAAGCGCTACCGCTTTATTTTATAAAAAAGTAAAATGAAGAGGTACACTCTCCAGACATTAAGGAAATACGGATTGATCCAGAGTCAGTCGATCCTTATTGACGGATTGCTTCCGATCCGATGATCGGAGAATCGCATGTACCTGACCCGATGCTGTAACATCCTGAAATAAAAATTGCTATGGTTGAACCGCTAGCAAAGAAACAACGTACTTGTATTTCTAGGTACGTATGAGTAACGGATTTAGACCAAAACGTATTCGTATTCGTATTTGAAATAAATTAAGAATTTTAATGGAATAGACAGTAAAAGGACCTGCATTCCTTTCTTATGCAATGTCTTACGATACACTGGCACAACATTTTCGTTGCTCTCCCATCCATAAAAAAATGGTGTAAATTAGGCATTTTAAATATGCAAAGACAACGATTAGTCAAAATTATTAATCACAATACAAAGCTTTTATTTATTGTAACATGGTGTATAATATTGAAACAGCTTAAGTTTTAGTGCACTTTGCTGCAGTTAAACAATCTTTTCGCAAATGTATCTCCTTTTCGTATTGCAAAACATATCATTCCAAGCAGCATTTACAGATAAGCCCCAGATTTCTAGACAATTTTCACTGCCTAAGCTATTATTTGGCTCTCCTGGATAGAAATTGAAGTAGCCTGTTTCGTGGCCAACAGGCTTATTAGTGTAGATCCAGGTAAAGACGCCTTCTCTAGCGAAATCAGTTGCACCGATCCACCAAGGACCTTCGAAGTAGTTCGTAGTCCTGATTGCAGCTTTTACTGCTTCAGTGTCTGCTTGACTGATGATTGTGGCAAGTCGGTAGCCATGCGCTTCGCAAAGTTGCCGTGCTTCGAAGAACGTTACTAACTTATCGTTTCGTACCACATACTGTTTTGTACTTATGGAATGGTTGTGGTCGCCTTTTGTCGTCGTAGCAGCTGGATGATAAACAACAAACCATTAGGATAATGAAATTATTTTCAACTGTAAAAGTAAATAGCTTTTGTAAAACCTACTTTGTGCGTCCTTCTGTTGTTTAGTTTGTGAAAGTTCGTCCCTGTTCGAGCAAAACGCGTGTCCTGCAGGAATTAGGGCAATGCAAATGGCTAAAGTACATGCTAGCGCAAGTGCACGAATCAATTTCTCGCCAAGGATGAACATCTTCTCACACAATATTAACAGATCGACTGAACTGAACGGTTGTGTGGCTCTCACACTATTTATATTAAATTCCCCTCCGAAGCGGCCTGGAAAGCCCACTGATAATCCAGCGTATGAATTGTGCGTGTCGTCGTGTTCGGTAAATCCTGGATTCGGTAAATCCTGAAATAAGATTTATCAACTCAAAAACTGGCTGCAACCCTAAAACAGGCTAAACACCATAGGTTGGCTTATTTTATTTTGCATGGGAATGGGAAATGTGAACCACACGATTCGATTACTCATGGGGAATCTGTTCTATGCATAAACTAAACAAATTTGTCGACTGTCGTCGGGGCGCAACTCAAGATCAGGACGAAAGCAGGTGTTCTAGCAGCACCGCCCTGTGCGGTTATCAGTTATTATAATCAGTATCGCTACCATTTCGTTAGTTATTTCTAAACCGTAATTTTAGTTCGAAAACCTTCCCAACGTAGCATCGGCAATCAAAGTATTGCTTTTACCCCTTCTGGAGGTACAATACGATTGTTTTTTTTTCTATCTATCTCTTCTTTTCTATCTTTATCTTCAGCAGAAGACACCTTTAATATTTTGTTGGAATAAGGACAATATAGATATTGGACGGAGTGTATGTCACAAGTGCAGAAAGAACCCTTGTTTTCGAGTTTCGAAAGTTGATTAGAGTTGGAAAGTCTCATAATAATCGGTATACGTATGTTGGCATGGCCTTGATAAGTTGGGGCACAATAACCGATCATGGAAATTTTGAATGTTTTTGGTTTTTCCATCTCACATGTTATTCCAATCTCGAGCTGACTTCTTTATGAGCACTTGAAAAGCAAATAATGAGAGCAATATAATTGGTCGCGTAATATGACATGATAGGTCGTGTCACGATGTATGACGTCATGATAAAGTACATTCAAAATGTAACAGTTGCAACTGTTCACGCAGTAATCATCGTTTTTTGGCGTCATCATCGAAAATCCTTTGAATTGCAAGCAAATTCAACACCTAACGATTGCATTACCGCAATAGCTCATAACGCAGTAAGACACTCCCTCAAACAATAAAGCATTTTACAGTATGATGACTTCGTTGTTTAACCTAAATGTAAACATAATGCCATCCGTAAATTGTGATGTTTTCTCACAGTACTTTAGTACATCAGAAATGTCCCATACTAGTCACTATTAAAGTAATATTTTTTCCTTAGTCCAATGAATTTCATAAACATATGTAGATCAGGTTAATGCACTCCAACAAAATAATTCAATACGTTATTTTCAGGTTTAAGTAATTAGTTAGTTTTGAACCTGTTTTTGAAACAATCTTTACACTGAATTATTAATCTGAATTAACTGAACTTTAAACAGAATGGTTTTTTGCGTTTTTCATTTTTATAACATTGAAAGATATTGGAAGAATATTATATGACGACTCAAGACTTGGCGTGATGCGGGAACATTCACACAAACATGGAATCAATTTTTTTTTGTAATATGAACTTCATTGTTACACAACTCCAGAAGTCATGAAACTGCTTGGGGAAAACAAATATTGGAAAGGCCTGTTATCAATTGTTATCCCCCCCGTGTATGATGATATCCTTAGGAAGATCGTCAGCTAGACACCCTCTCACAAACGAACTTTTGTTTCCATTCACAATTTGCATCGAACCAAGCAACAGCATCCCGACGACCGATATCAATACAATTTTCATTTCCTCCATAATTATTTGGTTCTCCAGCGTACCAGTTTGTATAGCCGGTTCGGTATCCAATAGCTTGGCCACTGAAAACCCACACAAATGATCCTTCCTCACCAAGATCCGTGCCACCGATCCACCAAGGTTCTGTAGTAGTATTTGTAGCCTGAATTGCTTCCTTTATCAGTTGACTATCGGTACTGCTAGTAACTGTAGCAAGACGGAAGCCAAGGTCCATACAACGTCTCCATGCTTCAAAGAACGATACCTTTTGGTTTTGTGGCACGTAGTGGTTGACTTTCGGGCATTCGCACCATGTTAGCGAATTTCCTAGGATAAACCATATGAAGCATATAACATATGTTGATTATTTATTCAATGAAAAAGTTGTAGGTTACCTGTTAGAAATGAATTTACTAATTGTTTATTGGGTATTGAATTTGCATCAGCAAAGTACAACACAAAACAGACTAGCACTGACAAGCATTTTAGTTTAAGGTATGCCATGATCGTCTTCTTTCACCTCACACTGAACATCCGCTAGCACATTCCGCTGGTTTTTATTGTGATCACTGTGCAATGGTGTGCTATTATATACATGCTAATTATTATGCAAATTAATGTAACAAATACTGCATATATCTGCCATACAAACCAACAAATTATCTTTGCTACGCGTTCTGATTTCCGAAATCTGACAGTTTTTGGTCGTTCGTTGCTTGGCATTAACAACCCGCATTTTTACATTACTATCTTTGTTGCAACGCGACAGTCTGACACAACCGGATGTGAAAGTTGTGCGGAAGCACCGACCGAGAATGAAAACGAACAACTTTTTTTAAAACTAATATAGGGACAGTTGTGCCGTATGTTTGATTTTTTTGCGCTAAGAGCCGAATGACAGTTCACTTTTCACACCACTTTTAGCGACGCGTTGGTCGCAGTAATTGAGAGTTTGTTTAGATTAGTTTTTAGCTAAACCATGATTGTCTTCTCTCAATTCACACCGAATATTAGCTAGCGCACTAAAATGGTTTATATTTTCATCGCTACGCATCGCTGTTATCTGCAAACTAATGGCAAAGCTGATTAATGTCTAATGCTTATACTTTCCATTCATTGTATTTCTCAATTAGACAACGTTTGGCTGCTTATCGCTATGTAGTACCACAACTCATTTATGATGTCTAGCACGTTGCATTCGGATGACCAAGTTAAATATTTCACTTTCTCGAATTTTCTCCTACAGTTATTATAGTTGTATTTTCTTTTATAAGCTCTGTCAACTTTGGTATGGCCGCACCCACATTTTTAGAGTATCGTCCAATCATCCAAAAGAAAAGTAAACGGCATTTGATTTTATTAACTTCAATTTATTCTTTATTGTTACGGCTCATTAACAGTAACGAAACTGCTTATTCCCGAGTAGACGGTCAGTTAGACACCCTTTCACAAACGAACTTTTGTTTCCATTCACAATTTGCATCGAACCAAGCAACAGCATCCCGACGACCGATATCAAGACAATTTTCGTTTCCTCCATAATTATTTGGTTCTCCGGGGAACCAATTTGTGTAACCTGTTCCGTAGTAAACAGGTTGCCCACTGGATATCCACACATATGCCCCTTCGTGACCGAGATCCGTGCCACCGATCCACCAAGGTTCTGTAGTAGTATCTGTAGCCTGAATTGCTTCCTTTATTAGTTGACTATCGGCGCTGCTAGTAACTGTAGCAAGACGTAAACCAAGGGCCAGACATCGTCTCCATGCTTCGAAGAACGATAGCATTTCGTTTTGTGGGACGTACTGTTTGGATTTTTGGTGGCACCCTGTTATAGAAAGAAATATGTAACACTGTTAAATTCGTTCATCGCATTTTGTGAAGTAATGCACTTTACTAAAGTTTTCCAATTTGATATGTATGAAAAATTGTCTCGTTACCTGCCGCAAACGAAGATCCGCTGTGATCGGTAGGCGATGAATGTGCTATAGCAAAGTAAATAACGACGCAAGTTAGTCCTAGCAAGCACTTGATATTTAGGGAAGCCATGACCGCCTTCTCACAGCTCAGTAAGCACACTGAAATCACTTTTGCTCTCATTATTTGCTTTTAAAGTGCTCATACAGTGGTCGGAATAAGCCAGAAATCACATATGAGATGGTAAAACCCGAAACAGTCAAAATTTCCATGATCGCTCATACCTTATCAAGGCCCCAATTTATCAAGGCCGTGCGAACATACGCACGCATAACCGCATAATGATTCTTAACTGTAATCATCTTACGAATGTCGAAAATTGGTGTCTTATCTGCACATGTGAATGTCGGAGTATGATGAAAAAATAATACAATCATCGAAATTCGTCTGCGGATAATATACACTCCATCCAATTTCTATATTGTCCGTATACACTCCGACTAAAAATATTCAAGATTAAATCTACTAAATAACTTTCATCTACTGTAAGATAATAAGAGGTATCAGATAATAAGAGGCTATAAGATAATAAGATTTCATCTACTAAATAAGTGGCATGTCCAGTCTTGCTAGTTCTAGGCGGTTCGATTGGTTTATTGCAGTTAGATTTTGGCGAATTATTAATCGTTTTATATCAGAGCTAGTAAGCTAAACCGTGAGGATGGTCTCCTTGCAAACTGAGAGACCGCGCCCCAGTAATCTACACAAATTTGACTTCAGTTTCACAGCTTTTCAGTGGTCTTTCATTGACGTAAATTATTTTCAAAGAATTCGCTGCAAAGTTGCGTAATTTGGTAGAACCCGCAACATGTTTCTGATTGCTGTGTTTGATCGTTCTCACGTGATGCTACGTTTCGCTGATTTGCAACCTGTGGTAGCCGGTACGACTGAATGGACAACCTCTTATCCTCTGCTTGACTACTCTTACGGGTGATCTTGTTAACCGCAACAAAAATAACCCCTGCAAATGCAGCTAATCTCCACGAGGAGATAGCACTGTGAATATTTTATTTAATCTATGTGTAGAACATATTCTACATGAGTAATGGAATTGGTGGAATTCACGTCACTACGTCATATGGTTCACAGTTTTCATTGTCAAACACATCTTATCGCCAACCTATGGTATTCACTTAACCAGCCTGTTTTTGGGCCGAAAATTCGATTGCCGGATTTACCGAATCTTCTCATGACGGCGATCACAACAATTATCAGTGGGCTTTCCAGGCCGCTCTGAAGGAAACGACGACAAAAGGCGACTACAACCATTCCATAAGTACGAAGCAGTACGTGGTACATAATGAGAAAAGTGTAAATTTCTTCGAAGCATGGAGACTTTGCCTAGCGCATGGATATCGACTTGCCACAATCACCAGTGAAGCAGACACTGAAGCAGTAAAAGCGGCAATCAAGACTACAAACTATTTCGAAGGTCCTTGGTGGATCGGTGCAACTGATTTCGCTAGAGAAGGCGTTTTTACCTGGATCTACACTAATAAGCCTGTTGGCCACGAAACAGGCTACTTCAATTTCTATCCAGGAGAGCCAAATAACAGCTTAGACAGTGAAAATTGCCTAGAAATCTGGGGCCTATCTGTAAATGTTACTTGGAACGATATGTTTTGCGATACGAAAAGGAGATACATTTGCGAAAAGATTGTTTAACAGCAGAAACGCGAACTAAAACTAAAGCTATGTGATTGTCATTAGTATACGTGTTACAATTAAAATTAGTGTTAAAATAAAAAAAGGTTGGTATTATGATTAATAACTTGTAAGTATTTTTGTTTTATTGTTTGTTCTTTTAATTGTACTGTTCAGGAAATTGCAAATATTAAGTAGTTTTTTTTTAATATTAAAATATTTATACACTTTTTTTTATTTAGTTTTTTTTAGCATCGATGGTAAAAAAAAACTTATAATAACAAGTTTGGTGATGAACGGTCTGGTAGATTCTGCGTGATTCGCAAAAAAAAAACATACACCGTAAGGACTTATTTTTAATAATAAGATTTGAATAGTTTAGCAAAATGATATTGTAGTAATGATATTACTCTGGCTTCATCTATATTGCAACGAGAATTGCACAGAGCTATAAAAGATTTTCGTAACGGTTACTACCAATAAAAATCAATTGTCTTTACAGACATCTGTCGTACGGGTTCCAGTACGATGAAAGAGCAATTTGCGAGGCAGATATTCTAAGCTATCGGCTGAGAAATTAAATCACAGCCCACCCTTTTGAATATGGAAGAAATCTCCGGCAACAAAACAAGGAATATAAGTACAATAATTAAAACGAAAAAAGAGGACATGCAAGGACAAGGACATTTCGCTTCAATTTTCCACGTGTGGTCAGGTCGCTCTCGCTTACATTCTACTGTTAAGGGGCCGCTAAGGGGCTCCTAAGCGGTCAATTTGCATCTGCCATGAGCAAAATGGGGGTCTCTTAGACATCAAAGCGCCACATTGCATACGCCACGAATCGAAAGCTCTAATTTTTAACCTGGAGGTATACAATTTCAATGCATGCTTTTAGGCGGAGATCGTGTGAAGCTTTGTTTGAATCGTTCGTTTTTTTTTATCTATTTACTGAACCGAAACCGAAAACTGTAAAAGGAGAAATAAAAACTGTAAAAGGAAAATAAAAACGATTATTGCTTAAGGATTATTTTAAAAGGTTTAGAACCAATCGTCTATAATAAAGCAACTGTTAAAAGATGGATCCAAGCCGAAGCGGCATGTGAGTTGCTTCGCCTTTCTGTTACGAATTGTTGAGGGTTACACTAAAAGAACTCGAGAGATAATGCATGTTAAGAAGGGAAAGATCTTCTTGTCCAAATTTCAAAAACCAATTGTAAGGGTATTAGTATTAGATGGGTGGTGGTAATAGTAAGAGTAGGATAATTAGTGAATAAAGAGGAGTCTGTTAAGAACCACCAAGCTGTAAAGACTTCTTTGATATTTTTCGAGTGGTATCTCTTTGAAACCAGAAGGACAAATCGTTTACACAATACATTATTGACTTTGGCAAAACTTATTTGTCTCAAACTTGGGTTGAATAATCAACGATGCATGCAGTGGTTGTTTAGCAGAATTTTGCGTTCCGTCAGTGATAGTAGAACCGATACAAGAGTGAGTCTCGGTGAAGCGATTGATCTAGAGCTGCGAGGATTATTATCGTAGGTGTGAATGTAGTGCTAACAATCAGCATATATTATTTGATTCCTTATCGAGCTAATGGCTGGAGATTACAGTTTCAGCGGAGCAAATCAACAACGACTGGTGATTATTTCAATATTTGGAACGTGAAATTTTTGTGATAGATCACGTAATCGTCAGGAAGATGCCAACATTGCCTCAGATCACTATCAGGATGGCTTTGAAATTCGCTGCCTTTGGCTGGCTTGGGCAAACTAGAAACGATTTGACATACAGTACCGAAAAAAAGTTTATCCACCCCTGTATGAATTTAACGTTTTGGCTATTTTCTCCGAACATCTTCGTCAAGAAATTAAAAATCGCATATCAATAGATTCGTTTTTTTATTCTTCTGCATAACTGCATCCTTGAAATGGAGAGAAAAAAATCTTATTTAATTATTTTGAAGAGAAAACCATACGATTCTATGCAATTCCATACATTTTTTTATATGGGGTGGATAAACTTTTTTTGCGTGTTTTTCGTATCTTACTCGACTATTTTTGTAATATCTTTTTTTTCTAGTGGGTCTTTTGAAAAAAAAAGTGAAAAGCAAAATAATGAAGAATGAAAACCGAAACTATTGATATACGAATTTTGATTTTTGGACTTAGTTGTTTGGAGAAAACAGCCAAAACGTTAAATTCATGCAAGGGTGGATAAACTTTTTTTTCATACTGTACCATGACAAGAACATGCATCAACACTAGATCTCACTGAATTAGAAAACATGAAAACAGAATGGCTTAATATGGGGATGTGATAAGAAACGGTTAACTGATAATATTGAATTCCTTACAACGAAGCTAAATAGTTTGAAACATGAGTTTTTCAGTTGTTTTTCTGATAAATATTCAATTCATTTCCATTTTTATTGTAAAGTGTCATCAGTGCGCTATTTTATGATAAGGAACCATCAATCAATTCTACACCCAGAAATCAGTTGAATCAGAAAGAAGTTGCGGAAGGTATGTATAGGACGCCAGGAATCGCATTGAATCTGTGATACCTGGCTGAGCGTTGATATGTTACATTTTCCCCGTTTCACTACATATTACGGTAACTACCGTACAGTCAGAAGGTCATCATATCACGATAAAATACTCCAAACGAAGCTATCATCTAAAATTATCCACTTTCGAGTTTATATTTCGCCTGTATCATTTTATACAATTCTTGTAGCACTTGATAACTGCTTTTAGTACATCCCAAAACAAAGCTGCTGGCGCACTCGGGCAGCCGTTAGACGGATCCAAATGTCTCGAATTCATCGACCAATCGATCGATGTCAAATTGTCTCATTACATTTATATACAAACACTCGACGTCCTTGCCTGTTTGTAGTTGGAACATGAATGGAAACTCTAAACCTCTAATAGGTATGACTATCTGGTAAGAGTGACAATGGTACAAGGGAAAAGGGACTAAGGGGTTTGGCAATGGAAGGTGAGCTTTGATCAGCTCGAAAAGGAAAAGACGGACGGGGACTGTTTCACTGGCTTTGTGCCCTTCAACAGGGAACCCGAAACCCGGATGGAGCTCTTAGCTTAACAAGGTAACGATTAAAAATCACTTTCTGATGGGCATGAATCGAAAACGGGGCTGAGGATTATCCGGATCATCATCATGGCTCTACGGAGCGTTCTAGTCTTATTACACTGCGAGAGTGGACATCGATGTCCGGTGGGGTCGGAATGCAGCCACTACAACCCGAACGCTCTCCTAGTACTTGTATCCACCGGCGTTGGCACCTCCCTGTCCTGGACCCTCTGGGTACTTGGCTTCGCCTTCGTATGACACCTGAAACAACGAATTTCAACCAAAACCCAAATATTACATTCCAGTTGACGTCTTCTGGGTCGGATCTGTAACGGATGACGCACCTCAGCGTTGTAACCGTTCTTCCAATCGGCGGTGTAGCGCACAATCTGGGTTCGGCCATCGGGAAGCTGCACACGGTACTCGCCACGCGTTACATCCCCATCGCTGACAGCCTTGTGCGAGTAATCGTTCTGGGTCTCGATATCGTTCACGTTGTACTGGAAATCGAACGGCATACCCGGCTCGTGATGATGCTGCAGGCACAGGGAGTGAGGGAGAGAGAAAAGTTATCATCAGGATGTCGATCATCATTTATGCTCGAATAATTGTGTGGCGGTGATTGGCCCAATACAAACATCATCCGTCGCTGGTGGCGGTCCGTACGAGGGTGCCGGTCGTCCGGGGGTGGGCTGCGGGGGGCGAGGCTGCGGCTGTGGCGACGATGGGAATGGCTGGTTGGGCTTGTCATAAGCGTAGCCCTTGTCGGGCGGCAGGTACTGGTTGTTCTGTGCTAGCGTCTGATCGACAATCACGACGACGCAAAGACACACGGCAAGAACCTTTTTTTTTTTGAATGGGATGAAAAAGAGGAACACGATTCCCATGTTAACAACGGGCGAAATAATCACTGCTGCAATGGATTGCACTCCGAAATAAATTGTCTTCAATTGAATTTAATATACCCAACATGCCCGACCCCCAATACAATCCAATCCAATAGTAGAACCATTCTCAATCTTGTATTTGCATTACGGTTTCGCGGCAAACATTCCGCCACTAGCTGGCCGAGCCCCTCTCATGATCGTCCGTACCGTTCGGGTCGGTGATGAAATCATTAAACACAGAAACACAATGACCTATTGTGCGGTGGTTCAAGCGTCGCGGGACTAGCACGTCCCCAGACGAAAGACGACTCCAACCACGGCTGGAACGATCGTCATCGGAAGACCGAGCGACTCGATCATCTGCCCTATTTGCAGAGACATCGGAATGGCAACGACGACGACGACCACGACGACGACGACGACGATGGATGGTAAGTGTATCACCGTTCCGTAGCATTAGCGAAGGGAGAAACAACTTCTTGCTCCATGCTGTGCCTTCCATCGAACCTCTAGCCACGCAAGTGATGCCATCCAAAGCATTCAAACGTCATGTATCAGCTTCTTGCTACGCGATTGCAGACTTGTTCTTCAGAGTTGGCTATCAAATCCCTGTGCCCATCGATGTTTACACACACTGTTGTTGTTACGCATTACATTTTGATTCCGGAAACACGCATAAACTGGTAGCTGGTTAGTGCCACATTAAAGTCAAATAGGCGTAACATCAATTAGAAACACGCGTAGTTAGTAGTGTATCATTAAAATCATCGCACAAGTACAAACTGCCATTCATTTCGAGTGTAGCAGCTATCGAGCGAACATAACTGGATTCAGTTATGGCTATGTGTTTAGTGCGAACGGTTCAAATGTATGGCTTGGTTGGCCTTTTACTCATTACCAGCATTATCTGTCAAAAGCCGATCCAACGGGAGTCAACCTATAAAATTCAAATAACCAAATTCGTGTGTATCGACATGCCGTACCAGCGCACGCTGATACATTACTGTAAAACGATATTGCGTCGCAATCAACCGACGATCCTTTCCCTGTACCTAACTGTTCCCGAAGTCGTAAACTATATGAACATCACCGTCTTGGCAGAATACAAATTCGCTATCTTTCGGCCATTCTTGTTCGATGCTCAGGTAGAGGGTTGTGAGTTCTTGAGGGCGAAAACGCGTGATCCTGCCTCGGAGGTTATCTACAAAAACATATTCGAAAATTTACCGAGCTTAGCGACACCGTGTCCACATGGAGTAAGTATCTATGGTAATATTGATAGTTACAGTGTATTGAGGTATATGTGAGAGTCAATTTCAATTAATACTGTATTCTCTCGTCTAAGAATCGATCTTATCACATCAATCACTGGATGGACACGAAAAACTTGCCAACATCTGTACCAGCGGGTGATTATCGAATCACGACGACCTTTGCATTCAAGGACGGCGTAACTATTTTAAAAGTGCAGACTTTCGCTACCGTCCGGAAGAAAGGGATCTTTCGATCAATGATTGATTGGTAATGTGTCAATTCAGAAGCGACTAAAATCCAACAAATAAACATAAGCAGTATGATCATGGCATAGTGTTGAAGCAAAATATCGCAAAATATGTAAAATCTTCACAAGTAGAACTAATAAATCATTGATTCCTGTACTTGGAAGAGCGATAACAAATAAAAACTGTTAAGTCTCGGCTGTTAAAGGAAAAACCATGATAAATTATAACAGCATTTATTTTTTCACCCATATTATGGCAATACTTTAATAGGAGTGTTTTTATAAGTTAATAAATGTTTTCTGGATTTTAAGGAATGGCCCCTTCAAGCATTTATATCAATGAAAACTTGGACATTTGGACACTCTCGCGCAAGAAACATGAACGAACTGTTGTTAGAATTGAATTTGTATGTTGAATATAGTAAAAACACGTCATCGTTGACGCTCAATTGATGCGAAATTATGTGCTTGATAAGTGACGAAATAAATGAAACGAAACAAACAATTTTTTTAATAATGGAAATACACAAGTGAATGCCAAGTTTGACCATTGATAGTGGTGTAAACTATTTCTATCAAGTAATGTTCTGGAAGCACTCAAACAAAATGGTGATGAGGCAATAACCACTTGCAAGTCAAATAAGCGTAACATCAATTAACAATACGCGTAATGCGTAGGGTATCATTCTAATGGTCTCCCAAGTACAAACTACAAAATAAAACAATCAGAAATCATTCCATTCATTTCGGGTGAAGCAGCTGTCGAGCAGATTTAGATGTAGTTATGTATCTAGTGAGATCGGTTCAAATGTATGGTCTGTTTGGCCTTCTAGTGATTGGTTACATTAACTGTCAGAGCCCCAGTCCGGAGGAATTTAATTATAACATAAAAATAACTAAGTTTTTGTGTCTCGATACACCGTATCAGCGCACGTTGCTACATTATTGTAAAACCATATTGCGCCGCAACCAACCGACGATGCTTTCCCTATACGCAACTGTTCCCGAAGTCGTTAATTATATGACCGTCACAGTCGCGGTCGATTACAAATTCTCTACCTATCAGCCGATGTTGTTCGATACTAAGGTAGAGGGTTGTGAGTTCTTGAGGGCGAAAACGCATGATCCCGCCTCGGAGATTATCTACAAAAATATATTCGAAAATCTACCGGACTTTGCGACACCGTGTCCACATGGAGTAAGTATCTAGCATGATTGTAATCGTTACGGTGTAGGTGTGATAGTCGGACATCTCAACTAATAATGTATTCTCTTGTTTAAGAATCGGTCTTATCACATCAATCACTGGATAGAGACGAAAAACTTGCCTTCATCAGTGCCAGCGGGCGATTATCGAATAACTACAACCTTTGCATTCAAGGACGGCGTAACCATTATAAAGATTCAGACTTTCCTAACCGTCAGGAAAAGGGGAATCTTTCGGTCAATGATCGAATGGTGACTTGATCGGCAACTAAAACCCATCTGCAACAATTTAGCAATAGCAGTATGATATCTTCATTATGTAGAAGCCCAAGCTCCTCAAACATGAATAATTTTCTCAAAAAGAATCAATAAACAAATGGTTGGAAAACTTCTGTAATTGAATGTTTAGACGTAATTTAATTACTCCAAAGAAATAGAATCTGTTATGCCACCGGTATTTAGATAACAACCAGCACAAGTAATAAGAACTGTCTTGATACCTGGGCCTATAGTATGATCATTGTATAAAAAGAGAGTTTATATTGTAAAAAATATGAACATGAAACCTTACACACTTGATGTTGTCCCGAGCGCAAGACGCATGACCGATGTTTCAACTAAAATCTGTTGCTAAGATTCGATTTGTATGCTGAATGTAGTAAGAAAGCGTAATCGCTGTTTTTGAAATAAGCTAAAACAAAAATAATCAGTTAGGATCTTTTATGCCACTTGGTTAGAGGTGAAGATTATCTTTAAAAAAATTATGTTCTGGAATCATCTATGCACGCAAAACTGGTGACGTTATTGCGACATGAAAGCCAAATAAGCGTAACATCGAGAACCAAAACTCGTAATGCGTAGGGTATCATTCTAATGACCTCACAAGTACAAACTATAAAATAAAACAATGAGAAAGCAATCCATTCATTTCGCGTGAAGTAACTGTAGAGCAAACAAAACTAGATTTAGTCGCGGTTATGTATCTAGTGAGATCGATTCAATCGTATGGCTTGATTGGCCTTCTAGTGATTAGTAGCATTATCTGTGAAAGGCCGACTCCGCAGGAGTCAAGGTATACTATAAAAATATCAAAATTTGTGTGTCTCGATACACCGTACCAGCGCACGTTGATACATTACTGTAGAACCATATTGCGCCGCAACCAACCGACGATGCTTTCCCTATACGCAACTCTTCCGGAAGTCGTAAACTATATGAACATCACAGTCGTGGCAGAATACAAATTCGCCACCTATCGGCCGTTGTTGTTCGATGCTCAGGTAGAGGGATGTGAGTTCTTGAGGGCGAAAACGCGTGACCCCGCATCGGAGATGGTCTACAAAAATATATTCCAAAACCTTCCGGACTTTGCGACACCATGTCCACATGGAGTAGGTATCGTCATTGTGACAGGTTACAGCATGACATCAGTGGCAGCAGAGTGTCTCATCTAATAATGTATTCTCTTGTCTAAGAATCGTTCTTATCGCGTCAATTACTGGATGGACACGAAAAACTTGCCAGCATCTGTACCAGCGGGCGATTATCGAATAACTACGACCTTTGCCTTCAAGGACGGCGTGACTATTATAAAGATCGCGTCCTACGTTACCGTCAGGAAAAGGGGAATCTTTCGGTCAATGATCGAATGGTGATGATGAGCGGCAGCCAACAGCTTCAACATATGAGCAGAATCAATATAATACTTTTATTGCGTAATAGCCCGAGCTTCTGAACATGAAAAATCGTCTCAAGTAGAACTAATAAAATATTGATTAGAGAAAACCTGGATAAAAAGGAAGCTATTTTCCAATTTTGGCAATAGCATCGTTAATAATATCCGTTTATGTGGAACTAACATTGTTGCATTCAAAAAGTAATTAAAAAAGGTAGAGTACGTTGTTGTTTCATAATTTAAAATCTTCTGAGTTCATTAGTATTCGAATAACCTCTAACGATTGAAACACGATTGGGCTCAGAAAAGATAATGAATTGTTTTAATTCAATTGGCGATCGCTAGTGATTAAGTTTCAAGAATGATGAAACGGTTCCTAACAACGTCTATAACTGCATATTACACCACGTTAGAACTATTCGGTTCCGGTACGCGTATACGCAGAATGCTGCAATACAATCCTCATCGCTGAGGTCGCGATCGCGATCTCAACGGAGCTGAACTTTTGTGACTTAACGATCTGCTCCTAGCATCTAACGTAGAGCCCTAGTGCATCCGCGGGTTCAAGTCTAATGTATTCCATACTGCACCGTGCAGTTCGTGAGCGGTGTGCCAAAGCACGATCCTCACTCAACCACCATCGGATGACATTGCATTCCTGGCTAAATATAGGCACCAAGTAGCCCGCTATACCACTTTGATGCGCGTGACAGGTGTCTACGGGGATATATTTGTGTTTGCTGATGTATTAAATCCATAGTTCAAGCGAACGAAACGAAGCGAAAGTTGAAGCAGTAATGGAGAGCAACGGTTATACTTCTACTATGGAGCTATATTTTGGTATTATTCTAATAATCGTTGTATCTAATTGTCTACAATTTGTCATGATCTCTACTCTACTCTTTCAGAAACAAGAGAGTAATTGGGTTTTTTTTTCAACTCGCATGTAATAAACCCCTGTCAACGCTTCCAATGATAGCGATCAGGCTGGCTTACTGATTGACGGATATTATGTCCGTTTACAATTATACCATCATAAACGGTATTGCTGTAAAGCCATTAGCATCCATAAAAACCGCCCGAGGCGCTGCCACCAGACATGGTTACCGACATTAAACGTAACCGAGTGCGTCGATTGCCTGGTGGTTGGTCGGTTGGTTTTTAGATGATCACGGCTGGTCGGTTGGATTTTAAAGCCACACACACACATACACACACACACATCATTCTAATTTGATCGAAAAACAAGCCATCGGATGTGTGCCTGATCGTTACTCGTTGGAAAGTATCGCCGCCAGTGCCATATAAAGTGCATCCGTGCATCCGTCTCAGTTGCTGTTCGCCTTCTACAAGCTTTGGAGATCAGCATCGAAGCGGTGCACCCTGGAGCGGAATCGTATCACATTTCTCATCGGACCAAAACAAAGAAGCGCGTGCCTGGTGGATGGTGGAATCAATCATGTTTTGGCTTCTGTAGCACGGTTCTACATTTCCTGTGCAGTGACGTTCGTTGCGTTCGAGGCGTTGTGACGATTCGAAAGGCCCTATCCTATCGAATTTCTTTCGGTGTACAAAGGGAAACGGGCATACGTCGAGCGTGGCAAGGAAAACGAGTGAAGGTTGAGCCACGCTTCAATCCCGGACTTGTATTTCTTGATGGGTTTTCGTTGCATAATTGGTTATGAATCTCGCAGTCGTGAGCAATATGTTCTTAATGAGCTTTCAGCTTAAGCACTCCGCTATACGAGTCGCAGATAGTTTAGCTCGTTTCATTAGGTATTTTAGGGGAGGGTTTCTGTCGGATGAGGTACTTCGCTCAGGTTTTCCCTTTCAGTGTGCCTTTGGTGCTCGAGTTGTTTCAAATGAATGCGATAGAGAAGCATGACTAGAGCACATCATTTTAAGCCACTTAATATTTCCCAGCTATTTAATATTTGAGATAACAATCCATGTTTTTGAGTTCTTGGAGTTCATTCAATTTGTTCAATATAATGAAGCAAATTGTATTGTTGAATTACATGCTAGCAACATTGTTTAAACAATAAAACAACACAGCAGCATCTATTTTCTGTTGGCTCCTCAAGGTGACGGAATCGAGAAAATTCGATTATCCATCGGCGCACAATAATCATGAGATAATTTAGTTATTAGGAAGGTAATACATGGTCGCTTGGATGATGCAATGGTTTTTTGCTTCATGTTTTGTAATCTGTCATTACAGGTGATCCTCGACGTGTCAACCGCTTACTGATCACCATTCTCTGCAATTTTCCACTCTGAAGGCCATGCTGCTCGTTTCTCCTTTCTCGTTTTCTTCATTTTTGCCAATTGTTTCAAATGAAATATAAAACGGCTACATTGTAAGGAAGCAATCCGCTGACAGCTGGTACGGTGGCTGGACTGACCAATGAAAGTCTACCTCTACCGACTGCCCCGCTGCTGCCTGAAGCACGACCAAAGTGTTGCTTTGGTTCGCGAAAATGGGCTCAATAACGATGAGATAGTAGATAGTAGATCCATGAATAAATCATGGCCTTGTTGTTATCGTGGGTTTAACTTTGTGGTGACGTTCCTCGCTAGGCGAAGCGTTAAATCAACCACCTTCTGTTTTTTTTCCTTTTGTGAAAATCCGAAAACCATCACCGAACCAAACCCACCAGTTGTTGAAATACTGTGCTCGCTGATGAATTCGTTTTCCACCAACGCGATTCCAGCGTCCAGCGATTACCGACCTGTTATGAGGGGGCAAGCACTGTGCCAGTAACACGATTTGGCTCAGCTGTTTCTTATCTTGCCAACATTTTGATTTTGTTTTTTCCAGGCACCAGAGACACCGAAACCGTTCGAAAACTGTTAAGTAAGTTGAACCAGAAGAGCTGATCCATTGCGCCAATTTAGTTGCGTTCTTGTTCGCATAAATGAGTCGCGAATTCTGAGTTACTTCTCGTTCTTATGCATTCAATTCTTATGCGGAAAAAGCTTCAAGATGCTTCCGTTGACAAAGCCTGGTTTTTACTTTTGGAGAAAAACCAAAGAACACATTTTAGTGTCAATTGATGAATTCCGGCTTCCAGCATTCTAGCTATCTCTTTGGCTGTTCACTAAAGTTCTTGACACTGAGTAAAACTATTTGGTATACGCTGTCTTTTGCAGTCTGTCTTGCAAATATTGCACCACAACAATTTGCTCCGTAATTCGACCGTAACTCGACCAGTACACTACTCACCACAAACTTCATCATTTTTAGCTCGCGAAACACTGGGCTACAAAAAGTAGTATCACTGCACTAGCAAGATGCAATCCACGACTTAAGAATGATGCTGCACAGCTGCCTTCACGCACTTGACTGTCTCCGTCGGTTTTGAGGTACCGGATGTGCTCTCGAACGTATCCTGTGATGGACTACTGACTGTACGGCGGTGTAACCTGCCTTTATGCGAACCGTCGGACAGGCACTTGTCCCCTCTTCGCCCCTTGGCCGATACCGTTCTACCCCCTACTAATGCTCGACTACTACTTCGAAAGCCTCGGTAGGAACGATGGTGGGTTTTCTATTCCTTTCTGTTCGCCTTTCGGGTTGCATCGTTTCGGAAGATCACGAACCCATACTGGAAACGCAGAAAAAATAAACAATACACACACAAACTCCGACAGTCCGACGGTGCGGCTGCCGTTGGTGGTGTGCTGCCAGCCAGCCCAGCGTCTACAACACAATATCGGCTGGTAGGTGCTGCTCATCGGAAGACGCGCTCTCAGCTGTTAATATGAAGCCCTGCAGCAGCAGCAGCAGCATCAGCAGCAACAGCAGCAGCAACAGCAGTAATTGTGGTTACCATCTCCCACCATCTACCGGCACTGCAGCAGCCTGCATCCGTACACGTGAAAGGCATCATCCCCCATCGCCGACAAAGTGTTGAAGCCGAACTCCTAAAGCTCGCACACTGCTTCACCGGTGGAGCATCTCCGGCAAAGCTCACCACTCTCGCGTTCCACCAGCGACGACGACGACGACGACGTTCATTCGCGAATTTCACGTTATGGAAGGGAGAACTAGCTAGGCTTGGTGGAAACTCCTACACTCAATGAGTGGCATCGGATGAGCTACTGACTTTACTTAGTGCCGTAGGTACGGCGTGGTGGTATACTTATCCGACACAGACCGCGATGCTGCCGTCGATCAGACACGCGGTGAGCATTCCGCTAAAGCCGTTCGATCGTCGCCCGATCGTCAACACAGTTGGAAGTTGGTTCGGAATTGACGGAATTGGATGGGTGCAGCAGGTCACAAAAGGAACAGATAGCGGGTAACACTGGCGCAACCTTGTAGAAAATGTTGCGTCCTACTGGTTGATTCCAAATTCAAATTCTCGGTGAATAGCTTTGATTGGACTGCTTGTGGTTGATCAAATAATTGCTCAATTACTGTGTTACTGAGGGCATTGGTGTGCATTTTCCTCTTCAATTCTTTCTCTCACTCGGTAGAGGATCTGGAAATCTACAAGCAAACAGTATGTATAGATTAACGATTAGCGGTACAGTGTTTCACCTAAAGTCTATGATTTAAAAACATATTGTCCTATTCGCCAGGTAGGATTATCGAGATTTTATAGAATTGAGTTATTTTTTTTTTTAATAATTAAGCCAACTTTAATTCTTCGGCAAAATCGTAAAATAAATCACTTTTTCAATTTTAAAAACCTACCAATAAATTAAACAAAAATTGAACAGGACTTCTTGGAAAACCATATCATTGATTAAACCAGTATCGATTTTATGCGTCAGATGATTCTTGAGCTTGAGGAGAGCTATGGCGTACTCAAGAAAAGTGCATTGAAGACAATCTCAGAAACGAATACCATGACTGTACTTTTCCGAAAATATCCCTCAGTTATGAGCAAATATTCTTGAAAAGTTTTGCTTTAAAAGTTTTAGTTGACAATATTTTGTTTTACTTACAAGCAACTAATCAGATGAAACACTGTGAATGGTTTCATCTTAGCAATCCTCAAAAATGAAATTGAAACAAATGAAAACAACTAGAAAAATGATTAAATATCTTAGTATAAAAATGTTATAATAACCGCTGAGAACTACCAACACACATATTTCATGGCATTGCGATGGTTTGTGAGTACAGTAATTGAGAAATTATTTATTCAGAGCGCTTGTTAATTCGTTCCTCTATCATTTGTTGTCATTTTCAGTTGCAGAATTACAAAACTTTGATCAAAAATTAATACAAACAGAAAAAGGAAATAGTTGCCTATTCCGCTAACACTATTCCCAGATGCAATTAATTACGTACACGAAGTCCCCCTTCAAATTGCCCTTCAAAGTCGTCTTTATCTCAAGGTAGTCCACCATCAGCCAGTGAGTGCAGTCACCAATCAACAGGATTACTGCAGAAGCTTAGCCAGGTAGCACCGGAATCGCACCAAAATAAATCCGCGTAGTAAAGATTATAAAATGGTAGATTTTTACGATTTTACGCTCGGCTCATCATCAGCATCATCAGCGAATTCGGAATCCTCGTAAAAGATGCAGATACGGGTTTCAATAGCACTGATATTTCTACCTCCCCCTCAAAATACACCCGTAGGTCATCGAAAGGTTAACCCATTCCCTGCTATCCTCTTATTTTTGGTCACCGACAGAATACATCCCACGGAACGTGTGCCAAGGGTTTGGATCCGTGATCCAGATTGATTGACTGAACCCAGTCACCTCCCAAGGTGGCTGGTTTGTTCTGGACCAACCATGGATGAAGCAGATGAACGCGCGCACAGTGTACCAACGAACCTTCGTCAAAGTACCATAAATCGTACGCTGGCATCGTTTCGAATTAAAACACCAAAACACCATGACAGCGCCAGCGATGTGGCCATCGTTTTACGGGAGGTTACTTTCAGTTCGGGTTGCCCAGTCCGGATCTGCAATGTTTCGGGGGGTTCGTTGTTGAGTGGCACCACGATTACAATCGCCACGAAGGCCATCATGGGAACATCTTCCAAAAATGGGTTTCGCTCGCGCGCGCGGTAAGTACTCTTTCATCGGCATCACCCACCGCCACTGCCACCGCCACCGAAGACAATCGAATATTGACAAAATGGCTCGTTTTAACAGCCGTGGCAAACGGGTTTGCGATTATTATCCGAGGATCTGAGGATGTTAAAATTACTCCTACGTCCTTGCCACCCGACATGATGCTGTTAATTTTGCGCTGAGTGATAGTTTCGTGCGCTTCAACGGCTGCTAAGAAGAGGTAGCATTACTATATTAGCTTAACGTATGAGATGCTACAGCGCCAGGTAGTGCGACATCTGCACAGCAAAGATCTCAAGAAAAGTGTGCACATTTCTAGGTTATGATCATCTAGATCTAACCACTTCCTCAGTTGCTCAGAGGTACCTCTGCCAACAAATCCAAGGACTCTGTGTGTGTGTGTGGCGGGAATTTGGGGAGCAAGCCAAGCCAACGGGGGCATTACGGCTCTTTAGCAACTTGTCGACACATTTAGGATTCTTTGGGTGGCATTTAAAGTGATCTAAGAGACAGCGTCGAACAACGAGTCGTGACTTGTGCTGGCGACCGAAAAAGGGTGCCTCTAGCCCTCTCGATCTGTCTCTAGTTACCGCTTCTTGGTTGATCATTTTTCTGGCAGGGTCATTCGATCTCCGCCCGAACAGTGTGCGAGTGTGTTCATTTCTGTGAGGAAGGCTTCCAGTGAGTAAGAACGTTTCGTTCGTTACTGCCAGCGAAGCGCAGGAAGTGATCGTTAGTTGAAATCGTACGGATCCAACGTGTTTTGCTGAAATTATCGGTTTATTAAGCTGTGACATCCGGCACGGTATTAATTGACACGTGATCATCTCATCCCTTTGCTAATTTTCACAACAAATCTAACGTATGAGATCTTCAGCTCACTTTGCACATAGAATGATGCGTCGCATTAGTTTGCGAGCTTCGCATTTTATAGAAAGCTGACCTCAAAACCTCATGTGTCTTTTTTTTGCAGAAGCACTAGAACTGCCTGATTTATATTCCTTTTCCTCTTTTAATAATTAGCAAATTGATGTTTATCGCAGTTTCTCACTATCTTGAGCCGACGGGTGCCTTTTGCTGATGCCTAATTTCCAGATTACACCTTACAAATCTGACAAGGCTAATGGGCGCTCCTGGATCCAACCTCAATTGCAAACACACTCCATTACCCTTGTTTCTTGTGTACGCGTGTCTGTCAAGATACGGTTGTCATTTGCTAATTCGCATGATCTGCTCTGGCCTGGGAATGCTGCTAAGATCTACGATTCTAAAGACATTGCGCCACCACGCCGCGCCGCGGTTGTAATTCATTCAACCATTTTGCGCTCATTTTCCTGCTCGTGTAGGTGTCAATGATGAGCTGACAGATTTAATTATGCTCAAGGTTTGCTCGGCTAGGGGCACGCGAATTGTTTGCTCCAGCGGAAACGCAAACTAACGCAATAATGGTGAAGGGACTTCATGAGCTAAGGCTCATGATCATGTAGACACACACCTGTTGGGAACTTATGCGACCAGGAAACGGCACTCAGCGAAAGTATTCTACTCTAAAAAAAATGTGTTTCTACTGGAGAAGACAAGATCGTCGTCGCACAAGCACCAAAGACCTACACTCCGTGACTGTGGCGTGACCATGACTAGCCCAAAAACCGCGGTGAGGTAACGAAGCGTTGATCAGCTCTTAACATGGTTGATTGATTTAATAAGCGATCAAGAGCGCTTCCGATCGTCGAATAACATAAGAAAAAAAACAAAATTCCCTAACGACGCAACAGCTGGACAGCAAACAAAAACCAACAATCGGGCTTTGCCTTCAAATTTTGATAATGACACGTGACCACGACGGGTGAATCTTCGTTCCGGGCTTCCTCTCGTACACGTGCGCGATTTCTCGCGCGATCGAAGATCCATTTTTTGCAGTCTTCTGCGCTGAAGGGTCGGTAAGTAGCGTGCTACAATGTTAATTACCGTCGATTGTCTACAACCGGGCTAAGTGGCAAACCCTTCGCCAGTTCCGATCAGCTCCGAAGCGCTCAATGGCGTTGGCGATTGAAATGATGGCCACGAGCCGCTTCATCGAACGGCGCGAAGTGGTGCTCCTGAAGAAGCTGTTGACCCCCCCTCGGGCCGGGGTCAATTCAAAGATGCCAATGCCAAGGGGATATCAGTTCCGGCTGATCAGCCGGAACACGGCTCTTGTGCCGAAACGCGTGCCTGTGGAAGAGGAAGCAAGAGAAGCATAGAATGTGGTGCAAATCCAACAGCCAACGACACCGAATCCGTCTTCCACGTGACCTTTCACGTGTGTGTGTGTGTGCGCGATGTTTCGCACCTTAATTCCGTTCAACGGAGAGCATATCGAATTCCTTCCCAACCGGGACCGACCGGCCGACCGGGCATGTCGAGGTGTGCACCACCAACCTTCCGCGGCCTTGATCTTCTCACCGACGATCGCGAGGTGCGAGGAGCCACGCGCAAGATCCGCGGCGCCACAAGCAGTCGCACCAAGTGGTGATCGCGATCAAATTTGCGGATTTGCCGCTTAGTGGCGCGCGATCCGCGGATGGATCTTTGGGCACCGACACGACCGCGACTACGGCGACGGTTGCCGCTCTCTAATTACGCCGCGTTTCCCGGAGTACACAGCAAAGCAAAGCACGGAGACGGATTGCAGAAGTTTCCGATTTGGATGATGCGCCGATGCGCGATCGCGCGAACAACCTGTTGCGCTGGCATTGCATTCTCCGACGGCGTAACTGTCCGTGTCCCCAAATGCACACAATCGATCGAGCCGGGAGGGGGGGTTATAATTCCATCCATCTGACAGCGCCACGGACACTCTCTGGGACTGGCGCCGTGCGATTCGAGCGAGCGAACAGTTAATTTGTACCGTTTTGATCATTCATCACGAACGGCTGCACGAACGACTTCTGCCAGCCAGCCAGCCAGGTCAGAGTGCCACCTGCGAGCAGCAGAAGACGGGGTGAAGACGATGGGGTGTTGCACTAACCAGTCAGTTGGTCGTTTTCATCAGAGAATGGGAAATTTCGTGCTGTCCGCCGTTGAGTGTCAACCGCGAGAGCGGCAGGTTTTGTTTAATTTTCCTTGATTAGCTATTGAAATTCATTCGCTTCATAATGATTATCAGGCGGGATAGCGAATTTCGCCAAAAGCAGAATTGCGAATTATTCTGCCTAATGGTGGGTCTTCATCTTATTGGCAATGTTTTTTTTTCTTCTCTTCTCTCTTTTCGGTGGGATTTTAACTACCATCTTGTACAATTGGATCATCTCAATTTCGCACAAAGGCAGTGGTGGCAGAGAGTGAGCGAGAGAGAACGAGTGAGATTTCTCTAATTGAATCAAGTATTTTAAAGACGATTTGCAACATTGTTGAAATGATTGACGACACAAGTAAAAGGAAACAAAGCATCATCGTGCTGCATTTAGGATTAGAGTGAACTCTGTTCAAGCACCTGAGACTCGTTTAGTGATCTCGTTTGTTGTCGTTACTAATGTCATGTCAATGTAGAAATTTAATTCGCAAAAGTGTATTTGATCATTACAGGTTAAAAGGTTCCTCGATTGTATGTAAAGCTGTCCTCTCTATGATGTTACAATGCAATGATTTGAACAAAATTTGTTGATTTGGAATAACATTGTGCAGTCAGCAAAAACAAATAATGGATTTATTGAATAATACAACTTGTAAGGGATTCAATATTTGGTAAGTTTTGTTGGCATTATTGTTTTGCACGTACTATCAAACCAATGCCTCGCCGTAGCCTATAAAAGTCCTATTTTACCCTCATTTTAGGACCTCCACTCGAAACAATTGGATTTGTAACAATATTCGGTGTGCTTGCAAATAACATAAATATTTAAAATTATTCGTTTATTTAATTTTGTTTGAATTCTGCTGACACACCAGATGCCAAGAATATGCTAACAAAATTTTGAGTCCAGTTAAATTCATTAACATACAAATTGACTTAACTGTAATTGCATATGATTCACCAGCCCAACAAGAAATAGTAATAGAATAACAATTTGAATTGGGAATCGAATATAGAATGAAGGAAGTGATGACTCACAAGACATAAATGTAGCTGGCGCCTTTAATATCGATACAAGTGAAACTGAGGAATAACGAAACTAACCAAACTAAAAAAAAACTGTCATAAAACTGTTACAAAACTACAAACAAACTAGAATATTGAGCGAAAAAGTGAATGTTTTTTTCCCCAGGAATTAAAATCCAAAACTAACTCTCTGATAACCTGTGACCGACTTTTACAAATTACTACTAAGTCCCACCGACATGTTTCTCAAAATCTCGGTTATACGATTTGGATGAAGTAATTCTCCCCTGTACTGAAAACGCACATTGACCTTGAATCCATCTTTACACGCCCGAATTGGCCTCAAATTGAGAGAACCGATTGCACCGATTGAAGCGAAACTTGTGACACGTCAGCACCTTATGCAATATCTTATGAGCGATTGATTAGCCCAGACCCAAGTCTGGCGGTGATCTATGATGCCTCTGGAGCATCGCGTTGCCGCACACATCGATCACACGATCGATCGATGGAACCTCATTGCTCAAAGTCACCCCAAATGAGGCGTTTTATGAGCTTTTGGGGACGAATTCGTCTCCTTACATGGCGCCCTTCATGCGGTGTTCAAAATGTAGGGTGTGGGTGTGGAACAGCTATTGAACAGCAACTCATTACACTGTTTATTTTATTATTCTTCCTTTCATGCCGGGCCCGAAAATAGGGTTGAAATTGAGCGGAGAGAATTATTAATCGAAAAAAAATCCATCGCCATCGCACCAAGGTGGCCAGTGGCCAGTGCTGAAGACGATGAAGTCGAACGGAGAGCCCTGGGAAGAAAGGGGCAGGAAGGGTAAAATCGATTTACTTCTCAGCACCATTTGCACCATTTTTTGGAACCACGAACCGTTGCGCACGCGATGGTCGGCAATTGGCGGGTTGGATCGCCTTTCTCTGATCAGACAAGCGCGAGCGCGAGCGCGATCGCGGGGCGTACGGCCATCGTTGTCGGACGGTGCTGCCAGGCCCCATTATGCAATTGACCAGCGCAAACCGTTTAGGGACGATGGCCACCGCCAGGAGTGGTAAGCAAGCCGGCGGCATTGTGGGAAGATTCTCTTGGTTAAAAGATTTGCGTAGCGCGATTCAAACAATTACTTCAACTTCTCGGTTTTGTGGCGCATAATCGCGCGCTGGAAGCATAGCTTGCTGCTGGTGGCCACTGCGCTGTTCCCGTTTTCGGCTTCGTACGCACCAAAATGGCAACAACAGCTCTACTCGCCGTCGTCGCCGCCGTTTTGTATGGTGCCAAGCGTGCCAATCTGTTCATCGTTTTCGTCCGTCCGTCCGTCCGTCCGTTGTGTGTGTGATCTTATTAACACGGTTTGCAGCACCGGTGGCGATTATAGGCCTTTCGCGAAAAAGCGGGGTACCGGAGTGAACCAGGTCCAGACCTGGCTACCAGGTTGGTGAAGATGTGAAGCGCAAGAGCGAGCGCCCGGCTTGCTGACTATTACGGTAATTGAAATGGATTGTGCCTTCGGGAAAAGCGCACAGGATTTTTACTGATCATCTAAAGATCACCAGCATGTTTACGGTTCAGAGCAGAGCGTTCAAAGGAATGTAAAACATGTTCCAGTATGTTTCGTTGTCTCGATGTGATAATCTCGTGAAGGGTAATCTGAAAGGGTATTTAGAAGGATTTGAAGCTTTTTGTTTAGGATTTTTGTTACCGCGTGATCTTTAAGCTGATAATACACTCTTTTTAAGCTGATAATACACTCTCCAAGTATACTTGTTCTGATTTCCTTAGTACTCGTTGATGGCTGTAGTACATAACTCGTTATGAAAAGTGATGTCATGGGCGTGTGGTATACAGACTTTATTTTGTTTTGCAGATGATTTTAATATGAAAACCTATTGCTACTTTTGCCCGTCGAAACGTGCTTCAAAAATGTCACTCACGCAGGAATGTAATTGCACAATACGGTTATATTTGTATGCAAATTTCTCGTTGAGATGAGAAACCATACGGCACGTCCGTCATTTGATAAAGCAAAAAAAGAGTGTTTACAGAAATGGATTTTGTTGGAGAAGTCAAGTGGAGAAGCAGAAATGAATAGTCGAAATGTCGATCGTCAATAAGTTATGAATGATCATATCCAGAGCTTCTTCTGATAAACTTACTACTATGTCCAAAAAGTAAGGTGACATTGGATGTATTTTGAAAGTTCCTTAATTTTTCTTCCAAATCAATTTTTTTGCCATCAATGTAATCCATCCCAGACACAATGCACTTATGCCGACGAATTTTCCAGTTTTCTAAACACGCGAAAATGTCGTCTTTAGGAATGGCCTTCAGCACCTTTTTCGCAGCGGCTTGAATTTGCTCTATCGTGTCAAAACAGTGTCCCCGGAACGTAATTTAGGGCTTGTCTAATAGCCAGAAGCCAAATGTATCCAAATCAGGCGCATACGGTTTTATCGGAACGATATGAGTGAAAATATATAGGCAAAAAAGTCACAGAAAACCAACCAAGTGTTAGATAATGCATTATCGTGATCGAACACTGACGCGCTTGAGATGAAAAACATGTAATTAGCGGATATGTTTGATATGCAAACATCATCAACAAAGTCTCTTGTTGTTAATCGACGGTTTTCCAACACCAAATCTTTATTTTTTTGGACGTGAACTGCATCGATTATCGTTGGTGGTCGTCTAGAGCGTTCTTCCTCTTCAAAACGTTCCCGACCCTCCTGGTAGTCTTTCCACCAAGTGTAAATAATTTTTATTGACGTAGTATCGCCACTAAAGACATTCTGTACCATTCGCATTGGTATATTTGCAGCAGAAAAAATATGTTTAATGTAAATTCTTTGTTTGAAAATTTGCGACATGGAGAAAAACGAAGAATGCACTTTTAGTAGTTCACAAAAAAATGCGTATCTCAAACACTAGTGAATATTTTGACGTGAAACTTGCCATGGTTGTCAATAACAGTGTTGACAACATATAAAAAATACAAAACTAAAGATATCCGTCTACGCGGGCAATTTGGACACCGTGTCACCTAACTTTTTGGACACAGTAGTATATCTTCATTAACTCTTATGTGTATTTGTCCATAAATTTCATCACTCCTTCCATCCTTATGTCGCCATACATCTTTGCTTCTATTTTCGAGTAATGCTCTCCTTTTTTACCTCAGATTTCCCACGATTCAGTTCGGGCGCCCTTAAGGTTTTGCACTCGCGCAAATGACCCACCTTCTGCTGAAACCAGCGTGCATGCAGCGCTTCATCTGATAGAAGTCGAATCACCACCACTCAAAAACTCTTTCCCCGTTCGGCCGCTGTTTGTCATCGCCATTTTGTCGAGATAAAAACAAATGACTCCAGTCACGACACTTCCAGCCCCGCATTCTGACGAGCACTGACGGTCACATGCAAAATTCTATGCACATTTTCGGTTGCGACAGCCGTGCTAATAAAAAAAAAGCCAAAGCCATCTCTGACGGGATTGCAAAATCCACACTCCACGCGGTCACCACCCCTCCCCACCTCCCCATTGGGCCTTCGCCCATTAGACAGTGTCGCCGACGCCGACCAGCCCTTGAGACAGAAAAACCGCCTTTTTCACACAAACCAACAACATGCACGCTACATGTAAAGGCCGGGCAGAGGGCATGATACACATGAATCCGCTATAAGCAACCCAAGTCGCCATGCCAACGAATGGTTCCTTGGATCTCACCTGCCGCAAATTAGCCATCAGCAGTCCGTCCCGGGCTTGTCCAAACGCGGCGTGATGGCACGTCGGCTACGTCATCGTCAGAGAGCATAGAGAAACAACAACAACAACACCGCTGCAGAGCTTCCCACCATTAGTGTGGTGGGTGTGTGGAGTATGCGACCAAAGCTAGGGCCCACCTTCTTGCGGCTTGCCTTGGGCGCCGCACATCATCATCCACACACTCACATCACATCGGAGGGAGGAGGAACTGGCGCAAAACGGCGGCGCTGGATGTGGAGGAATCTTCGAGCGCCCGATCTCTCGTCATCGGTGGAGCGGTTCGTTCGATCTTCGCTCTACAACCTGCTGCCTGCTGCCTGCTGCTGTTGCTGCTCCTAGAGCAACATTCTTCACGACCGTACCTTATATTACCTTGATATTTATGCTTTTAGCAAATATTAATACCCCCCCTGCTTCTCTGCATGTAAGACCGATCGATGATCCGGTTAGAGCACAGACGAAGATCTGAAGGTAGACTCCGAGAATCGGAGGAGGAAGGGATCCGGGCATCATGTGTAGGAGAAGATGGTTTAGTTACGGTTTCTGTGCATCCGCCACTCCTTTGCCAGGTGGGCCAGCTTCTTGGCGGGCGCGCGCGCATCGGTGACGTTACGCCCCGGGCACACCACGCCATTGCCATCGGATCGGATCGGATCGTGTTTGTGGTTCTGGAGAGCATATACTCCGCGACACACAGCAATGGCCATGTCGTGTATGCGCTTTACCAATGAAACCAAAAGGAAGGTTAGCCGGAGCTGCGCCTGGTTACCGCCGCCATGATCTTCTTTTACAGATGCCAATGTGATTCGCGATCACACGTTCGCGTCGGTCGCGATCGGAAACGCTTGCCCGATTACACACACCGATCAACTACCCTCCAACAACCGATGCCAAACGATGAGTATTGATTTCGTAAAATACTGGGTGTATATTCTCCGCCACCAAGCCGACTACTAACCGGGTTAACCTTTCAGCAATCAACGCCAACCATGCCCTCTAGATCAGTCCGTTTCATATGGTAACGAGCGAGCGTTACTGGATCATCGTCAACTACAGCCGGGGGTTTGCACTGGCTGTCTGTCTGGCGCAGTGTGCAGTGAGAGTGAATCGAAGGGAAAGGAAGATAACTGCGAGCATGATCTGGCCCAGGAACCAGTTCGAGGGGGACGACTGCACGAGATTCCTTCGTTTCGAGGGGGGAGTATAGGATCTGTAGGGGGGCATTCAGCTCAGGCTCAGGGGGTATGGATTTCAATTACGTATTCCGAAACGCAAGATGCTACTAGAGGATCCTTTGTGCTCATCACTATGCCGGCCTTGTTTCTGCGCTGCATCCGCATTGTATCTTAATGCTTTTCCATCAATTTACTAGGTCGAGCGTAGTACCGGTTGACTACTACTCCTAGCATCAGCTGTTGTGTAGGTACTTACTTTAGATTACTTCTCATTCATTTGCATTCTTTTAAATAGCAAAACCGTTTTAAGAGTTTCAATATTCACGTATTTCTAAGTTCCAAGGATCTCATGAACTATATTCCTTTAAAATACAAAAGATCCTTACTCTTCATCTTGTTCTTATTTTAGTAGTTGTAAAATTACATGACCGCTTATATGCAACAAGATATTTTCATTAGCAATAACTTCTTATAAATGTACCTGCACTATCAATATGAACCTCTATTAACGATAGTTTTAAGGCATTTACGACATTTTTCTTCAGTTGTGGAAAATTATTATGGTTTAGTCAATTAGATTTTTGTCTTTTTCTGCTGGTGAAAGTATAGAATTGAACTTGTATGAACATTCTCCCTGTAAACATGTTGATTCGTTTTGAACAATTAAAAACTGATCTCCAACTCTTGGAGTCCACTGAAAGTCTATTGTTTCAATGAAGTTATCGGGTAGTATATTGGTACTGGCAGGTTAGTATCTTAGTATTCGATAAATTCACTTAACAAATGGTAAAAATACTCTAAAAATTGCTTAACGATAGCCGGATAAGCTTAAGTTTATACTTAACCTTAAGACAACGAATAAAATGCGTGCATGCATTTGCACATCATAACTCATCCTAGATCGCTTCATTTGCTTGCAAATCTCTGCAACCCGCTCCGTGATCTGAGCTGGGTAAAGAGGAGCATTTTTCATTTGATTGAAGTGAATCCGGCTCGACATCGGTCAAGGTTGAACCGCTTGCGGCGAGCGGCTACGGTGTGAACCTTTACCTTGAAATTTAATTAGGATATTTGATCGTTTCGTAGCCGTGTTCAGTGTTACCGTCGGCCAAGCGCACGGACGCATCCGTCATTTGGCCAGGAAATATATTTCGAGCACTGCGAGCATCATGTTTCTCGCAACCGGCCCCCGCTTCACACCTCACCCGATCGAACATATGCAGTGGTGGTTCTCCGTTCGTGATGACTCTTGGTTCGTCCGAAGTTTCGGCAAAGGTTATAGCCGCCTAATGTCCTCCCCCTGGCTAAATATTTTAAACTTACCTCCTTCTTCTTCTTTTTTCAATTAGCAGGACTCCTTTCGCTTTTCGGGACCCAAAAAAGGAGCCAGGGCTTTTGTAAAAAGCGGTTCATCATCATCCTCATCATCGAATGCAACGAAGTAGCCTGCGGGAATACACGTTACCCTTAACGACCCTTGTTGTTACCCTTGAGGCGCGCGCGCTCTCTGGCGGTATGATTTATGTCAAACCAGCATTAGGTCTCTCCAGCCCACCAAGGCTGGAAATCACCTTTTTGCGAATGATGATGATGATGATGATGAAGATGCTAATGATGATGATGTGCTGCGTATCAATCGGTAAACCAAATGATGATCGTCGAATCCTGGAACAATAACTAATGCCAGTAATGACAACAGGTGCGCGCGAGCGAAGCTGTCCATCTGTCGGCGAAGATCCTCCACAATTCCTACGTCACCAAAGCCGTAACGGTGGACGATTATCGCGGTACCGAGATCGCGCACACTCGTGTACCTACCGTTTGTATTTTGTGCCCAGCAACACAACCGCACATTACAGGAGCTACCCCCGACGCTTATAAGCCACTTTGTCGACAAATACGGCGGCAGATCCTTGGTCGGCACACTTAGTGGCCGCGCGCGCGTCAGCTTCTGGGCTTTACCTCAGCCCGCTGTATGCATATCGCGACATCGACCGCCGTCCACCACCTGGCCTCCTCCCTCAGGTTAGTGCCTCGGGCACAACCATGACGCCCCGAAGATTGGATGCCAATTAGTCTGCGGTTGGTGGTTGATCTAAGATGTGCCGCCATCATGCCACTGGCGTAGCGTTTAGTGCTGCTGATTTGTAGTTTGTTTCTTCTTGTTTTCTGACTGAAGCTTCAAATCAGCCAAGTTGGTCGACAGCTGTCACAGCAGCAGCCAGCAACAGTACACCGGTAGCTGTCCTTTTCAGCTCTTCATTCAGGTGACACACATCAGGAGGATGAAGAAGCGTCACGAAGAGAAGAAGCAAAAGAGCACCAAACTCCCCTTCTAACCTCGCTGGGAGTTGGTACATTGATCGCGACATCGCGAAATGCGCGAAGGTCACAGCGGCGGCGGCAGATGGAACGGATGGATTCGTGAAATCGTCACTTCAATTGTTACGTCCAGCAATTGGGTCAACACTGACCGGAACAATCGTCCCCAGGTTTTCCTCCCTGCATCGACACCTTCTTCATGGGTTACTTAAAGGGTTTTTTCTTCCTCACACCTTCCACACCTCCTCTGCTCGTTCATTCCCAGACCCGGAATCGTTCCTTACGATCGAGCGATCGATCGATCGAACGAACGAGAAAGAGCCACCGTAGGCCCGGCGTATGCTTAGACCACAAAAAGGTAACCGCAAACCGTGTAGCCGGCCCGAGGACAAGGTCAATGGCGCCGTACACTGGCAGCAGCCGATCAGCTCGATCCGATGATCTTCCTTGTCGATCGTCGACGACCGTTTTGCTGTAAACGTCAGCAGCGCCGCTCCGTACAGTGCTCCGTACATGGGCGATAAATCAACACCATTCAGTTTGCCGATGATGCGGTGCGATGTTGAGTGATGTTGGCAACAGTCTGCCAATGTCTTCTTTCTTGCACCGGTTTCTTGTTCGGCTGTCTTGTGTGCCATTGTGCACACTCCACTCCACTCCACTCCAGCACGGAACACGATCTGAACTTTGGCATCGTTTGGCCCCCATTTTGACCCAATAATTTTGTGTTTGTTTATTGCGCAACCCGACACCTCGGTGGTACCACGGTGCCAGGCCGGCCGGGTTGCAACGCGGTTCGGCCACGCTACCGGTTACCACCATCGATGTGCCATCGAAATCGCATCCCATCGATCAAATGAGCAATAAAGCGGTGGTTCGTTTGGTTTGCAGTGCTCCAAATTTGGATTGCTCCTCGTTTGCCATTATGGAGTTGGGCTGTTGTTTGTTCGGTCACTCGTTCGCTTACTTACTTACTGCCAGAGGAACCACTCTTCGTTCCAGGCGCAATGCGGTAGAGCATACCGCAGAGTACGCCAATGTTCTGTCGTGCTAAAGAAGATGTCAGGTCGAGTCAAGTCATAGGATCGTGTGGAAGATCGAAACTCTAATTGTTTCGATCTTTTGGGACCACCATGGTATATAAATAAAAACATTGGAAAATGGAAGAATAATAGAAATGCGATTGAAGCTACCTTATTGAAAGCATTGAAAAGCTTTGCATGAACTCTGTAAATGGATATTTGTTTTGAGAAAATGTCGAACAGATTAGTAGAATTTGACGGTTCAATAAGCGGAAGACAAAACAGAAGAAGTTTAGAACAGATAGAAGATAGTCGCACCTGACGCTGCTTTAAGTCTCAATTTGATTTTGTTCTATCGAAAACGTTGGATTTTTTCCAATAGTTTTCTCTGTTTCCAAACATTTTTCCAAGTTTAAAAAAAATTGTTTTCCCTAAAAACCAAACAATTGATCTTAGGGTGCCTAATCTATAAACTTACTTACTTACTTGGTTATCGGCGCTACAACCGACCAATGGTCTTAGAATAAAATTAAGAAGAATACGAGAGTTTCGCTAAGGTGAGCTGTTAAGGTCCACCTTCGAAATATTGTAGGGTAATGCAGGAAAAGCTTTGCTTTAACCTTTTCAATTATTTAACCCTCGTACTAACGGATGGGTCTGACCAGACCTTTTCCATTTTCATTTGTTAATTACACATCGTTCTATTATTTCTAGAGGTTTAGTCTTTTAGGTAGCTTCCTAAAATTTGATTGGCTTTCAATCGATAACACTATTGTTTAAAACAATGTCCTTGGAATACGTAAAAAAGGACATTTTGAAAAATACCCTTCCAACCAACGGATGGCCAGTCCCATATATATTTTTATGAAAAATTATGTAATTTGAACCATTTACACTGTATTTTTTCATTTTTTACTGAAAATATATGCTTTTATGATAACATATGAGTGCCTAGCATTTATATAAGTATGGATTAGCACGCACAAAACGGCTACACTGAGAAACGGCCAACACGACGCTGTATTTTAGCTCTTTACTTCAATATTCTAGATTTTATGGCTAGGTTTTGTAGGTGACTAGCAGCCTATTATATTTGTAAAATGGATATTCTATTCACTATGGCCCTAGCAGCCTGTTGTATTTGAAAAATGATTGAAGGAAACATTAAAAGAGACTACAGATGCGCTTTTTTAGTATGAATAATACACAAATTATCAAGCTTTTTCAAGTTCGCTCAGTGATTGACGAATTCTTCGGAAAACAAATCAATCTTTCAGCAAATATTGTGGCTACACAAAGCAGCCTCACCGATACACTTACGAAACGAGACTGCCGCCTTTTTTACACGGAGGATAGACCGTACAACTAGTTTTTTCTGCTCTACGTGCAAATCGTCAGTTTATCATAACTTTCGAAAGTCGCATATGCTTGTTCTCTAGGGCTCAAAATCAATGAAAATGTTTTATCAGCGGACTCATTTAAATTCGATTTTATATACTTCAACTTAAAATTTATACGTGCAACAGTAATAAAGAAAAGATGATAACAAAAATGTGTTTTTTCAGGATTTGAAGAGTTTCAGGCCATATCTTTGACCTACAGGTAGAAAAAGTGCTTAGAACGTACCATATACGCCCATATGAATGCATGCAAATGCATAGGGATCTGACCAGAAACATCCGTTGGTACTAGGGTTAAATAACTCAAATCAACTAATTACACCAAGACTAGGCCAGAACTAGGACGGAAGGCTTTCTGCACCAAATGGTAGGCAAAAGTGAAGGAATCATTGCTGCAATTCGATGTCCATGTGTCCAGTGTAAAAAAGCTATTCAAAGCCACGCGAGATAATATTAACCACCGTTAATTAAACATTCATGCGGAATCGTTCCCTCTCTCCCAACCACACGGCATTGCTCCAACCGACCGTAATTCGATAAGAATCCATTTGGTGCATGCAAAACCGACGCTTGACACTTAATCAAGATGTGCGCATCATTAATTGCTACCCCTTCATGCTCGCACTACTCACACCGATGTACCGCCAATGTGGCGCCAACAAGAAACAAACAAAACCGACGTTTCAACCGACGTTGAATGTCACCCGCGTTCCGTGTCCATGGTGGCCCCCGGTGGGAATCAGTCATTTCTCACGCATCGCAAACAAAAGCACGAGCCATCGCTGGTTGGCGCTTCGTGTTGCCAAACCGAAATGGTGCAGCTTCGAATTGGTGCGCGCGGGCTCCACCTTCGATTCGTTGTTGGCATTTGGCAGAACGGCAGAAAAGGGTTCCAGATTTCGACTCGAAGGCTCGAATCTCCTTCATCTCTCGAGACAGCAAGAGCCCTGAGTCCCGCAGCCTCAGCAGACGAAGAGCAAAAGAAATGGCAACGAAGCAAGTTGGTCGACGACCAACGCTGGGTGCGCTGAGGATCGTTACAACATAACCCAAGCCCCAAGCCCCAAAGCGATCCAACGCAAACCAGCGAGCCATCGTAAGTGATGCGAGAAAATAATGAAGATATCAAATCCCGCTGTCCCTCCGCTACTCCCTCCGCCATTCATTTGAATTCCCATTCAGTGCGGGCGGTCGCCGTCGTCGTCGATCGAGGATCGTCGAGAATCTTCAGTTTTGCAGTTCAGACCCCTCGCTGTGGATGCGCTGCGCGGTCGGAAGCGGTCAGCGGTGAAAGAATGCCAGTAGCAACAGCAACAGCAGCTACTGACTGCTGACCCCTCAGTCCTGGACTTGTTGACGCGAATGGCGCAGCGCGTAGACCTTTTGGCCTCCCCGGACACCACAAAACCGCACGCAAACGTGCTGGCGAAATCTATTGATCGGTGAAGATGTTTCGATTGTCCGTTATACCTCCTTCCCCACAGCCCCTTAGAGCCGGGAGTTACATCACCCTCGGCAGTGCAGCAGTCCGGTCCGGTGTGGTCGGCCTACCGTAAATGGTAATCCGAATTTCAACACCAGCAGCCTCCCTCTCGGAGGGGCCTTTGCTGATGCTACCGACACCCACAACAGCAGCAGGAGCTTATCATATAGGCTCCATCGTACCAGTTTTTTCGTACCTGCGAGAAACATTCTTCCGCGATCGGTGTGGCTGCGACTCGGCGGTCGCGCCAAGGGAACGTACCAAGTCGACCGTTTTCTTATTCAATTACTACTCATCAGCAGCGCTGCTCGGTGTAGGGTGAAGACGAGAAACAAAGATGCTTCATTTGCCCCACCGGTTTGCTCCACCCGTTACACTACCATTGTCTCTGGCTATGTGTGTGTGCATGTATGTGTGTAGAAGGGGTAAAACATATTATTAGTGGTTAAGGTTGGCTTTTCCGCGGTAGCCTTTTTGCTGACGTCAAAGCTTGCTTTTTATTCTGCTGTCGGTAACTAGACCTCCATTTTCTTTTTCGGGTGTCTTGCTATGGGATCAATTTCGTTAATGCTCTAGGTCTGAGAAAACCCATGGCACACTAATCTATTGAGTATGAAAAATAGTAGCAAAAAAATTAACCATCATACTTGTAGATAGTTATCTGCTATGCTGCAACCAGATGTACCGAAAGGAAATGAGCGTTTTTTTGCGGAAAGTAAAACATTTCTTTAATGTAATAATAGACATCATTATATCCAAAGTACTAGGCAAGGGTAGCTTCACACTTTTTTCCATTTTCAGGGATACCTTGCCATTAAAGTTGCACTATTTTAGGTGAACAAATTGGTATCAATTCTTCATAAAAATTCAATTCCCGATCAGCCATTGCATGGCTCCATCGATAAAATAAATACTAAAACAAACAGAAAGGGCTCAAGTCTGATAGTTTGAGGTGGGATCCTCCATTCACCTGATCTGATTGCGTCCTGAGGCTGATTTGCTTTGTATGCTGATGCATTATAATTTTGCAAGCTGTTTTTGGTGCGCCTTCTACTCCATTCCATGGGCATTTTCACTTTCAGATACCAGGGTTTAAGAGCTCGTGGTACTTCGAAACTTTCAGGTCTCATCAAATACACCGATGCATAATCTTTGTACCGAATAAATAAGATTTCAAAGTCGAAGTTCATTGTTCCTGTTCCTCTATTTATTATGTTTTTATTCTTTAAATGTGGTTCTGTGGTGGTAACTTATTTCCTTATAAGATACATTATACAGTTGTTTTAGTTCTTCTGTGAAAAAGAGCCATGTCCCAAAATATTTCTCAGTGTTAGAGGATTACGTTGAAGCTGTATCTTGGTATGGGCACTTTTAACGTGGTAAACGAATCAAATGATAAAATTGCAATTGGATGTTGAGCAAGGAATTATATGTAAATCGAGCTAACAACAGCTCCATCAGTAATTCTAAAGCTAAATTGGAGTATGCTTACCTTGTATGTTATTAAACTCATAAAATATCCAGCTCTCGCCAAGATTATCTTAACAAATGCAAATCCCAGGTTAGTCTTCTGCGATTTGTTGTCCAGAGCTTTAGATTATTATCTCATACTCCAACGACGGCTGTCTGTGTAACGCATTATCTCGTGTAAATGCATCCATGATGTATAATATGGCCCCATAAATATCTCGGTGAAAATGCAATTTCCATACTCCCGTAATGCAAATGATACGCTTCAAATCAAGCGTGTTAGCGATGTCATGCCTGATTCGCACAGAGCGTCATCCGAGCGCCAGGTTTTGCGCCACTTTTGCACTGTTACTTTCAAACCCTTGAACGGTCATAATTAGACAGCTCAAGGTGCCGCGGAAGGGAAGGGAGGGAAGGATGCCGCTCGATTGCCTCTCGAGCCAATCGAGCGGCCGCTTTACGACCCAGTAAAGATGCTGTTAATGGGTTGTGTATGTATGTACGGACGTATGTTTTGTTTTAAAGATTTTTTTTGCCACCACCGAAAGCGCTCGTAGCGAGTGTAGGTTGTCTTGGCTGCTTCTCGATCTGTTCTCCTCTGTGCAGTCATTGCGAGCATAGACTCACATGCGATCATGCGATCTACAAAACACTCGCTCTCGGCACCAGCGATCGCGGGATCGTACCGTAAGATCCGCTTTTTGTTCCCCTTCGAATGAAATAGTTTCGATATGTCAAGGACCGATACAAATCATTGAACAATTCATTCACTCACCCCTTTGGAGGTGATTAATCATCGTGTTACCCTGCGTTACCGTTGAGTAGCAGACGATCTGCGCATCCTTCGGCTCTTCGTGTCTTCCATGCCAGTGTTTCCGGATGCTCCTCCGAATGGGGTACAGGTGTTTTGACAGCGTGCGAGATGGAGAGTGTGTTTCTGCTTTATTTCGAGAGATCAATTTGCATGCCATTGAAAAAGGTTACAACCGGTGAGGTCTGTTTTCAGACAGCTGAACTGGCACGGATCACCGTTCCCATCATCACCATCATCATGAGCACATCCGGAAGATGTGAGAATCCCCGTTCACTTTTGATCCAACTTCGCTGATAGTCCGAATGCCAGAAAGACAGAACATCATCCTGTCATTCTCGTCATGTCTCCGTACATACAACAATGGAACGTATCCTCCACCTCCGGACGGCATTTACTAAAGAGCAAGAATTCCATTCCGGCTTCAACAAAAACCACCCCTCGGATCACGCGGATGCGATGGATGGACGAAAGCGAAGTGCTTCACCGGCAAACTGGCAAAGTTTGGGACCTCCTGCGGCGCCACGGTTGCTCCCTTTCATGAGTTCCAATAAGATCTCATCATCATCATCATCATCATCAGCAACAGCGGCATCACGAATCGAACAGGGTTCGGGGTTCGCGAGAAGGTATCACCCACGGCTTCGTTGGGGAAGTCAATACCAAGCCCCAAAAGGCCGTCCGGACCGTTTCGTTCTTGCCCAATTTTCAACCAACGAATAACGTTGGTAACGAATATCAGGGCCGAGGGACATCTCATTCCTCGCCAGTCTCCCCCCCCCCTAATCATGATCAACGAGGCGATGGAACTTCAGTATCGGTTTTTGATCTGAATCTCTGGCAGAACCCCCGGTTTTGGTCCAAATTAGAGCGTCGCAATCGGGACAAACAGATGAGAAATATGATGTAAATACTGCAGACGGTGTCGAGGTGTTTTGGTGTTCGCACTTTGGTTCCGTGGACTTGATGTGGACGCCATCGCCAACAGCCACGATGGTGATGCCGTAGCAAACTGTACCGCTTGTTGGCAAATCAATAACGAATCCCTTCCCAGCTCCCCGGCGCGATCGTAAAGTACACAGAGAACATGCATCTCGCAATACCGATCCAGTGCCAGCATCTAGCAGAACCCTCCCTCTAGTCTGCTGGTGGCTGTTGATGATGCTATTCACATTGCAACAGAGCGCGACCGAAGGTTCTCTGGTTGTGATGATGATCCACTCCACTGCACTTGGACACTATGGTGTTCATCCATCCGCGCGCGCGCGCAGGTTATTGCTATGTGGTACATTCCACGATGCACTATTAGAAGCCAAGGGCCATTCGGTTAAGAACATGGAATCAATTAACGAAAACCGGGCTCGATTCGATTGATCAAGGAGTATCAATTCAATTTCTCTGCACCTTGTGTTCGTTTGGTCGACACATACCGATCGTGAACTGCAAAAGACGCATCATTCCATAACGCGATCGAGCTGTCGGGTGATCTTACGGGTGCCGGATTGTGATACTTTGTACAACGATGCACCTTCTCGATGATGCGATGATTATCTAGACGCTACAATCTCCTTCACTTTGTCGCGCATAAAGCGTAGACAGCTCGTGTGCCGAGAGCTTTGCATTCGCCACAAAATGTCAACCTTACCTTCCGGCAACTGCTGCTCATCGACAACAACGACGGCGATGGCGACGGCGACGACGACCACCATTCGATATGAGTTCCATTGCGTCGACACCGCCAGCTCCACTCTTTGGTGAATGATTAATGGGGTTTGATTCGGGCGGATCCGATGGCGCACCGTCGCCCGTCGTTTATTTACCGTGGGAGGTATTGAATTGAATTATCCGAACGTGCGAAACTTTGCGGCAGCTTTGCGGCGGCTTTGCGGCTGCCCAATGTTTGGGATTCTGTGACATGCGATTTTCTGGTGCGATTTTAAAGAATCATGGGAAAAGTGATCTGTCGCCCGGAAGGTGGCGGTCGCGCGATCATCTTAATGACCCTTTTATTAGCGCTTGTTAGTGGACGGATGCGATATAGTCTACCAGCCTTGTGTGCTTCCACCGGGCAGGTTGACACACCCCAAAAACGCCCCTGAAGGCGATGGGAAGTGATGAGTATCGACCTCTCGACTGCCAACCACTGACCTTATTCGATGGTCAACTTGCCAAATGGAACTTGGCAAGTGCGTCCGCCTGCATTGAGGTATTATTTCTTTCTTACTTACTTATCTGGCTCTAGAATCGCGGAGCATACTTGATCCTTGACTAAAGATTCTTCCGCCACTCGCGATCAAGTGGCGTCGTTATCTGCAGTGTAATATCTTATTTCATTCGTATTCTGGAGGGATATGATCTAAATACTCTAATGGGACCAGACGACGATAGTAACTTAAAATAAAACACTATAAAAATGAGGTAGAAAGAAAGTTACTCTTGTGACCATAACCATCGTAAATAAAGTTTCGCAACTCGTCAAATGACATCCATTAAAAGATTCTTTTGTTTTGAAGGCTGTTATCGTGGCATTGCACCTTAAGACTGCGCTACGGGCTATATCTGTTTCATCAGTTATCAGATCCGCGTTGGCTGGAACAAAATATCGTAAGTGCCGAAGCTCTAGGGACGCAAAATACCATCTCTAAACATTTATTTCATCCATCATGCCCGGAATTGGTCATACCAGCACACCTAGCACATAAGCGTTTAGTTCGCAAAGTGGAGTAAAAGAAACGAAGCAAACCAAAGGATCTAATCAATTGACTAGTATGAAAACTTTCGAGAAAAGTTACTGCAACCTCTCAGTCCCAGAATTCTAGCAAAAGGTAAGAGCCTCAACTCGGTAAGTGGCAATGCTCTTGGTCAAAGATACTAGCTTGATAAGTTGTAAATTATTTCTAAAGGCTGTCACGAGACCTTTCACTGTTCTTCGCCACGGTGATATCACAGACAGCTTTAACATTGACGGCAAGTTGGAAGAGGCTCTTCTTCAAAGACCGTGTTTTTTGCAGGACTTGACTTATCAGTGGCGGAACTCGCTCTGCGGAAGATTGCTCTGATGTTCCTAGAAGAATGTCTTATAACCCTTATGCCCCTATAATTCACTCAAACACAATCAATCGATATTAATACTTTTCTTTATTGCATATTCATACATCTCTCCTGCAAAAAAACGGGCAGGAGCTAAACGCGAAACAACAACAAAAAGATCTTCAGAAGGTACAGTTTACGTTTGGCTTGAAAGAAAGGGGGAGTTAGGGAGGGATTACAGTAACTACTCACTATGACGTACACACGCGCGCTGTGGCTGCATACTTTCGCTGACCAGTTGAGTCGTCCGTCCGTCCGTCTGTCCGTTCGAGGGGAAGGAGGTGTAACCGGGGAAACGGCAATGAAATGTGAAATGTCCATTTCGGCCGATCCACTCTGCGTGAGTCCGAAGACGACGAAGACGACGACGACGAGTTGCAATCGATCACCGTAGATCGATATCCTAAGAAACTAACCTGTCAAGGACGCGGCTGGTAATAACTTACAGAACTAAAGTGAGTCGTAAAGGCGAAAGCCTTCGCTCAATCTCATTTCGGTGGGCCGGCGACACAGCCGACAGTGCGCATCGAATACCGAAATTGAGTCGAAGCTCTGCCTTTACCGAAATTGCACGGACCCCTTTCTGGTATTTTCATCACAAATCACGGTTCATCGCGGGGCGGTTCGCGATCTTAACTAGCTATAATGTGCGCCGAGCAGCGCTCTCGTTTAAGACTTTTTTGTGGGGATGAGATGCACACAGAGAAAGAGAAGAACAATCCAACAACATGAACATGAAACTAAAATTGCGAAATGAAATGAACAAAAACGAAGGGCAATTGGTGCCGTAGAGATTGGCTAAGAGAAAGGTACATAAATAATAATTAAATTAGGCTGCCATAGACGTTGGCTGGAGTGCCCCGATGTGATGGTGTTTGTTGGTGCAAACGTGGTTCGAAATGAAGATCATAAATTTCCACAAAAAAAAAACTGGTTGGCTCCCTCCGTATACCTTTTCCGTTATTTTCAAATTTGAAATTTGCTCGAAAGCTTCGTCAAAGCTCTCGAGCTGAGCTTTTGCTGCTCTCCCATCTCGCTCTCGCGCAAAGGAGTGAGCTAGAGAGAATCGGTACAGGTGCCGACACTCGACGACACACGAACTGCCGCACTGTCGCATTTTTCCCCGTTTTGAGTTTTGAAAATTTTCGCTTTGAAGATCATCGTTTTCGGGGTCACTTATTGCGACCCGCGGATTGGTGAGTTAATGCTGATGCGGCGCCGGATGTACACTCTCGTAGGTGACGTCCGCGTGGAATCCTTTCTCGTCGGCCGTGTACCGTACGTTCTGGACGCGTCCATCCGGCAGCAGTATATGGTACTCACCACGTGTCACCCCATTATCGTGGTTCTGGACGTGACCGAAATCATTTCCGGTGTGGAAATCACGCACTCGATACCCGAAGGCGTATCCTTCCGAGTCCTGCAGAACGAGGGAAAAGCAAAATGCATATTAGATACATGTCAGTTGCAGTGACGTCACCGATAACGTACATCGTAGTGCTCGTCCGAGGCACCATCATGGTGATGATGATGATGGTGATGCTGCTCCTGATAATGATGCGAAACTGACTCTGGATGATGATGTATCGGTGGTGCCGCTGTACTGTGGACGTTGATGTGTCGATACGCGTTCGTTTCGTGACCCTCGGCCTCTTCCTCGTGGAACTCGGCGTGATGTTCCTCGATCGGTGCCGGTGTCGATTTAGCCGTACCGATGACGTACGTAGCATGGGTCGGTGGTGCAATCGTTGGTCCGATCAGATCCGCATCCGCCACATCCGAGACGACTTCACTGATCGGTGTATACTCCTTACTCATCGGAACCTGCAACTGTGGATTCATCTGGACGGTATGGTAAAGGCTATCGTCGTACACGATCTTCGGACCATTCTCGATCTGTACCGACCGATAGCCCGGTCGTGAGATCTTTGGTGTCGGTGTAGACGATTCAGGGAACGTGATCGGTGCCGTACTGTCCTGTGGTCTGTTTGCTGCCTGTTGCTGCTGTTGCTGCTGATGATGGTTGCCCATCTGGACGGGCATGTGCAGTAGCTCATTGAGACCCTTCAACTGCACACTTGGTCGCTGACCGATCAGGGCGGACAGTGCCGCAATACTGCTTCCGGTCGTATCGATCTCATTCGAGTGGGTCGGAGGAGGGCTTTGTGTCGATGCGATCGTCCGGTGATTGTAGTTCTCGTAATCGTAGTACTGTTCCTGTTCCCGGGATTCCTCCTTCGGGTCTGGGATTACAATTTTCATATTCTGGAACGATTTGGCCGGTTCCTTGTATTGAGGTTGCGGCTGGTATTGCTGCTGTTGCTGGTGATCGTACTGGAGTTCAACCGGTCCATAAGGATTGTCATACCCACGAAGGGATTCACTCGAACCCGGACCAGTAATGTCCTTATCGTAGGAGATCGAGATACTCGGCTGAACGGTGATCTTCGTGCGCGGTTGCTTCACCTGCACCGGCACCGGAATCTCCTTGATCACGTACTGGATCTTGGGTCGCTCTTTAATAACCACTTCCTCCGCTGGACCGTACGCACCCGCAGCGCCCTCCTCGTGCGATCCCCCGGAAGCACTGGCCTGGGAGGTTGGCGTAAACAATGTCGCGGTCGCAGTATGCCGATGATGGTAGCCCGGCGATAGATCATTCGCCTTGCTCTGCTCACCACCCGACGGCTTAAAGGTGCTCACATACTGCGGGCTAATGACCAGCGGTTGTGGTAGTTGTTGCTGCGGATGGACCGACTTGTGATATAATCGCTTCGGGCGTCGCAAATCCGAATATGACCACCAGGCCTTCGGTATACCCTGCAGCGTACTGCTTGACGCAGACTCCCTGCCTTGCGGATTTGCGGACGTCTTCCTGTCCTTCTTATCCTGCCCACCGGTGATCGGCATCATCGGTTGGCTTGGCAGAAAGCCGGTCTCCCCATTCGATGCTTCCTCCACCGACGGGAGTCTCGTTTCCGCGATCTTTGCACTCGGCACAAACTTGGGTTCCGTGATTTTCGTCGTCGCACTGTACGGCTTTTTCGTTTTCGGTTTCTTATCACCAAAGAAGTACTTGGTTGGTGGTGGTGCTGCTGCTGCTGGTGCTACCGTTCCCGTCTCCGAAGACACCGTCACACCTTTACCGTTCATCCGTTCGCTCTCCTTGATCGCGATGTCGATCGCTTTCTGCACCCCGAGCGGTAGATCGTCGTAGTTGGCGATCTGTTTCGGTTTTTTACCACCGCGTACCTTGATGCGGCGCGATTCCTCGGGGCTCATGTCAACAGCTTCCTCCTGTTCTTGTTGCTGTTGTTGTTGCTGTTGCTGCTGCTGTTGCTGTTGAACGCTTTCCCGCTTTTCCTTTCTGCTTGGCACACGTTTGCGTCCACTCGGCTGCGATTCCGGTTCCGGTCGTTCGACGATCTCATCAAACACCTTACCCCGCTTGTAGCTATCCGAGGAGGTGAACGGATGGCGCAGGTTAACCGGCGGTTTTGTCGTCACTTTCGTGGTCGGGCTGCCGGTGGTCACCGGGTGCAAGCCACGCGTATAGCCCTCCGGTGCTTTGGCGTCCTCCAGCTCGAATTTGACGTAATCGCGCGGATCGGGACTGGCCGATCGTCGATGCCGATGGCGAGATCCGGTCTCCTCGCCGGTGATCGTGCCATTCACTGGTCCTCGGGCCGCACCAGCACCACCACCAAGTAGTTTCGCTTTCCTCGGTGAGATTACCGCATCGGCCAGCTCGAAGCGAAAGAGTTCCCTTGGGACGGGCTCGATGCGCTTCTCGTCGTTCGATCGCTTGCTGCGGATCGCCTTCGGTTCGGTGCCATCGGATTTGCCATTCGTGTCCCCGAAAATCATCGCATCGGCCAGCTCAAACTTGAACACTTCCCGCGGGATGATGTCGATTCGTTTCGGTTGCTTTCCAGATCGCTGTTGCTGCTGCTGCTGCTGTCCATCGAGTCGCTTCGTACGGACCGAGGCGGCCACTTTGCGAAGGTTCTCCATCCGGATGCGATCGTTCCGGGTTTCCTCCGAGTTCTGGTACCGCTCGTGTGCGGCCGTGTAGGCGGCCATTCCCGAACCCTGCGAAACCGGATCCCGCAGGTGTCGGTACTTTTTGCGCAGATACGCCTTCATGCCCTAGGGGGGAAAAAGCCAAACAAAAAAAAGCGAAAGTGAAACTCCATGTTGGATTTGAAAGAAGGTAGACAAACGGACGGATGGTACAACTTACATTCCGGTTTTCGTTGTTCGATAGGTAGGCCGCGGTGGGAGGAGCGCGTCCCAGCTCGAACACATCCTCGAAGACGGCCGCCGGAGGGCGACCAACGGCCAGCACGGCCAAGGGCACCAGCGCCAGTAGCTGGAGGAATGGGGAAAAAATCGGAAAACAGAACAGAACAGTGTGAGTCCACGACCACTTTTCACGTCAATTACCACCGTTTTTCGGAGCGGATCGTTTAAGGAAGCGATTGGCGTGTGTGTGTGTGTGTGTGTGTGTATCTCTGAGATGCGAACAACCTCATACGCGTCGCGCTCTAATGGCCGTGATCACTGACCACACACATGGCGCTGGCGAACGATCGATCGATCGATGGTGTGATCGGTAGCCGGGCACGTCGTTGGTCAATTACGCGAAACCGCAAAGCGCTCTAAAAGCAGTGATCGCGGTGCCAAATCGATCAGATCGAGACCGAAACCACGGATCAGATGAAGGATGGAATGAGAGGAGGTGACGCGTGAGTGAAACGCTTCGGAAAATGTTCTTTATGTTCTCCACGCTGATGGGTTGCTCCATTATGGTGTTGGCGACGGAAAGGTCACAACCCACCGGGGGAAAGGAAAGAAGGGGGCTTTCAAACGCGATCACGGCCAGCGAGCGCTTTCTTCTGTGCTTCCGATCAACAAAGAAACAAGGATAAAGTGAGTACGACGAGCATCGTCGAGTGTCAGGGTCAAGCGCTTGAGACAAGCTCTTGGCATTTGCTTCCTTCATCCACATGACGTGCCATTTTGAACCACATTCGAGCGGCGCCACTACTTTCTGTGGCGGGGGGCTGCTGGCAGGCGTCACCGGCACCGATCGACACACACACATGAGGTCTTCACTTTCATTCTCACCACGTAGCCACTTACTGGTGTCTTCGGGGGCTTTTCGCACCTCTCTTTAAAGGAGGTCACCGGCGGATGTTTGGATGCTCCTTTCTTCGAGCAAGTGTGTGCGCAGTAGTGTCAATATCCTTGAAAATGTGCCAAAAACCGAAGCTTTTTTTGCCAATTCATTCTGTCTGATCTGACCTTTGCAGGCTAGCGATGGCGGAGACTGTCTTAGCATCAAAGCGGTTCTAATGGGTAGGATGAGATGAAGAGTGTGCTTTACACAACGATGTGTTACGGGAAGTGTATTAAAAGCACCATCGGTGGCGATATCTATCCAATAGATATCCGTACATCAACTGATAGCGTATTGAACTGTTTCTCCAAACATTGTAGGGGGTTGCTTTCAAACTACTTTGATGAAAGAATAGCTAGACAATGTGTTATACGTGAACATCTCACACGTACAGGAGCCATGAACAGCAAAGATTTTTTTAGTGTTTACCAGGAACTTCTTGTTTGTAAAGTATATTGCTGCTAATGCTTTATTTAATGGCCAAAGAAGCAGTTGCTGAATGCAATATATTAAAGATTCAACGAAGGTGTGCTCTATAAGAAGATTTTTTGTTAGATAGATGTCGATTTAGCTGACAGGCAGATAATATGGTATGTACAGAGTCTGGTATGAAAATGGCATTCTTTTTAAAAACTGTTCAAGAATGAATTAATGTCAGATTAAGGCAAAGTACCGTAGCGCTCGCAATAATACTAAAGAACTTCAGTTAGACTAGAAATAACTAGCGGCATTCAAAACAGTAGATCCTTTCAGTCTGTTGTGTGCGTGCAATATCGTCAGTCTGAGTGTTCTGGAAAGTGATGCAACATTGCCTTTTGTTCTTCTAAGTTTCGATAATTTCATCAATCCAAAACTCATTTTGAGGTAAAAGGTACAAGTCGTCATCGCCATCAGCAAACTTGTGCCTTCTTTCCTTCACCTTGCACCGTTCTTGCTCTGTTTCTTGTTTTCCATGTTTGACCTTTAAAAAATAACTCCGTCAGCTTTTAAGTACACCATGACTGTCAACACAGCAAGGCATTGTTAATTGTTTGACAACATTACACCGAGTACCGTAAATTGCAGACGGTCACTAACAGCATTCTTAGCGTAAAAGGTAGCAGTATTCGATACCATGTAAAATACAGCTAATGAAGCTATTTAATGTTAAGTCCATCTAATGAAAATTTTAAGAGAAAAATACTCTAAACAGTATTTAGAGCCTCTTTCGAAACTTTCGAGATCGTGCAGCGAAAAAGATATCGTTCGTGACGCTCTCGATGGGATTAACGGTGGTTATAATTTCGGTACTTTCAGATTTTTTCGGTCTCCAACACAAAGCTGCGACTCACGAGCTGCGAATCCAATATGATACTTATGCATTTTGCATAATCCTTAAGATCCATCACTCGGAATTATGGATCTTACATAACCCGATATTGTGTGTGCTTTATGGCTTCTCGGAAAGGAGCTTATTGCGGTTTCACTTTCGTATCTACTCGGATCAATACTTCTCTATTTGGAATCCTGATCATTTATCCTACTAAGGTGTTTGTTGCCTTTGCAACCATTACAGCTGTTTAAACATACGGCTCGCCCGTCATTATATATGTTAAAAAAAAACCATTACAGCTGTTGACATTTAGTAAGGAATGGGATTAGCTAACAGGAAGGCGACATAATTCCGCGCCAAAGAAAGTAATTTAGGTAAGAAGAGCTTAAACTAACTCCCTTTGATTAAACTACCACTAATCAACAATTAGTGAGCTCATTCCATTGTACTTCATAGCCCCAATTTCACCGAGCCATCGAGCCAGTGAGCAGACAGCAAAGTTAATTGATCGAATCATGGTTATAAGCATGTATTACACACACACGAAACACTCGGCATAAGCTCATCCGGAGAAAAAGAAGAAGAAGAGGTGCTGCGGTTTAAAGTGTAACTCCCAAAACAAACTACTTCCTCCATTCGATACCCCCTTGGGTGCGCTTAATTCCGATCAGCACGCAAACCTCGTCCGCTATCGCATTTGTCCGCCAGGTGTAAGATTATATGTCTCGGCTACAAAAATTCTGTTTACACCGGAACCCACCCTCCTCCTGCCCTAAAGGGTGTTCCGTAGCAGATCGTAGCAGAAGCAACCTGGAGGCCCCTGCCCTGGCCTGGGGTGGTTGATTGAACCTTTTCACTACCAACCAACCGGAATGTGGCGCTCTAACCTTCGGCACTGCGGCGCACGCTTCCGAGTAGGTGTCTGTCGGTGAGGTGTTTGGGAAAAGTGCCAGCAATGGCGCGCGTCGGCACCACACACACGTTACGGGTCTCGCTTACCTCACCGACGTCAAAGTGCAGGTGAAGCTGAATTTTTGTTGCCTGTTTTTTTTTTTTTGCTGCTGCTCTTCTCGCGATGCCTCCATTGCGCATTGTTCCGCCTTTGGCTCGAATGTGCAGCAGCATATTCGCATCCACATTCAACGCCAGTAGCAGCAGCGCCACACACACGCAATTGTATGTTGGCGGTGGGGTCGAACCGTGAGCGCGTGAACCATAAGCAATCAGATCTTTCGTTTGGCGGCATCGTGGCGGTGGCGGCTTGCGAGATCCAGCCACACCAAACCAAAAACCATCTCAAACCGCTTCCTCTTAATCACCAAATGATGATCTCGGTTTTGCGGTTGTGTTGGTTTGCTGTTTTCGGGAGGGAAATGTTTTTCACTTTTAAAGCACCCCAGCAGGTCCCAGGATTCAATTCCCCTTCTACGGGCTCATTTTATCATTAATCAAGATCACGGGATCATTTGTCAAACGATGGTCGCTCCTTGCGATCCATCCTGCAGAGTCCATCGAAAGCAAAGGGAAAGAAAGGCAATCTAGGAATTGGCCACCAGCGATGATCGTACCGTTCGTGAACGAAAGATGATACCTGCGCTGAATCGGTGGCTGAAATGTGATTATAAACGATCAATCAACTTACACAGTACTTCCTCATATTGCGCGATGCGCCGAGGTAGGCGCCAAAACCGGTCGTGGATCGCGCACACGCGAAGAAGCTGGATCGTTACTCGATCTGCTGCTACCGGTCGGTCGGAGCGCCTTATCCCCTTGGAGTAGCGTGCTGCTTGCCCCGATAAAGCACCGAAACCCACGGCTACACACACTCTCGCCGCACTAATCGAACTGCGCTTTTGATCGTTCACTTTCAGGTTCGGTCCGGGATGTGTTCACGCCGCTGGTATCATCACTTTTTGGGCGTCGAAACCGGAAATCCCGCTTCCTGCGCTTCTAACACACACAACCATTCATGCGCGCGCGATCACTATCGACAATAAAACACTCTTATCACTGCCATTCGCAGCATCCGTTACTTTGTTTACGTTGAGCAACACAAACACAAAAAGGTTCGTCGCCTACTCTGCCAAACTGTTGGTTGTTTGTAACCGAAAACGCACACACACGCAGTTCATGCACACATTCGGAAAAGTTAGATGGAAATGGTAGCCGCGCTGTAATGCTCAACGCTGCAACTGAGGCTGAAGGCTGGCATATGGGGAAACGATCGCGCGATCCGCTCACGGTAACCGCCAGGACGGTACTGACGTCGAAGCGAAAGAGATGTTTACTATAAAATCTTTTCCAACCGCCTGGCTCCAACCGGGGCGGTAGCCTACCTGGCGAAAGAAAAACCGGCCCCGCGGTGTGTGTGTGTGTGTGTGTGTGTGTGTGGAGCGCGCTCCGCGGAGGTCGTCTGCCGTGAGTGCGAAATGTTTTTCTTTCGCGCGCGCGCGCCCGCTCGGAACACACCTCCTAGGCACCAAGGCGGGCATGCAGCGCCCCAAAACGTACGAATCGAGACTCGGTATCTCATCCTCGTGGTGTATACATGGGAATTCCGTCTATGCTCTCTCTCTCTCACTCGATGATTATGCTCATGTTGCGTCTTCGTTGCTTTCTTTCTTCTCCCGCAATGGGCGATTGGTGTGCGGATCGTTGCACCCCACTCCACGGAGGGAAGGAAGGGCGGGATCGCCTTCTCGGTGTTGACAGTTCGTTCCGTATTTTCGGTGTGTGGGGCCTCTTTCCTTTCGCAGCGCGACTAGCTGTGCCTAGATGACGGGATCGGTCGCTGCTCGGACTCGGAACGGTGTCCAGCAGCACTACTTGCAGCAGCAGCAGCAGCAGCAGCAGCAGCAACAGCAGCAGGCAAAACGGAAAGGGAAAGTTCCGCTTCGGCTACCCGGCACAAATGATCTAACCTTTGCTGCGCGCCGGTTTGTTATGAAAATGGGGCCTCCCTCTCCCCGCCCGGTCTTCGCTGATCGCGGATCGGATCGACGCGAATAGTAGATACTCATTGTAGACAGGGATATCCGTTTTGCTGATCTGCGATTGTGATCGGACGGCTACTGGCGGTAGCAAATGCAGTAGGTTTTCAGGGGTGGAATGGGATGTAAGTATCTTCCGTTCCATCACATGTAGTCGAGCCGATAAGTGCTCGTTAACTTTTGAGTGACAAGATGGCGAACACAACGGTTTGTGGGACAAGACAGTTCATGCATCAAGGGTTTTTGTTATTAGCTCTTTCTAATTGGCAATCTGTATTCGATTCATGCAATTCTATGCTAATGCTGGGACTGTAGAACACATTATGATTGACAAGGAAGAGCGGCCAATCGGTTTTAAGATAATTATTTGTTTACTTAACAATTTAGTGATCTTCCTGTTGGTTGTCATAACTCGGTCAGCATGATGTTAGTAATTGAAGAACGAACTTTCATACAAATCTATAATGATTTGAAAGAAGTGCAGATAAACTTTTAATTTATGTGAAATATCCCAAATTGAAGTACAACAACTTGATTAGAACAAATCATTAGAATGGGATGTATGATTTTGAAAACAAAGGACCTACAGTGACCGGCATAAGTAAAAGCCCACCCCTAATTTTTTGTCGATTTTCGACTGTAAATCCTATATTTTCTACCGTAAACGGCAAGTGTTGTGTTTTTCTTGAAGGTTTAACATTCCTCTTTCAGTTTCACTAGCTTTCATCTCGATTGGATTGATAACAAATTTTTGATAAATGTTTAAATGAGAGATGGTCGATCACAGATGTGACAAAAGTAAAAGCCCACTTTACAAAAAAATATTATTGTGACTCTAGTAAAGCCCTCTGGTTACTATATCTTTGTTGGGCCTTTAGTTTACATCTGTTTTAAAGTTTTATGTTCCCCCCATTATTGTTTTTAGCAATTTAATCCATCAATCGTAGCAGTTCCAGTAGTAAGTCGATTGCGCACGGGTTTTCGCAAAAGAAGTGGGTGTATGGGAGGAAAAAAAATCTTTGCATGCCTGAAATCTTCTTATACAGCATTGATTCAACCATAGGTCTCACCAGATATTAGCAGAAAAAATATTATTAGTTGGGGACACCTTTATGCCATCATGACTAATCACCAATGTTCAGCAGAACAACAAATGAGATTTTAAAACGGACGTTCTAGGAAGACGAATGCTCGAACAAATGATAAAAACCCTCCAGAGATTAGGAAATCGTTAGAATTAACTATCTGTTCCATCATGAAAACCCTGTCGCTGTCTATTTTGGAGCAAACTATGCCACATTAGATTAGCTCTACATCAGTACAAGAGTGCGTATGTTAAAAGTCTTCCATTTATAAGCCAAACAAATGGTTAAACGTTTGAATTTCACCCGGAAATGTGTAACCAAGCTAAAAGAAGGCTAGAGCAATGTTCTATAGTCTGACAAATCATGAATGGAAACATTTAATAAAAACTATCACGAAAGAGATCGGCGGAAAATAAACCATGGTTTGCAAGAACGTAATGTACCGGTCATAATCAAGCACGGAGGTGGTAGTATGAAGTTGAGGGGTGGATTTTCAATGGCTCTTGTGGACAATTTAAAGAAAATAATGGTATTATGGCGGGCGAAAATTATGTTGACACCCTTAATAACTATTTGATGGACTCAGTACGAATAAGCACTATTTAAAAGCACTTTTGTTATGCAACAGGGCAGTGATCCTAAACATGCTGCTAAAATAACTAATATTTTTTAATGTTCCCGTGTCACTCCCCTTCTCAAATGGTCTTCTCAAAGCCAAGAATTTTAACGGATCAAGAATTTGTGGGAAATTTTAGATAAAAATTTCATTAAGAATTATGTTATTATCAAAACAATTATTTTTTTGGAAGTTATTCAACAAGTTTGAACCTCAATACACCTGAAATCGTGTAGACGTCATGCCAAAACACCTTTAACTTAAAATCTGAGCTAAGGATGGACCATATTAATTGTTAAGGAAATTTCATTGTAGGTGGGCTTTTACTTTTGTCACATCTGTGATCGACCATCTCTCATTTAAACATTTATCAAAAATTTGTTATCAATCCAATCGAGATGAAAGCTAGTGAAACTGAAAGAGGAATGTTAAACCTTCAAGAAAACCACAACACTTGCCGGATACGATAGAAAATGTAGGATTTATAGTCAAAAATCTACAAAAATCAAGGGCTGGGCTTTTACTTATGCCGGTCACTGTACATTACACTCAAATGTGATAAAAGTGAAACAAAGTAAATATGCCCTAGTATCAAGACTTTTATTGAAAACGATGGAATATGATAGGCTTTTATAGGACTCTTGAAAGAAAAAGGCCATCCAATAAAACTCATTTTACGCTTTCTAGTACTTATCTAACGCTATAACTGGTGACTGGTCTTGTCGTCCTGACGAAGACTCTTCCCCTCTATTCTGTAAATTGTTGTAAAAAGCAAAGAACGATAAAACTAAGACATCAACCCAATGCTAACGACACTGACGTCCATTTTGCGCTCTATTTCGTCTCCTGAAAATCGTACATTTAGATTTGAGCGCCTATGCGGTCTTAGTATGAGGGCTAACTTACAAACTGAACGATACTAACACAGGGGTTATGTTAAAAATGGCCGCATTCAAAGATTTTTACATTACACTACATTTACAAAGATTAGATTGCTTCATATCACATGAAATGGAGATGAATTAAAATCAAGTAAATTTATTTGTCAACTACTTTAAACAATTATTTCCACTGGAATCCCAATAGTTGAACTTTGTTCTGCTAATAAGGAAAAGTCAAAGTAAGCTTGTTTGTGCTGAGTTCCCTAACATCCTAGATCACAGTAAACAGATTATAGATCATGCTATCTTCCTCTCGTGCTGTGTACAAGGTGCACCATCTACACAGGAATAGTTCTGTCAGTTTTCAACAAATTGGGACGAACAACAAACAATGCAAAATACCCAAAAAAGAGCCGTTTTGTGTGTCTAATGCAGACAGTCATTTAATCGATATTATATTGTGAGTGAATTGCCAATAAATTGCATATACCCTGAATAAATATTGTCCATTTTTCAAAATCAGCTGAAAAATTGCGGAGTTTTTAAACATTGTAATAAAACCTGTCTAGATAGCGCACCCAGTAAATAATCAAATGGTGGATCCATTGACTATTTTTCCACACGAACTTCTCTTTTCAAACTGATCTCTTTATTGTGTCTTGTTCATGAACAATGGATTTGTTCCAAACTTATTCTAATAATCTCGATCAATGTTCCTTCAATCGACGTCAACGCCTACATTGTCATACATAGATTGTCTAAGCTGTTTGTGAAAGCACTCCAACAGCAAATGTTTGGCTATTGTTTTATCCTTACATCATCTAAATGTAACGCAAAAAAGGTAAACAAATAAAACCACCTTCAACACTAACGGAAATGAACAAGTAAAAAGAAAGGACCCATTCCATTCTAATCGGTTCAATAATATCAATTCCTTCTCTTCTATTACGCGCCGAATGCTACAAGATCCAAAGCAGATAACCGAAGCAGACCACAACCTTAATGGATGCAGTGTAAGTGTCTATGCGACATGAACTTCCGGCTCAACCTGAAGCCCTGAACAGCCCCGGGAGGAAGGACAAGGAAATAGAGCCGTCCTAAACCAAGTATTAACGATCTAAACTGTACTAAAAGCCAGACATATTATGCTGACCCAGCGGGCCAGAAAGCCAGTCTGCGGCATTGCGACCGACCTGCGGCTTCACCTCAAGGGACCATTTCATTACCATCATTGCTTCATTGCCGCCTATCGCTTTTATGCTCTCCGCGAAGCCACTCCGAACCACTCTATCCACTTCACCCAGTTCTTCTGCACAACTGGCGGCGGCGGCTGATCGTCGCTGGTACTCAATGTCTCAGTAGGACAACGGCAGCACTCTCAGCCTCCCTTACGCTACCACGCACCATTTCCCTATCGGCCAGGCCAATCGAAAGCACTACATTTGTTATTACCTCTTGTAACCATTTGGGCCCAACAACACCCCGTCCGATGCTCTCGTGTGCTGCCCGTGCACGGCACACAAAAAGGGTGGAGGACCGTGAGAGAGGGACTCTTATGAAATTATCCAACCGTCATTTTCTGTTTTTTGGCGCCAAAAACCACGGCCAAAAACCACGAAACAACAAACGGCCCCTTTTAATCATCCACAACATCATCTCGCACAATGAATCGCGATCGCGTGAAATGCGAGACGACCGAAGCCGATGCCGAGGATGGTGGTCAAGAGGACTGTGAGGTTGTCATAAGTTCGATGGCGGCGCTGCAGAAGAAGAAGAAGCATCTCGTGGTGCAGGTCCGTTCATAATAAACGCTTCCTAGTGACGTCTGCACGGTCGCGGTGCACGATCACAAAACACAAAACGGTCCACCTGACACCCGATTTGCATACGAAAAGCGTCGTCAGTTTTATTGTTTTCAGGAGAAAGAAGAGTGAAAACTGCCGTTCCTTCACGGCGCAAAACCAAATCCCATTCACGGTCGAAGGCGGTGAACTGTGAAAACGACAAACGAAAAAAAGGAAATCTATCGAAGGGAGGAGTTGAGGAGACACGAGACACCTCGACCATCAACATACTGTACCGATAATAGCGGCCGCAAGTCGTTTAATGGCGCACAAGGCGAAAGTAGTGACGTTGTCGCGAACCCGCGAGCGCGATTATTATGAATTGCATAGACCTGGCGGGAGGAACCGGTTCGAATCCGTTCGCTGGCTCAATATGGTCCTGAACTGCAAGGGCCGCATCCTCACGACGTGCAGAAAGAGTCCATAAAACACGCCACGATGCACTGCGAACGGCATCAGTGAATGTGAAGGAAGGTGCTGGAAAATTGAATGCACTTTGCCGCACTTTGAAATTCACTTTTCATTCACCGGGAAACGGGAACCGATTGAACGAACGAGACTTCCTAGTTTGTCCGCCCGGCCCGGCGATGACCGTAATCGATGCTATCATCGATGCACATCTGGTGATGGTGATGGCGATGCGGAGGCGCAAAACGAGAGCTTCGCGAAGATGTGACGCGAGGTTTGGTTTGGTTTGGATGGCGGACGGACACGCGATCGGTTGATCGCAGTTCCTGAACGTGCTAGTCACATCAGCGGTGAGTGAAAAGTTTGCAGAACACAAACTAAAGATAAAAGATAAAGAGTAAAGTAAATCCTTATAATCTTTTCGATTATTTTTTTTATTTCCTTCGATAGTTTGTGGAAAATATGTATCATCAAACGTTATCTTTCAAAGACCCCATGTGCCTTCTAGACACTTATCAAACAAGACGGCTGGAGAAAACACAAAAACAACAATTGGCCCTTCTCATTGTTAAAGCGACAGGCCGTTGTTGGTTTTGTCGATACGTGCTTAATGGACGGCGAAATGATGCAGCACCGGCCGGCTGGTGGGCGCTGGTCCGAAGGGAACTCATTTTGCATGCCTGTCCGAACATACCAGGTGCGGCCCCGGCACACCGGCACACCGGCCCGGCCCAACTCTTTGGCAGCGTCAATGAATAGCCTTTGCGGTGGGAAATATGTAAACCGTTTTGCACCGAGACACACTGTTCCGATCTCACGGAAGAAGGACGTGCCACTTGCCGCCGAGAGAGCGAAAGATGCGATTAGAGGGAAGCGAAACGTTTGTCACACACAAGGGGAGGGAAACAAAAACCTGCTCAAAGGGATTATGCAAGAGAAGGTGTCGTTGTGGTCGGTCGGTGGGTCGGTCGGGTCTTTGGGTGAATGCAAACATCCCTCCGCGTCGCGAATTGTGATGTGAGTGGAATTTAGAATTGCAATTCCTTTCGTCAGTATGCATGTGGTTGACCGGCAATCGATAGTAGGACATTTGGCGTGCAATATGGATTGTTCATTTGCAAATCATTTCTCTCGGCGAAACATTTATGATGGACAGGCAATAGCATAAAGACCGAAATATTTAAAATGCTTGAGGAATGTGTTTTACGACCAGCTTGCTTATACCAATTGCATACAATGGATAGAAATGTCAATGTGAATTTTGATCGGCAGTATTGTAGCAAACACAAGTAGGCCGGAATGAGGTGTCCCTTCTAATGAGAATGAACAGTTTAAAGTAAAGAATGACTTTATTTGAAATGGTACAAATTATACTTTACATTTGCCCCAATTTTAGAAAAACGGAAAAATATGATAAGATGGATGGAAATGTAAGGAAAACAAATGCTGATCCTTTTATTCACATATCATATTTTTAGTTACTTGGTCACTTCGGTTGATTGGTTATCTGAAGTTCTGGAACAGGCAACCGGTCTCGGCCTATGACAAACATTTGAATGGAATATTTAATGGAACCTACAGACAGGTCCTATTTGAATGTTGAATAACTCCGCCATTTTTCAGCCAATTAGAACATATCGGCAAGATTCTGAAACGTCGGTGTGTGCCATTCTATAGCTTCACGCCAAAAAGCGGACTGAAATTGTATTGCAGTACATTGATAATAATTCTTCAACTATTAGAACTGTACGTGCTTATGAGTGGTCTCTTTGTTCCCGGAAATTCAAGGCACCGGACCATTTTTCTGTGAGGCTATTTAAACAGTAAGGTGTACCATGAAAATGCCCAAAACGGGCCGCTTTTTGTGGGTCGAATCGAGGTGATCATTTGATCGATATCATATTCAGAGTAAATCGTATTATTCTATAACCTAAATAAGTCTGGTTCATTATCCAAAATCGACTTAAAAATAGCGGAGTTATTCAAAATTTAAATAGGTTTTGTCTAGATGACGTACCCTGTATATTATCAATAATGTCTAAAGTGCTTTTGGCTTTCAACTTTGACTGATAAAGTTTGAGAGAAAACCATAGTTTATAATTTCATTATCTCAATTCATTGTGTTACATTAATTGTTCATTTAATTTATATCTAAAGAACTCATGCTCTAATCATCGCTTGATAACTTTATGATTCTTGTATGTTATTTTTATTTATTTTATCATACTTTTTGCCTTTTAAACATTTTCTAATCTTCAGTTGAATTTCCAAGACCACATTCGATCTAAGAGAACTAATTAAATGGAGAAAAGATACAGATAATATAATTTCTTGAAACATAATACGCAGACGAAACGTAATCAAGCAAAATATAAAAGATTCAAAGATACGATCACATCGATCCGCGTAATAAAATACGGTAGTAATTCGCACACCATTACGCCCTAGATCGGTACACTCAGCAACGTAAACAACAGATAAAACTGCTCAATATCCTGTTTACCGATGAGCTTCATTTGATTAACGTACCACCAGACACGCACGCCGGCGATTCCCACACGCAGGTTAATTAGTTATATCTCCGATGTGTCCGATGCTCGTTTCCTTCCTTCCGCAATCGAACTAGTTTTACTTATGACCGCATCTTCTAGCTGCTACTGCTACCGCTGCTGCCGATGCTGCCTGGCGGACACAAATTATGCAACCATTTTTGCATACAGACCACCACCAGATGCACCATGCACTGCGTAATGACGGCCAACGAATGCGGATCTTGCGGGCTGTTCGGTGACAGAGAGACCCCGATGCCTGCCCGAACCGGGCCGTTGCATCCGCCTGCAATTGCAGCCAAGTCCAGTCCAATCGTCGAACGGATCGCAAAACGTTCCTCCGGTGAGCTGCTGTTGAGCGATCGTCTAGCTCCAGCCAAAGGAGGCACAGTTATCACACCGACCAGCATATAACGATGCTGAAATGGAAGGAAAAAAGACCCTCCTTCCCTTTGGGGGCACCACAACAAGAAAGTTGTCGAACCGGATGGTAAATGAGCATCTTGAAGGGGTCCGAGCGCGCGCGCGCGCCCGTCCCATAAACCGGGCCTTCTTCCTCGGGGCTTACGGTGAAAAGCGAGAGTCATCAGAAAACGAAACTTTATCGCGTCGAACACACACCACACCACACCCTGCACGCACATTCGCTTTCATCCTGGTGCTCTCCTGACGAGTGGCTCTTGCAGTAGTGGACGCGGTCAAAGAACCATACATTACCACTTTAGAGGTTAATGTCACTCGGCTTTAGACTGGCCGCAGCGTACAGCGTGGTCCTGCGTCGTAGCAAGTGCGCCGCCGGCGACGACGGCAATTGTCTTGCCGAACCGCCAATTGATTAACACTGACAAGCCGTCGAAATGTAATGACGCGTCGCCAAACCGGCAAGGTTGGTTGGTTGGTTCGCGTCTGCTACTCGAGTCGGTTTCCTCGCCTGTGGCCACGACTCTGGCTGCTGCACGTCACCAGAGCACTTCACGTTTCAAGGTTTTTAATCGTTTTCCTTTCACGACGATCGTTAAGTGTGCCGTTTTCGTTTTTGTTTGACTCTCTTTCTCCTTTGCTCTTGTTTTTTCTTTTCTTATCTGAGTTCTTTTTTGCAGACCATAATCCAAACAACTTCATAAACTACAAACTAGGTGACTGGTCAACAATCTACAAATGACAGCTCAAGTATACTCAAGAATACTCAAAATATCATCTAGACTCAATGAATTCAAGAGTTTCCAATGAATACTTCCTTCACTGGCTTCACTCTGATTGAGCACCAAGAACGCACCTCAACGAAGCCGACCACCGATCCACCACAGTTCTGCAAGGATGTTCTGGCCTCTAGAGGCCAGAGGCACCAGAAGGAAGAAGACGTTCTGCGTTTCACTTCACTTTCCACGCCAACAAACGCCACCGATCGAGATCGAGTGTAGGAAAAGCAAAAAAAAACATTCGCCAACAACATTCGGCGATCGCAAGGCAAAAGTTGCGGATTGCGGATTGCGCGTGACCCGCGTCGGAATGGTCACCGGTCGGTCCATTACGTAAGTGCAGTCCAATAACACGCCAAACCCTCCGTGAATGCGTGCAGCAATTTCGCGAATGGCTCGCTGCAGGTGATCTGCATGCATGCAGGCTGCTGCACGCAGCTGACAGAGGGAGATGATCCTCGCGTGGTGGCTCAGCACGCGTGAAGCGTGATGGCGAAGTGAAAACGACCAACGTTCATCCATCCATCCGTCCAACCGGTTGTCAATGGTGGTGTCCCCGGGGAGGAATTAGAGGCTTTGCGTTGGCGCCGACTACGCGGACAGTGGCTGACAAACAGAGGCATGTCATGGGGACAAATCCAAATTATCGCAGCAATTTGAAGCAAAATGCTAAGTTCTTGATTCTTGAAGATTCTTTAAGTTAATCAACTACCTTTAATCATTACCAGAATACACCTAATTTTTGTTAGTGAAACCTGATCTTGTATGTAGGTTTGTTAGTAACCTCTCCAGGAATGTCATGAGAACAGCAGACGACGACCCAGTTCGTAAATTATAGTTAGGTATTCTAAAAGCTCAATTCGAGATAGAAAGACGATAATAATAGATGAACTACAGAAGAAGAGAACAACTATATTAAAACACTCTCTACGAAAGAACACGATCGAATAGAAGGATCTTCAGTGGTAGCCCTGCACCACTCTCTGTCGTAGTCTCTCTACAGTCTGCAAAAGTCCATCTAACTCAACGTCGAAGCTTAATTCGACACGCACTGTAAGCACTGACGCCAATTCCCATCTCATCTTCCCAATCCAACGCTGTGCTGTGGGGTGGTCACATTGCGGAAGCATTTGTCTGCCTGGCAGTGGCAGCACCCGCGGGAGCGCCATTCCCCCCTTCCATTTTGACTCCACTTTTAATGGGCCGTACTCATGTGTTATTAGCTACGCTTCGCTTGTTTTCTCCGCACCGAGCTACACTACCAGGAACAAATCGGTAACGACGACACGGTGAGGCTCGTACGATGTTTAGTTGACCCAAAAGGACTTCTAAACCCTCCGCGGCTTTATCCTCACAACGCAAACAAACAGCTGAAGAGTGCGCTCTTTGAAGTGCGATCGGACAAACAAGCGTCAAACCGAAACGTCAGCAGCAGCAGCAGCAGCAGAAGCAGCCGCACCGGGCTCAAGATGCGCGCCTAAGACGCGAAGCTGAAATGTTACCAAATCGAACCGAAACCGACCATCACGGACGGGCCATCGACGGTCCACTGGCTGGTGATTGAACACACACCGAGCCGATCGATTGACGTAATCGTTCAATTGAAAAATCATATCATTTCGCCACTGGAGCGAAACAATTTCGTCGTCGGCGCTATGGCGGTAATCGCGGCATGGCCATCTTGAGGCAGGGTACTGCAAGTACAGTATAATGCTTATCAAAACAAACTACTAGTGCCGACGATGGAAGCGGAGACCTGCCTGCAGAAGGTAGCGGTAGCCAGATTGAGCTGGCCGACGGATCGACTATGGATCGATTATCCGCTTCGCATATCTTCAATGCTCTGACGTGAGCATAAAGTGAACAGCGCCATTTGCCACTGATCTGCATCGCTACAACGCTGTGTGTGCGCTCGCGGTTGTGTGCGTGTCAATAGGTTGTTTATGCTTCATGGCATGTTGGCCACACCGTTGGCCTCTCGGGGGTACCAGTAGGTTATGTGGTGCTACCGTCGACCATCGTCGGTACCGGTGACCTGGAGAAATTGTGGGCCGTCGTTGTTGGGTCGCCTTCTGCTCTGCTCGCCTTACCGCAAACAATGCGGACGATTTGCGTCGCGCGTATCATCGCGACAAGGCTAACTAGCATGAAGCATCATGGGAATCGTTGCGGTTTGTGGTAACCGATCTCATTCGATCGCCTTCGCGTCATTACGTCCACTGACCGAGTGGACTTCACTCTCTCCTTTGGCTGGTAATATGACCTATTTCGTCGATTTTTTTGCACTCCATCATGATAGGATCTGGACTATAAGTGTTTTCCCACGATCGTTTGAATATGATCCGATATGTTGCCATTTTTCATCTTTTACGGACATTTTTTTTATTATTTTTTTAAATATCTGAACTCATCTACTGTCATCTTGTTTTCTCAGCAATAAAGATTCCAATATTCCTGTAGAAGTCTAGGCTGTATGGACAGCTTCCATAGCCAGCTAGTGTAACTGCAACTTTCTCCAAAATACATTAGGATGCGTTATTGAACGATTAATTTAATTCAACTTTCATCTTCTGGCAACCGGTAAAAGCGCATCGAGAGTTCGATTCCATGAAAATAGATACAATTGTAGAGATTTCTTAGTCCCAATTGAATGAAATAAGTACAGAGGCTGTTTTAGTTATCTACGTAAACGAAATGTAACCATTTGGTTTTAAGTAAGTTAGAGAACAAGTTAGTTCATAAAACCTATTAGTACAATTAATCCTTCATGATCCTTTGAGTCTTCTAAGTAATTAAGCAAGTTAACAAGTGTTAACTTTGTATACAAAGTAAAGCCTTTCAGTATAAGCAATAACCTCAGCTTAAGAAACCTGAATCTACTTAAGAGTTGTTTGGACACTAATTCCCAATTGATTGCACGAGCTTCCTCGAAATGTACGCGAGATCCAATAAAGATTATTATTTAATGACGAAACGCAACGTACGCATCAACTCTTCGGCAAAACGGAGCTCCAGCAAACCGCGTATTAAGTCAGCTCCGTTCGGAAGTAATGTCACTTCCTTCCTTTCTTCCTTCCTTCCTGTTTTCCATAAATCCGTTACTTGATAGCTTCCTCACAGCCCACCCAATTTGGTCGGATCGTCCCGAGCAGGTCACACCGCTTGTCGCGATGACGATGATCGGAACAAGGAATTCCCTAGTACGCTGTCGTCGTCGTCGGCGTCGACATGCGCCGTGAAGTTGTTTAAGATGCATAAGGTAACGCTCAGCACTGCTTCCGGGCATGCGAACGACAACCGGTGCCGGTGCCAGTGGTGCAGATGATGGTTTACAATATAATTGTACCTTTCGAACAGGTGCGTGCCTCGATCGCCTCGATAACCTGCTCATCGAATGCACCAACCTCGAATGCTGAACGCAGGCTTATCGAGAGTGCACCACAGCATAAAACACGCCAATCCATCAACGAGCGGCGTCTGATGATGCATGCATTTTATGAAATGACTTACCTTCCTTTGCAGCTCCAACTATACGAAGGTGCGATGGACCATTGGTGAGAATCGCGACTCGATAGAGCACACTGGCCTGTTACATAATCGATTGACAGTCACCGGAGGATCGTCAGAGTGGAAGGAATGCCACATTTCCGATTCGACGGAGGCTAGGTAAAAACGACAACGATGGCGTTGCGCACATTGGCCACATTTTCCACATATCAAGGATGACATTGTGTGTGTGTGTCGGCAAGCGATACAGTGAAACTCCGGCGACAGGCGCCTCAGAGTCACTGTAAGCGCCATCGATATCCCGCCAAAAACCTTGATACTTAGGGCCAGCGAGAGTGGATCAGTGGACTGAAGAGTGTCTCGGAGCCGACTGTCACGGAACACAGCATCTCTAGGCTCTAGGAAGTGTGGCCTGAATGCCATTATTGAAATGTGGCACCGGAGGGCCCAAACGAACTAAAAACCATCGCTGTGGCCCTCAGCGCACCCCAGCGCAGACTCCCTCTCGGTGGCCAAGTTTCAATGAACACCGTCAATTATGTGATCTCGGGGTGATGGGGTGAAAACTTGACGGAGAAAACATTCCAAAACGGGTCCTTCTCCTCTTCCTCGATCGACATCACTCGCGATCACTTGATGGTCGGATGATTGTTTTCCACTGATTGTTTTGATGCGATGCGCGGCAACGAGCCGGTGCGGCGAGCTCGTTTCCTTTGGCGCCTCGCGATCGCCCGCCACGCAGACCGCGCGCGCAGACCTTCGCAGCATCACTCACTCCATGGATGATCTTCGAACGGCCAATCGCCAATTGTTGGCACGCTCTGGCCCGCTGGCCTGTCGCGTGAAAGGCTGGAAGTCGACGATTTCGACGATGCCACACGTGTTAATAGATTGTTATTTTGTTCATAATCTTCCACCTTTTACCTGGCTAACTATCGTCCACGGCGTGTGTCCCGCGAGAAACACATTATGCGGCGCGTGAGGCGCGTATTTATCGGGAGGAACGGAGATGAGACGCCAATAATGTGCCGATTATTGGGTAACCGGGCTGTTGACTTAGTGAACTGTTGTTGGTTTTCTTTTCTTCAACCCGATATTATATGCACTACGTACGAGCTTGAGGGCTCTTTTGGGCATTTTACACGGTTTTTCGATTTTCGACGCAAAAAAGCGGTCAATGAGCTGTTTGGAGCGCTGGTGCTTTGTTTTAGTTTATCGATGCTCCGGTATGGTTTACAATTTCATCACTATATTGGTATCGTTTTCAGGATAAGTTGATAGCTTATAAACGAAAATGCATAATTTTATTACAATTCATATCAGAAACAGTTCCAATGTTCTTAAAACAAATTAGATTGTATGGATCCCAAAAGCGCTTACTCAAGGAAAATGAAAAAGCATTCTAATATATTTTGTTTTATATTGACCAGTGAGTAAATTTAAGAATCATTTACCTTAAAATATTTAGGAAAAGGGGAACAAATATCTGCTCCATAAGCCACACGGTCTTCCTTGAAAAGCATATTTATGATTGTAAAATTTCGAAGCTAGCTATTCTATCTAACTGATAGCAATAGAATGATAGAAATTAAACCGCAGTTGGTTTTTGGTATTGGTTACGTTTACGCGTGAAATACACGTGATCCGAAAAACGCACGAGAATCATCCCAACTTTTAGAGATACCTTTTTAAGACTGTTGCTAAATACCGCTACAATTTAGCCCTTGCTACATTTTTACTGTTACACTTTAGCTTCCATTCAAAACAACTTTAATTTTGGAATAGGACAAGGCATTCTGTTGATCAATGAATAAATGGCATTAAATTATTTCAATAAATGGCATTAAATCCACGTGCCCGATCATCTCCAACGGATTTTTCATTTAAATTCAGTTCGAGCTTTCGAAATCACAAAACGGTTTTGAACGAGTTCGAAAACCGATTGGAGGTTCCGTTTATAACAACGGTTGCAGTTCAAATCAAACGTAAAACCCGTTGAACCGGTTCGGCTAGTAAAATTTCCTCTCGGTAGGTAGATTTTCCTCTCGCGATCAGGAACACTTCCTTCCTGTGGCTATCTTGGCAGTAGAATTCATTGTTAGACAGTTTGCGGACACAAGCAAATTGAAACGGAAGTTAAAATAAACAGCTTGAAAACCAGATGACGAATTTAGTTATTGGTGGACCTAAAAGATGTAGATATTGTTGATACTTCCTTAACTATCGCTACAAATTACATCGGTCTGGTGTATGCCTTATTTCTTATCTTTTTATCCTTATGCAAAACCGTGATTGAAATAAATTATCTTGTTTATTTTTGTTGAACAAATCGCACCAAATACATTTGATCATATCTTATCTCATTCCACTCAGTAACAATCTAAATACTGGTCTACATTGAAATTGAATTGATTCTGCTCTTGGCTATACTTATCTAAAATCCGGAATATGGGTTAGCTGCATCTCCTATTATCCGGATGTATTGCGAGCAGTGGCATTCTTTGCCTTGTCCAGGATCTAATAGGTCCCTTGGATGTTATGACCTTCCATTATTTTAGAACGTACACACGCTTGTCCATTCATTTGCATCGCAATAGGATAAAATTTCAAACATTCGACTCGTCCGTACTTAGACAAGTTCAATTCAGTATCAATTCAGTAAGCAATAGTTCCTTTCATTCAATATCAAAATAGGTTTGTTGCGATCATGAGTTCTACTTAATAATTCTTTCAAATTAATGTTTAAAAAAACATCTGTCCATTCTGAGTATTTGGTTTGAAATGTTTATTCGCTTAGTGACAATAACAAATAAATAATAAAACAACAGATCCAGTCTAATGAAAAACATGTTCGCAGAAAACAGAAAACATTGCTCCCTCCCCTCTAGCGCACTATCTCGTCGCATAACCTACTGCTCAACCGATTATAAGATAAGATGCTCCTATCCGACGTTTAAAAATCTTATCATTTATTGCTCTCCTTGTTCAACGGCACCCCGTGCTCGTCTATTTCCACCGATGGCACTAGTGGTGGCTTAAACCCGCCGTACTCGATCCGTATACTCTTGCCATAGTTCGGACTGCGCCGGAACTTTACGTCGCTCTTGACGGCCCAGTGATCCTCGAGCAGTGGCGTCGGTCCCACGTAATCGTCTCGCACTACCGTTGGTTGGTGGTGGGGAAAGCCAAAGTTACCTGAAAATGAAACAAACCAATTAGAAAAGACTCTCCTGAATATTTTGTCTTTTAGGCAACTAAATGCTTACCACCGTGGGCATCCGTAGCGACGTATGGAACACCGTAGATTGGTTTCGGGTCCGGTAGAGCATGGTAATGTAGATTCAAATGATTTCCATCCACCAGCACGGGGCTCGGCACAGATGCTCCGAAATGTAGATCATTCTTTGGATAGTGATGGTTCGGAACGTACAGATGCTTTCCCGGTACTTCCAGTATCGATACCTTCGGATGATGGTGTGACTTGGGGAAGAAATGGTCCATGAAATGCTTCTTCTTTTGGGCGAAGAACTTTCCAAAGTCAAAGTGTTCATGATGCACAGTTTTGATGATGGAGTGCGTTGGTTTCGGCTCATGGATGGGCAGTGCTATGTACTTCTCCACCGGATACGGTATCGGAATACCGACGGGAACCTCAACGGGATAGTGCACCGGTACCTGCACTGGCACCTCGACAGGAACCTGCACCGGGTACGGCCGATCGACGATCTTTTCAACGATTTTCTCCACCGGATAGGGACGATCGACAATCTTTTCCACCGGATAGGGTACAGGACGATCGACAATCTTCTCGACCACCTTCTCCACCGCAACGGGAACCGGCACCTGGACGTGCTTCTCTACAATCCGCTCCACCTCCACCGGTCGATCGACAATCTTCTCGACGATCTTCTCCACCGGTACCTCCACCGGGTAGGGACGATCGACGATCTTTTCCACCGGGTAGGGCCGATCGATGTAACGTGGTACCTCCACCGGTACCTGCTTCTCGACTATCTTCTCCACCGGCACCGGTCTATCGACCAGCTGTGCCACCGGGTACGGTACCTTCACCTCTTTCGTGACAATCTTCTCCACATGCACCGGCTTCTCGACGATCTTCTCCACCGGCACGTGTATCGTTACCTTCTTCTCCACCGGAACCGGCCGATCGACGTAGTGCGTATGGTGGACCGGTTTCTCCACGATGCGCTCCACCGGCACCGGTACCGGTTTCTCCACGTACACCGGCTGGTGTACGATCCTTTCGACCGGTTTCTCGATGTAGACGGGTTGCTTCACAATCCGTTCGACGGGTTTCTCCACGTACACCGGCTGCTGGATGATCTTAGTCCTGGCACCGTACTGTCGCAGGTTGGCCGCTACCGGTTGCTCCTGGCCCACGAGAATGTTCTTAATGTTGAGACTCTTCTGTACCTCCACTATCGTGTGCTCACGGGGTGCCGGAACTACTGCATCATCCACACAATCATCCACCGAAGGTCGGTTTAACTTAGCAGCATTCGCTGGCCGGTGTACGGTATGGATTGGTGCCGTGTACCGAGAGGACAGTGGCTTCTCCGTGACAGTGACGGTCGTCGTCGGTTGCTGGTACCGTGCCGTTGTAGAGGAAACACCATTCGTCACCTTGTACCGTGTGCTTAAGCGAGCAGCAGCGGTCGATCCACGGACACGCGTTACCGTGACCGGTTTAACGGTGGTCACTTCTTGTTTGGTGATCAACAGACCGTCCTGCTCCTTACCATCCTCATCGCACGGTTCTGCCGGTTTGCTGGCGAGGATTGTCGTCTCCTTGAGAAACTGTCCATGATTGTGATCCTCGGATTCGCCCAAAATCTCCACATTGATCTGCTTCGAACGATCCAACACACCACTGCCGGATCGTTGACCCCGTGGACTCGAAGCTGCTTCCTCCGTATCACTCTCTTCGACAACGATCGGTTCCTCGAAGCTTCCGACACTGCCGGCATTGGTCTGAACGCGTTGACTTTCGCTGGATTCACTGTCCTCGGACTTTGTGGTGCTAGTAGTCAATGGTTCCGTGCTGTTACCTTCCTGTGCATTGTTAATGTCCACCACATCTTCGTTGCTGACCAAGTTTTGGGTGCTTGATACCAGCTTACGAATGCCGGCCTCATTCACGTCTACTCGCGCATCAACGATCTCTTCGGTCGCTTCTTGCTTTGAATCGATCTGCTCGCGTTCGTTCGACCGGTCACTTCCGATCGATGGTTGCACCAGTGTCACCAGCTGGATCGGGATCGGATTCTGGTTGTAGATGACCTGCCCTGACGTCGGATCAGCACTACCGAAACCATACCTAAAACGAGTCGAAGGAATGGTTAGTGTTTTCGTTTGGTCTATCGTGGATCTTCAAATTACCCCGTGATGTATTGTGGCTGCTGCTGTTGTTGCTGCTGCTGCTGCTGCTGCTGCTGCTTTGGTTGATCCACAACATTATCGGTGTAGTACACGAAGTAATTGCTGCTCGGTGAGTTATTTATCAGGTGCTGATAGCGCACTACACCATGGGGATAGGGATCCGGATGAAAGATCTGTGCGGCGAAAAGGCGAAAGTTACCATACAACCCAAACTGAAGCCACGAAAAAGGTCACCGTAAACTACCTTTTAATCGGTATTCGGCTCTTACCTGCTCTGGTGGAACGATTGTTGGCAGGATCGGTGCGGAACGATATCCGGACTGTTGCTGCTGTTGCTGTTGATCATCGGTCTGCGTCTGATTACTACCACCGTTGGTGATCGCAACCGCCGACTGCTCAGCTTGGGCCTCTATCCGCAAAACGAAGGCAAAAAGTAGCGCCGATGCCCACAGCATCCTGTTTCATTTAGCGTCGGGGGCTCTGCAGGACGATTGATTCGGGTTCGCGGTATCCAGAGGTGGCAGAATAAAGGGGGGGGAAAAAGGAAAAGGTAAGCGCAATCAGTACCGGCGGGACTGTGAAGACATCGGCAAAACCCCGGTTGAAAGCAAAACAAAAACGAATCGGAAAAAAACGACATGACCCGGCGTCGCTAAACATTGGTTTGGCCGACTTGTGCGCCAACCAATCCCAGCTACCCTCGACACGGTACGATAGGCAAATTACATAGTACCGGGCCGATAAATCGGAACGATGGATCACCCTTTGAAACAAATTGTGCAAAAAGTGTCGAACTGATCGAGGCGAAACCGCGATGTAGTTGAACACTGTGCGCGCTTCTGTTACTTTGTAGGACCGGAATCGGTGGTGAGGGAAGGTATCATGTTCCACGGAACATTACAACGGGCCGTTGGTGGCAGGCGTCGGTGCCGGTGCATGATTATTCGTGGCTTCAAAGCCTACTCGGAGTGTACGTGATGAGATTTGTGTTCGGAGCTGAAGACTGCAATTAGGGACAACACTTTTTGGACACTGGAAGGCGGCTTCCTTTGTTATCGATGCACCGCAGTGTGCCATGTCCTAGCAATTTTGTGATGAACCATGACGCTACTATTATTAGGAGGGTTGACGTCTTTCGGCCAATTTCTTAGGAAAGTCGAAACATAGACCAACTCGCTGGTCTAACTAAATACAATGTACTTCGAATACTATTTAATTTAATTCAATTTACCACCATCTTTGGCTAGCGCTATTTATAAGACATCTTGTTAATGACCGTACGATATCTGTCGTGTGCATAGCTCAAGTAATCAACCGTGTAGGCAAATAGCAAACGAAATAGACAAATGTCCAGCATCTCTCCAAGATGCGCGGTGTGGCATCTTCAGCACCTGCAGCTACAGCCTTCAAGTGCGTGCCCCAAGCACTGACAGCTCGTTTTCCAGTAAAGTTAGTGTCCTTTAAATAGCGTTAATTAATATTGCATACAGCGGACGATTTGTTTCCCAAACATCACTTTCTCAGCCTCTCTGACGAGGGGGAAGCAGCGAGAAGGTGAGGTGCAATTCGTGCTCTCGCGCCCCTGCTGATTGCCGAGCGCGCGGGTCCGAGTTGTTTTCTCGGGCAAATCATCTTGTTAGATTACCGTGGCACAACGGTCGGTGTATGTTGCCGCCAGTGGTGTGTTGCCGCGTTCAGTAACACGTTTGCACCTCCCCCCCCCCCCCTGTGCGGGGACAGATAGACTTGGTGAGGTGAGAAGGAAGGAGAAGGTATATAAAAAAAACCTTCAAACGGCACCCAATGGACACTGCCGATACTTTCTTTTTAGTGCGCCCTCCACTGCACAGAGCGCGGCCGCCCGGTTCCCTAACGTCACAGCTGACGACGTAGTATGGAAGGCGTCGTCCGGCGTGCGTCGATAATAAATCGATGAAACCGTGTGCAGCACCAGCGTGTGTGTGTGAGGGATTAAACCAGGTCGGAGCGGGGTCTGGCCCTGGACACACTCCGGCAGAAGATCATTAAATATTTAATTAAAGATAATTTCCGTCGCCTCGCGAAACACTGTCGCGACAGGAACGATCCCGCCCTTGCGCGCAAAAACCTGAAACTGTCCGACCCTGGAACTGTCTGTACTGACTGACTGACTGACTGACTCACGTTTCGCGCACAACGAACGATCTAATTCTCTTCGATCTTCACACTCGTCGCGGTGGCGTCGCCAGCGCAGACTCGGGCGCTCCCTCGGCGACGAACAAGTGTACACTTTCATCCGGGAATACATGCCCTCCCCCCTCCTCCTCTTCAAGGGGTCCCTGGGCAACACCAAACCGGACCCGGGATCCGCCGGGATCGTACATTCGATTGAAATCACATAAAATTTATGTTGCTACACTCCCGCGGCGAGTTGCGTGCCACACTAACAACGATCATCGTAGCGTGATCGTGATCGCGATCGCGGCAGCGTGGGGGCGCATTTGGCGACTGCAGGAAGCTCAAAATGGATTGCAAATGCGTTGAGATCCCCACTTCTTCCGTCACCGTCGCCGTCTCCTGCATAACGCATTCGGGAAAGAAAGAAAGGAAAGTGTATTCCCCGGCTAAATGCGAATGCAACTATAACTATCCTGATAATTTAAATCTTTCTCGCTGCTACTTCGGGCTCCAACTACGCCTAAAAAAAAAAAGAGCGGCGTAGAAGACCGCCCGCCGTTCCCGTTAACTCGTGGTGATCGTTAAGCAACGCGGCACGCAACGCAACGCGAACGCTGGCATGGCAGGACGAAGCAGGCTAGAGATGGCCGGAGTCAAATCACCAATCTTTGGTTCCCTTTTTTGGACTTAAAGCTCCGGCTCCGGCTCCGTCTCCGGCTTCACTTGTCTCCGGCACAAACAGGTCCCTTTTTGTCCGCCGTTAGCGGCGTCGCACGAATTCCCTGGAGTTCACTTAAAAACCGACGTGGCGCGGCGGCAAGCAAACCGGAACATTTCCGGATGCGCTTGCCTGACGCTATTCAAACATCCATCATTTGTCCCCGTTTCCACGCGGGATGGTAATCAATCATTCCTCCCACCGCCTGTCGGGGGCCATTTTGAAGGAGTAGTAAGTAGTTTTTGGTGGACATTTGAGAAGTGCTTCGCGGATGGCGGGAACGCTCAACCCACATTCTCGAACGACAACGGGGTCTTGTCGTTCGCTTTAATAATGTTCTCACTTGCTTTACTAGTTCCGCCTTTCCGTCGTTGTCTACTTGGATCCCTGTGCGTACGCCAGTGTTGTAGGAAACGGTCGCGCCTGGAGAAGACTTTCCAACCTCCCATCCCAGTAGCGGAGGAAGAGACTTGTTTTCGAGATTTCGCTCCGCGATAACAAGCTAATCGTTCACCAGGCGCAGCAGGTAAAGCCGCGCAGATGGTAAGGAAGGATCCCAGGCGTAAAGCGGCTGTCGAAAGGCGAAAAAAAGACCTTCGCTTCGCTTTCTCGTACCGAATGAAATGGTCTCTCTGGAGTGTGTCGCAAGGCATTTGTGGATGGTATGTAAAATGCTAGGGGTCCACCAAGGTTCCCCGAGCACAGCGTGAACCGAACCGAGAGATTGGTTCCATGTTGGGCCAATTAGTCAACCACCGAAATCGGTATCGGGGTGCGACGATCGTTACCGAGCGAGCGTGATAGGAAATGGAAATGTCTTCTCAAATTAAAAAAAAGCACACACAAAACAACACAGCAACAACCAAGAGGGCACAAGCAAGAGGATAAACGCGAAGTGCTCTTTGCTAACGATTGGCATCTTCCTTGGGGAGATAAGCGTGAAAGTTTACGCACAATTACCTTAATGTTGCCACTGGACTCAGAGACTGGGGAACTCGGAAGCTGCAGCATTCAGGTGCTTGGAAGCCACTCCACCAGCTACTTTGGTGAGTTGCTTGAGGTTGGCCGCTTTTTGTTGCTCTTTCAAATTGTGACACAGTATACTAACTTCCAAATACTGACTAGCGGCACTTTTTGAGTATTGGGAGTGCGTTTTGGACTTCTAGGCAAGGCGAGCAATGTCCAGATCGTAGCAATAAGTATGTGTTAGCAATATGAGGCCACCTCAATCCTAGAACAAACGGTGAACAGAGCATAGACAACTTGCTATAATGAAGTGTTAAGCTGCTGGGCTAAGATAGCAACTTTCATAATAAAGAAACTATCATTTGATGTCATTTGGTGAGTTGCAAAACATTATTTCAAATGCACGGCCACGATAGCACATACCAATACCAAGTGCTTTCAACCACTGGCTAGAAATCGTTGGTAAGGAATGCTTCTTTCATCTTTACAGTACAAGGCCACGATAGCAACATTCTTTCTACGTTTTTTTGACAGTTCTTAACGAAAAGTTGCGTTCTTGCCCAGGCACCTATAACAGACTGCATCAATACTGAAACAATAGTAAACGGTGCTTAGACAACTTGCACTAATCAGTGCGGTGTCAAAGTACTTTTTGCAGGTCAATAATATTTGCAGACAAGCATCGAGGACGAAACCCCATTAGTGGAACAGCTTAGGTAACTTTCTCCCGCGCCGATATGTGTCGAACACGTAGTCCGCACACACACACACACACACACATGATTACTTTGAAATCGATTGATATGCATCATAAATTGCATGCACAATCTGTGGCGCAATCAGGCTGCAGCCCGAAGGCAAAATGCTTAGTTCCCCATCGGGCACATCACCTGCTGCGCCATTTTTGCTATTATGTGCCCAACACACCGTGCTTGCCATCCGTGCTTGCAACATCTTGCAAGGTGGTTCATCATCTTCGTTGCCCTGCCAACGTCTGCACCATCATTGACAACTTAATTCAGTCTTCAATATTGATTGTTAACGGCACTGTGTCGCGACATTGTTAATAACCGCACACACCAGGAGCGTACCGCAGCGCGGAACATTGCATTAACTGTTCCCGCAGCAGGCCCTGGAAGCATTACGAAACTGGATGGATTGGCTGCTGAGAACGCGCCTAATGCGCTCGCGAATCTCGCCATGCACGAGAGTCACGACGAATTGGCACGACTGAACGGGTGGGAGCGGGGGTAGTCGAATTGAAGTCGAACTTTCCTTTTCCTTCGCCCCGGACACAAGTTTGTTCCTTCCCGGGAGGGGGGTGGTGTTTGGATTAATGTTGAGCAGAGCAGAAATTGGAGTACGCGGCCCCCGGAGTCTATTGATCACCATCCGCGGCCGCGACACTCCCGGTCTCGGAGAGATCCTTTCGCCGGAGAGAAAATAGGTGGCACTGTCTGCGGCGACGAACAACTCAATTGGCGATGAATGGTTATTTCCCTCTCGTTACCCTCGTTTGATCGTGTCGCTGTTAGTGTGCTAACAGCTGGGATGGGACAGGTTGAGCGCGAGGTTCTCGTTGTTTGTGGCTTAAACCCCTAACGAAGGTTTTCTCTGGAAGGATCCGCGATCCGGAAAGACTCACGGCCCTCTTGATGACTCCACGAGCTGTCAGACCTTCCTGTCATGCCGCTTTCAAAGGTGATCAAAGGCGCTTTGGTAAAGATGGCGGCTTCGGGGGGTTTTTTTTCAACCAACAAACGTTGGAATCGCAAATCGATTTGCTGACTACAGTATTCAGCATTGAATGTTCCTCGAACTATTCCACACACCCACGTTAACTAAAAACACTCACACATGCACACAAAGAATTGTGTAACTTACACTTCCAATCAACCAACGCACGCCCGGTTCAAAGTTGAAAGCGCATCCCCCAAATTACACACTCTCTTCGGCCAAAGCATAAGCCGCTAGCAAACAGCTTTTAAACTCTTCAGCCTCCACTTCCGGCTTGCGAGATGGAAAGTTCAAACCAGAGCTCCACTTCCACCTGACACTAAGTCTCCCCCTTCCCCGCTGGCCTTTTGCCCCCCTGGCCTAACACCACGCTGGCACGTGTCAGTCGCACAATACCGTAATGGTGGCCAGTCGTCGGTAGGTTTAAGAGGTGACAAAACACCACACCACAAACCGCGGCACGTCCCACGAAAACAAAAACGGCCACTGACCAACCCCACAATGGTGACGGTGGACGCATCGTTTCCATAAAAACAACAAAACTCCCAAAAGGTATTCGAAGGCGGAAAGCGAACTCCTCTTCTCAGCACCTCCACGGATAGCTTATCGTCCGTCGGGGGTTGAACTTTAATGCCAGCTCCGGGAGTGAGAAAAATGGCGAGAGAAATGGTCTCGACGATAAGTGGACAGGGCGGAGGGAAACTGGGAGCTGACAAACGGAACTTGGTACACACACAAAACGAGGAGCGGACAGATGTGGGATTGTTGGCTACTACCTTACAATTTCGTTGCCATAACTGTTTGCCCTTTGCTGCTTCTGGAGTTCTTCTTCTTCTTCGGTGGCCTGGCTGCCTGGATGAGAATGGACCACCAGGCGCGACACAAAAAGTTGCAACTGTAACTGTCCGCCAGTTTCCACTACGACAATTGCTTCAGATAATTGTGTTTGTTCAGTTAACCACCACCACCGCCGCCAACGCCGCAGCACCACAAAATGGAAAGCATGGGAACGAACAGCTGCTGCTGCTGCTGCTGCTTCTGTGTGTGTGTGTTAAATGATCCTGCTAAATGATAGGGCCCATCGCAACCGGAAGGTGACAAACAGCTCAACGACTGCGGCCTCGTAAAACGGCCACTTTACGATCGGCACCAACCAACCTACCTATCAACGTTTGCCATCACAGCACTCCGATTGCAATCACCGTAAAGGCCATTCGAATCCGAAACACATTATTCTGGAGTACTGAGTTGCGCCTGGCCACCACCATTATCATGCGTCGTTGACGCGTTTTTATGATTTATGCTCAAGCTGTTTATGCTTCTACACCAGAATCGACGATGCGCGTGATAAAACGGAAAATAAAACCCAACGGCCAACGAGGCCGTGGTCGGGGGTGCTCGGGATTCGTTTCATTCCGATGACGGCGATGATGATGGTCATCACTTGACTGTTTATTGCTGACTGGCTCTGTGCGGAAAGGATTGAAAAGGGTCTTCGCCGGCATCCTTTCCGGATGGATTCATGCGGACCCTTCGCGGTCATGATCTTCGCTCTTCTGCTGCCGCCGTCACGTGACGATCTCGACGGCGTGAAGCGAAGCAGAAGCAGCAGCAGCAGCGCCAGCAGCAGAAGAAGTGTTTCGCTTTCGTTTGGGAAGGTCACACCTTTTACTTTTCTCTCCCGGTCCTCGGACTCGGCTTTTGGCGGGGTCATAATGTGAAAAGAGAAAGAGGCTTTCCTCCTCCTCCTCCTTCTTGGTCCCTTCCTTCTGCACCGCTTTGGCATGATCAGTCGGGTGAAAAAAACTTGCGCAATCATCATCGCATTACCATCGCATCGCCACGGTACAGCGAGGGGGTCTTCAGCCAAAAGTCCACGCATCCAATCTAAATTAATTTAATCTCTTCCCCCGCCCGGCACGTCAAACTCATCATCGTCGTGCAGGCGCGGCAGCATAATCCAATTTGCTACACCCTTTGTCCCCGCAGACGGCGCCGAGTTCGACGTGTTGCCGACGAGGTGACGGCGGTTATTGACTAATTTTGGGGGCCATTTTGTTATCTCGCGGTAAATCGAAAGCACTCGCTCACCTCCCCGCCCGATTATCTTTCACCCATTTACGGCCCGTGAGGAGGTGATTCCGATGAGGCGACGTCGCACTTGAACTCTCTTCGCTTTGGGTCCTCGATTTTGAATGCGTTTCGCTTTCGAGGAACGAGAAACGTCATCAAATGGTGTTCTCTGGTCTGTGTGGCAATCCCTGCATGCGCTACGCTAACAGTCCAGTGAACCCATGGCCACACGTGGTCACATTCAGGTTCTGCGCGATCCACTCCAAGTACGTCCCGTTGGCCAATCCCTTGGCAATTGATTGTCCCGGAACGGAACGGAACGGAACGGAAAAGGCCGCGGATCGGCGATCGGCGATCGATGCTTACCCTTCAGCGCAAGACGTGACGTGAGCGCGCGATCCGATCCGCACGACGACTCAGCAGGACACGCGACTGCGACTGCGACTCCGCAATTCCGGCGACTCAATGTTCATTAATTATCTGTCGCGCGGTTTTTCGCTCTCTCGCTCGATTCCCGGTTCCGAAAAAGGGCCCGACTAACCGGAACAAGGCGTGTTCTCGTGGGCCTCCCTTTTAAGGCTGGAAGGTGCTGTCGGTAACGCTAGACGTCACGATTATCATGACGCGCCTCCCGCTGATCCACTGGCTGGCTCGGCTGGGCTGGGCGATCTAATTGGTCCGGACACAGCAGCACAGCACAACGTGATCTGCATCTACAACAGATACACAACACAACCGCACCACACACCGGTGGAAGGATCACTCGCTTGTCACGGCTTTTTGACGCACGACGCTCACCACACGGGGTCCTCGTCCTCCTCCTCACAGTCTTCAAACACTGACCACACCGGGGGGCGGTGCGTTCACGAATTGATTTGATTATTGCCAACAACCATGGAAGCTGCTACTAGCCTCGTGCTAGCCTCGTGGACAACACTGGAAGCGCAACACGACACTTGCTTGCTGTCAGTGTCATTAAAAGCGACGACGACGACGACGACAAACCTCGAAATCGAAAGCCCCCCAAAAAAACCAACAACAACACGAAACGGCGACGGAAGCCCCGCGAAAAGATCGTTTCGATCACTGTTTGAACCTCGCTTGGATTCGAACAAAACACACGGATGCTCCAGTAGCACCAGACGACGCACAAACACTCTACACACACACACACACTTGCACACACGCCGTACGCGAACAGGAAGTCGGAATCGATGAAGAAGTTTGTTTTTCCCGGCCCGGCGGTCTGATGGTTGGAAGTTTTCACCCGCTCGCACTCCGGGTTTCCGCCGCTCGTCTTCTTTTCCGGTCAGCTTCTCACCTCTGGTACTCCACACGCACACACACACACACAGAAAAACCTCACTCGACGTCGCCGTCTTCGATCGTTAAATCTTTCACCAGACGCTGCACGGAGCGTGCTTTGCTTAACGCGGCGACACCGACGATCGCTGCTGATGCTTTTCCACGAACCGCGTTTCCACGAATGAACGCGAAGCCCACGGTCTGCACTATATTTAACATTTCTTTCCCGAGCCGCGACGATCGGCCGCGGGTCCCCCAGCTGGTGGTCTCCCCCCGAAAGCAAGAGTCGAACAAGCGCTCTCCCCAAGCGCTCCGCGGAGGCTGCAGAAAGCCTTCGCGAAGAAGGGGAGAAAAAGAAAAAGAGAGAGAGAGAGAGAGATGCTGAGAGCTACTACTCGCTGATCACCGCGATCCACAGGAGCTTTGATCTTCGTGACGACTCGCTCGGTATTCCCCCCGGTTTTTCTTACGCGCGCACGCGCGATCGTCGCGACGACGACGGTTGCGAGGAAGACATTTGCATTTCTCACCGAAACAAAAGCAATTTTCCGGCAAATTTTCCATCGCCAAAGCGGAAATGGCGCCTGGCCTTGCCGAAAAAATACGTATTCAGTCACACGAAACCAGGGGGGGATGCAGGTGGATTTGCGTTGGAAATCCCGGTAGCTGAAGTGAAACGGTGACCTAATGTTTGTACAAATTGTATCATTAATCTTTTCTAACGGACGCGCGCCGGGTGCAGGCCGGGCCACCGGCAGCGCCGGTTAATCTTGGGCGAATCACAATTGATGATCATCTGGTATACGCTTTCGGGAGGAGGGTGGAGCTGCTGATGTAAGGGTGGCTTGGTATATGTTGTTTTGAGAAATAGCTCCATCGAATGACTTCAATGCTATAAAGAGTGTCACATCGAAAATACAAAAAAATACAGTTCACTTGGGATTTGTTTTCAATACTAATATGGTATACAGTGATAATTGTGTAAGAATCTAAGAAGAATGTAAGAAGATCTACCAAATGATATATAAAGCTATTGTGTTGCAACTCATTGTTTTCCAGTTAAATCTACGCAAAGTCGATAGTTATACATTTCCAAAGAAATTCCAGCGATTACCTGAATCTGCCTTCCAATAGGAAGTAAGATCTCGTCATTTCAGCATCAAATTCCTACGAGAATGGTCTCCCATCATTCCTAAAGACCAAGGAAGTAACAGAGAAAGTAAAATGGATGTTCCTTACCAAACAACCAACTGGAGTTATGATGTTTGGAGTAGTTTTAATGTTTGGAGCAGTCCAATTGATTGAAACCACCACCAATATGTATAAAATCCAATTTGTTAAAATGAAAGCCAAAGTCTGTCCTCATATTTTAAAGAAACACGTGCAATGAACTAAACAAAATGTTGACAAGTCTGAGAATATTTCAGCAAATTCCATGCATAAAACATGAAATATTAGGAAGCACATTTTTGAACTACAAGTAGTACATCTTATGGGGTTTATCAATGCTAAGTAAGTAGAATTGAGACAACTTCCATAACCAATCCATGATCCTTTAAGTCAAAAACCTATTTTACAAGAAATCATTCTCCATATCGGATTTTCACGACTAGACATCGAAGACTAAATGAAAAAGACATTGAACATTTCAAGTGATTTTATTTTTTGTCGTTCAAATCACTGTATAGAGCAAAATAAATGTGTTTTCTTTTGAAGTAAACTCGAAAAAATGGCTCAGAACTCCGATAAAGAATTAGAAAGCTTCTCTGTACGATCACAGTTTATAATGTTCCACATGTATCCATTATAGTTTCTAGTGCACAAATTTCTCTATTATTTAATCTAATTGATCCATCTAGATTCTTCGGAAACAGTAGAGCCCAACGCTGCTGAGCTGCAAATTGTAAGGTTATGTTGGCAAGTTATCACTTCCTGGGTTTTCCCTCTAACTTCCTCAACGAAATGTGCTCCGCGTCTTCGTCGTAACGCAGCCCTCGCGGCGCCGTTTTTAGCATAACAGTTCCCCTTACTTCCTCTGTCACACATCTGCATCCCGTCCCGTCGCCACTACTAGCGATTGATCGAGCGAGCGAGCGAAAGAAAGATGGCAGACGCTTACAAAGATCGTTTAACGTAATGCAAACTAGCTCACAGCACCGCCAGCCAGCCAGCCGATGGTGGGCTGGGTAGCGCCTAAATTACTAGACCCTCCGTCCACCGTTGTCGTTGGCCTACCTGTTGGCCGGAGGCGCTTTGTTGTAGCTGTACACCCACCGCCCCGAGGCGCCTGCGTGAGCAACACGACACTCTTCTCGTATTATATCATAATCTAATCTCCGGCTTCCCCTCGCTCGCTCGATCGGCTCACCTCCCGAAATGATCTCGTCCCTCTCTCTCTCTCTCTCTCTCGAAAACTCCGATCGAACACCAACCGCGTGCCTGACGTGCCTGACGGAACGGAAAAATGGAGCAGTTTTACCGAGTCATCAATCATGCGTAATAAAACAATAATTAATGACGCAACGAGCGCGGGCCGTGGTGGACACTGATCACGATTTTCCGGCGACTCGATCGCCGACGCGACAAGTTCCTGCTGCTGCTGTTGCTGCTGCTGTTGCTGCGACTTCGATCGAGGTGCCTCCGGAAGGTGTATAGCACGCAGTACGAAGCACCATCGATATCGTACACATGCCGCTGCTGCTGCTGCTGCTGCTGCTGCAACACATCCGGTTTGTGGTGTGGAATCGAATCGAATCACGCTGGCCCCTTTTCGGAGGGGTCGCCGCGAGCCAAATGGTCGCCAAAGGATTCGAAACACTCTCAACATCCCTTTCAGCCACCTTCAGCGTTACCGCCGGCCATTACCATACATTCACGATTCACTTCGCAGACCGAGGGGAATAGAGATTTCCAAGATGATAAACCGTTTTTTACTTCGGTTCCTCGTTCGATGCAAATCGCTCCAGCTATCTGCACAACATACCCTCCTGCGTCTGCCGTCTGGAGATCCACGAGATGGCGATCGCGACCGAGATGTCGCACAAGCTTCTACACAAGCGGTCCGTACACTACGCGACAGGAAAACAAGGCGGTACAGACAACAGAACTGCAACGTCAGCCTCCAAGTCCGCCACATACATGGGACCAGAAGGCGATCGCCAACACGATGCCGGTACACGCGCGATGCTCGTGGAAGAAAGTTCCAATAAAAGAAGGGCCGTACTTGTTACGGTATTGTGTTCCTACCCCCACGACCACGACCACGACGACGACGGCGACGACGACGCTCGGGGTGTTCGGATTACACTGATTTATGTTGCTCGACACGCCGCTCTCGGTGAGCGGGTATATGTTTGGTGTTTAAATTTACTGCCCGGCTTGCACGAGCACGAGCCCCAGTTTGTTCCTTTCGGCTACATACAGGTGGTGGTGGCGATGATAGGTTTATGGTGCGAGCTTTTGCCCAGACACTTTGTCATCAATCAATGGAACGGCACACATTTACCTAATGTGCGACCTAAGATAGGTAGGTCCTGGCCAAATGACTTCGAAATGACCCGACCATGGTGGTGTTGGTCGGTTTTTTAGCTTGTGTTTTCTTTTTAAGTTTAATTTTCTGTTGATCTCTCTATTGGGCTCTTGTTTAAAGGGGAAATGGCGTTCCACGAGGAAAGTTAAATAAAATGTTAATTTGGATCACTTCAGAGTTCCATATAAAAAACATAAATATTGCCCTAAAGAGGCGAAAGAACGAGCCTGCATTTAAAACCTGTATAATTTGTATAAACATATAAAAATAATTAACTATGGTCATCAAACTTTGGTGTGTAATCGGACATATTACATCTTTCAAGATGTGCAAATAAACAAATTGTACACATATTTTAGTTTTTTTTTTCTACAAAAAACCTCAAAACAAATGTCAATTTCAATGCTGTGTAATGCAAAACGTTGTCTTCTTCAAGAGTTCTCTAGTCATTGGAATAAAGATCGGTCATTGGAATAAAAAACAGCTGAAGCCAAATCCTGTAGATCCGATATCAAGAATATTTGCAAAAACCGTCTTTTTCCTTGTATTAGAATGACCTTTAAGGAATCTGAGAATGATTTTTAATGATGAAATTTCAACTATTTTGCTTGTTCAATATGGGACCTAAAGATCACATGACAGGCCATGAATGGTGAAGACTTAATACCACAAAGTTGTTTTTTGCATTTCGAAATCAATCGAAGAAAGTAATCGACAAAGCCATTCAACAAGACGGTTCGTGTCATGTAAGTGTTTTTATTTAAAAAGCATTTCATGGCAGTTGAGAAATGTCTACCCACGAATTTCTTCTTCTAGAAGCAGTCAATTATAAGAGTAATTATCAGCAGCCATATTGAAAAGATTTTGGAACATTTAGAGCATTTATTAATTATTATAAAGATTTTCAAAATATTTGTCTTCCCTTAGATGCGCTCTAGATGATTGATCACCGGCTGCAAGAGGTCCACTCTCTGGAAACTGTTCATTGTCAGCAACGAATTTACTGCAAAAAGCGTGCGTGCATGCCCTAGCCAGCGCTCATTCGTGCCGATCGTGATAGCTCAACATTGTCCATCTCCTGACAGATGATCTTTTTTCCCCGATCTTGTACTGGTGATGAGTCTTTCGCACTTCTCTGTGCGTGAAATTAAAGGAAGGGGTTTACGAAAAGACGTACCTCGAGGGGGCATTGTGAGAAACGGTAATTAGGTGTTGAAGTGCTTCATTAAAAAGACATTAGTTAAGGAAGGAAGGAAGGAAGGATGGGGGTAAGGATCGCGCCATCAAGACAACCGACGAGTGACTGTTCAACGATTAGTGCTTTTGCGTGACAGCTTATGTTGAGGGTGCCCGGGCGCTTTGCATTTCTAAACCAGCATTTTACTGGATGTCTGAGGAACCGCGCTGATCCTCAGTTAAGACCAACTGCAGACCGTGGCTCTAGATAAAGCAGCGATCACGTTTACATGTTGTAATCTCCTTTTCCCATCGATCACCACCTTTGACCCTTCCTTTCGGTTCCATCTGGGACCATGCGGTACCTCAACAATTTGCGCAAAAAACCTCTACATACCATTAGAGAGATCACCAATCGACTCGCAATCGTATGTGGTTGGAATATCGTGTAAAAGGCATTATACGATCCGCAGGTCCGCAGATATGACAGCCACGACATCCATAACTGATCACACACACACACACACACACACACACACACGTACACACGTACGTACATTTCGCACACAATCTACTTCCCATCAATTTGCATGACTCAGGAAGAAACCGATTGCTGCCCATCGTCATAATCATGATGTATTTCAATTGGCATAATCATCCAGATCAGCATCTTCACCTTTTGCCAGATTCCTTTCTCCTTGACCATTCCACGAGCTTTCAGCGGCTTAAATGCGTTATAATAATCATGCTGATTAGCCAGCCAGCCCGCCAGCCCGCCAGCCCGCCAGGCCCACTCTTACCACCACATATGCCACCCATGGCGGCGCGATATCAGCGATAGGAAAAACCGCCCAGTACCAAACCATGTGGTGGTCATGTGGTTAATGCTTTCCAAGCGCAATGTGCTGCCCGTTTGGCAAGCCCGGAACTCACGCCTGGTGGTATCGATGATGCCAACAATGAAGCAAAATGTTTATGCTTAGCCCATTGCGCCCCAAACCATTGATCCTCGCCGTGATCCTTTGTGCTTTCTCATTACTTTGCAAAAAAAAACCAGCATGTTCTCCATTTCTTGATCTACAATTACTCTTCATTCATCGCGAAAAGGCTATGGACGGTCATATTCATTACGACAATGCTGTGGTAGTGCCTGGGGGCCAGCTGTTCTGCTTAACCCTGATTAACCATCATTATTCACTCAGCCCGAGGTTAACTCCTTTACACCGTCGTGGACGGCTACTCGGATTGATCTTACTTGATCTTGCTGTTATACTAATCCTAGGTCTTTAGTTCACCGATCGTTATTGGAAGTTTCATACCAAACCACATAGCCATTCCATTCTACGAACCATTTAACATTTATCACATTAATTTTTTACTTTTTAAATAAAATAAATCGACATCGACTTACTTAAAAAATTGCTGTAAACAAATTTTGCACAATAGTTAAGGACAGTTTTACCAACCTAGGAAAAACAACTTAACTTGATCCGACAGCTCAGTCAGATTCAAATCGACTATTCCCGGTACTTTTTTGACAGAATGTAAATCTTAAAACGGCTACCGACAATCGAAAAATAGAATGTCAACAAAAACTCGACTGTTATATAGAGAATTACAACGATTTGCCGGCGATTTCTAATTAAAAAACCGCGATGGCCTACGAAAGGAATCAAAACAAGGCGTGGTTTGACCAATTTTAGATCAACCTAATAACCTTCTAGCACTCTATTTGAGCTTAATATCATATGATAAAGGTCTAAACTTGTTAAAATCACTACAGTTCACCAGATAGAACCATCTTGGGATCATACAGACGCTTAAAGAGTCCATTAGCTATGCACAGAGGTTTCTATCTAAGAAAAACCTGACAAATATACCAAAAAGAAAACCGAAACTCTTCTTTCTGGGGTGAAACGATAACAGAAGAAGCACTGATTGCTAAAACAACTTGGATTTTGGATGAGATCTGCAAAAATATGCAGATTTATATTTAAAATCCTTAATGAGTATCCTCATTATGAAACACCTCATTTTAGGTGTTATGGCTCTTTCATCCACAATTTTTAATATATTTTTGAAATTCAAATTACATAGATCTTGTAGAGATAAAAGGAGAATATACAGTAATTTTGATTATTTTTTATTTTTTTTATATAAAATAGAGTGAGGCTATCATTATGCAACGGAGTGTATTAGAGATGTTGCAGCAGAAAGCTACGATGGGCACCACAAAATGTACATTTTTGCAGACACACCTTTTGAAACTTGAAACGATAGATGTAGCTTTTAACAAATCCTTCCCAAACTACGACCAAATTTTATTTAATCGTTGTAATTTTTAATGGAAATTACAAAACAAAACCGATTATGTTTCAAAAACCCAATTCTTCAAAAATGAGCCTTGTTGTCCGGAATTAAGCCTAGCCCCCCTTAAGGGCCTGTAACCAACCATCTAAGCTGCAGAAAAACGACCAACCATTTAGTAATTCCTGACTATCACCATACCACGCGACATATCTCCGGACATCCTCCGAAACCAAGGCACTACCGAGTGCTTCCGTTTATGCATTCCAAGCCGTATCGTACCTTCCGCGTTGCCTGAACCACTGCTTCGGCCCAAGCGGTACGTCCGTCGATCCGAATCCGGATTCTGTCCGGATACTACAGCTAGATCCCTCCCCAACCATAAACGAGCCTCACATGACGAGCACGACGAGTTCCTCCTCCGCCGTGTTTCGCAAGATTCGCTCGCTAATGGTTTCACCGGGCGCGCGCGCTGGTCACGCAGCCGCGTGCCGTGCCGTGCCGTGTGCGCGCGGCTGCGGAACTGGAAATTGACCCAATCGACGCGCCAACTGCACATCTGGTCGAAGAAATGAAGAGAGTTAAGGAGAAAAAAACGAAACACAAGCAAATGATCACGGGTCCCGGGAAGACACTCCGGAGACACCGGAGAGGTTTGATAAGGCTAGGTACAATAATAATAAAAAAGAAGCCCGCTAAAAGTGGTCACACACTCACGCAGCCTCAGTCTTCCCCCGGAACAGCGAACAGACAGGACAGGACAAGAAAAACCCATTCGCTTTCTTCGCTTTCGTCGAGATGATCTGCGAGATCGAGTCGCGAGAGCGGAGCTGATACGACGCTACGGCGGAACCCAAAACCAGATCTGCCAGATAGATCCAGCACGGATGGGAGGGGGGGACCTGATCAGACGTGACCATACCTTGCGGTACGGTGCGGCATATTTCACTTCCTTATCATCAACATGTCACTAACGGGTGCGAGCAACATCGTTGCGATCCAGCATTGTGGCTGGTACGAGCAGAAGGGGGAGGGGGGATCTGTGAGAAATTGCATCCGATCGATTAAAGGATCTGCATATTACCTCCCCCTCCCCTTCTGCTTCTGCTTGCTACTCCACGCCACGTCAGTGATCGACGTAACATAGTTATTCGCATCCGCAACGGCCAAACGACGTACCGTAATTAACCTTTTTTTCCTCCGCTGCTGGCGCTGCTGGAACCACACCGGAACCAAAGGCCGAAACCGACACAGAGGAATGACAGGAAAGGGGCACGAAGGTTTCTGTGGCCAAAACAGTAGCCAGTCGGGATAGTTGAGATGGTGGTGGAAGCGACTTAAGTAAACAACAGCCTGCCACGAAAACACTATTATCCCAGGCCCAGGCCATTTCAGTGCCATTTTTTGAAAGTCTGCAAAACAACCTCACAAATCGGGGCCGGCGCAAGCACGCTGCGCTGCCCAGATGTCGAGCGATCAACCGAATTGACCACCACCACCACCACCACCACCGCCACCCGAAACCGGCTCCATAACTCGGCGGAAAATGATTTTATAATTTCTCCCGAAAAACCGGCTTCGTTCCCGGAGCTGTTGTTGGTTGGACGCTTAATCGCTAGAGAGCCAAAACAAAACGCCTCAAATCCAACGTCACACACACACACACACCGGGGGGACACTTCTCCAGGGCCAGAGACTCCTGCATGATCCTGACCGAGGCGCACCAAGGGGCACGGCCAGTCCGGTGCTCTGGTCTGCTCCACATCGTTACATAACTTCCTGTCGCTGTCAACCGCCGCGAACCCGCTGTTGTTGGCGCATGGCGTTTCATTGATCGTTGTCAAGCCTCCAATCAAAGCCATTACCCTCGGCGTCACTTCCGCGGACGACGCGCGTACACACTCATGGCACGCTGGCATGCCTTTCTTTCGCATGAATTTTAATGATCCTTATTACCGAAACGAAAGGCCTCCGCCGAAATCGATTACGGGGTGGTGGCCGGGTGGTGACCGGGTGGTTGGTGGCTGCGGGTACACTCTCACTTTCGGGCTCGGTGTAGCTTTACCAGGGGGTTGGAGGCAGGGTGTGCCGTTTCAGATTTTGGCGACGATCTGTTTTGTTTCGCCGGCCGCTTTCCGCGATCTCATTACGCGGCACCCTTAGCCTCGCGGGCACTATGGTGCGACTGCTGCGGAAATTGCGGAAGCTGTGGGTCCATTGGGATAGGCGCTTGAACCGTATTGTTACGTCGTAGCAATCGGGAAGAAGTTAATTAAGCTAACGCCTACTTAGGCTGTTTGCCTTTGTGTGTTTTTATACCGTCTATATTGTTGGTTCTACACTTCAAAGACTTCACAAGACAATCCTATCATTCCAAAGTCAGGAGTTAATCTGTCTTAATCATACTCAAGCTTCTGGTTTTGTGATTTAAAAACTTGTAGGTGAAGGCAGTGCATTGAATGAGAATATTAAATGGAGTGTATCCACTTCTCCAGACTATAATAAAGCGGTGAAAAATGTACCACAGCCCTATAAACAAATCTAGTGATAGAGCTTTCTGTCACTTTTCACTACTGTTCTTTAATCGGGTTTGCTGCCGTTTTCTTTGCTAGTTGGTACGATAATAAAATGGCAGAAAATCGGAATAAACATCAACCATTTGGTACGTCCATTGTATATTGACGTCCAAAAATGATAGAGCAGCTGCTTCAATTCCATACTATGGGAATTAATTGCTAATTAAAAGATTGCTACAGAGCGAACATTCAATTCTAAAAACAAATTATTTGACCAAATTAAATGCCCTAAATTTCATAGTGGTGATGCTAAAAAATAGAAATTCCCACTGTATATCGGTTCAGATTCTTGTAATCTGGTCAAGGGATAAGGGATATAAGGCTTGATGACATCGACGCAGGTGTCCAAGTGTATATAGATACCGCCATTATCCCATCAGATGCTGCCGTGAATACAATTCTTTCTCATTACTTTTTAGAATATTATTTCAATCATGGAGAATTTCCAGAAGAATGGAGACTCAAAAAAGTATGACAAAACCTTTGTAGAACCAGAGATCGCACAATGTCTTCCCAACAGGACCTTATCCAATAATGAGGAAAATGTTTTGTCTAGCATTGGTAAGCACGGAATATCGCCCAAACAATAAAAATCCGTTAATTCTTAGCTAGAAAGAGGATTTACATTGGCAGTAATAGAGTGGCAGTTTAGACTGCTGGATACATGATAACATGAAATAGATATCAGTTCTCCAACCAATGAATATCCTGCTAGATTCTGATAGCCAACAATGTCCATGTCTTTATCTATTTGGAAAGCAAAGATGATAAACACAGGAATAGACATAACATGTATTTTTAGAAGCATTCATTGGTCTTAATTTATTTTAAAATTTAGAACGAATTTAAATTTAATCGAATGTTCGTAAAGGCGGAATGGGAAAAATAAAACAGTTCACAACCAAGCTGATTATCGATGAATGACAAACGACTTTAGTGCACGCCTTAAATACCCGCCGGGGCTCGCTCCAAGAACAATGAAGGCGAGCTTTTCATCCTTTGATTACTAATATTATCCAATTAGATGCCGCCGCTTGCACAACATAGCAAACAAGCAAAAGAAAGCAAATGCCCCTTTAAATCCAACTCCCCATATTAACGCCGAGCCGAGGAACAATGAGAAACCCGCGGTGACACGATCCCCGCCGTGGTCCGAGCGAGAAAAAGAAAGTCCCTCGAAGCGACGCACAATGAACTCTCGAAATAGCAGCCCAAGAGCCAAAAATTGATGCTCGACTCGACCTGCGGACCAGCAGCAGCGGTGCGTGCCCTGTGTCCAGCGACGTGGTGTGGTTTACCTCAGGATTCCAGTCACCAGTTGGAGTCGTTGGATATCCGGATACCGCCTACCGCCAGGTGCACAGCCAGGATCGGAAAAAGGGCTTAACGATCATGATCCTATCCCATTCCCCAACGCCTGTCCATGCCAATGCCATGTCAAACATCAATCAGCAAAATCTCGTACCAACTGAACCAACCCCGTAGGGCAAAAAGGAGTCCTCACCATACCGGGAAGTGCAGCAGATATGGTTGCCACTCAGTCAGTACCGTGCGTACGTCCGTACGTGCGTACGTGCGTGCGTAGAGGAGCACGGACCTTCCTTTTTGGTTCGTCGCTCTACATGATTGTGTAATCACGAGACGACGACGACGCCGTCCCTTACGGCGGTCTCACTGTCCCGCCCAGACCCGTCGCCGTCATCACCGGCGTAATACACCGCCAACGGGAACTCGCCGGACTCGCCATTACCAAGGGTTCCAAGGGGTTAAATTGATACAGCCCCGAGATCACTCGATAACAACCATTTTGGAACCAGTTCGAATCCGGAGAGGGGCCCTGGATTGGCCTTCGCGGCATGATCGGTGTGAACGAAGGTGAAAGAGAGCTAAATCCAAACCATACCCTCATCGCGATCGGACCTTCCTCGATCACTTTCCCGCGAGCCTTTCTGGGCAAGCCACAGGCCAGGCCAGGCCAGGCCTCCCCCCGGAGTCATTCGATCTCCATCACGTCACGTCGTTCCTCGTACGTAGCCGCTAGTGCGCGTTCCCAAACTGGATCAACTGTCTGGTCAGTTCAGTGCGGGAATGTCTCCGAGAGATGTCGACACTCTGCTGAGACGTCGCACCGGAAGCACCGCGAACTCTCGTGGCCGGGGGATAGAAGAAAATGGGACGAACGCTATGACGTAACAACCCAAACCACAGACCCGGAGATCGTACGCCACATTTGAACACTTGACAATTTTATAATTTGACATACTGGAAACGACATTAGCTGGGGACAATACAGTGCAATAATCAGTGCGTCAGTTTATTATGTCAGGTGTTTACTACGCTACAAATACTTGAGATTGCTAACCATTCGGGCAGATAAATGATCGATAAAGTGTCGGAATTGGTGGTGATTTCTGGTATAATTGCCCTCCAATTCCAGTACCACCAACGCACGCAGGTGCCCGCGATAAACATTGTTGCAGCAGCAGCAGCAACAGCACACCAACACCAGCGCAGCGCCTACTTTGCTTTATTTGCTTACCGTAAACGCTCAATAATCTTGGAAATTGGAAAATTACACTCATTTCCAGCGTGCTCCAGCTGCTCCATAGTCGCCGCGGATTTCCATAGTTATGGCAGCAGCATGGCTACGGCTGCGGCCCACGTCGGCCATTTATCTGTTTGGTTTCGCTTGTTTTTTCCGCGCAGACAGGAAGCCGTCGTCAGCGTCGGTGCCCTCCGTCTGCGTAGCAGAAACGGAAAGTGCAATACGGGGAAGTAAAGAATGTTAAAAGAGAGGCCAAAAGCCCACCCGCAAACGGAAAATGGCTGGATCTAAAATCGAAATGAAGTAAACATACCCCGGCTCGTCGGGATTCGGATTTGGAGCGCAAGCGTGTACGGCAACAAGCACGGGAAGCGCGCTTGTAGCCCTTATGTGGCGCTGGGCTGTAAATTATTGGTTCAACTAGAGACAGAGAGCCGGGCCAATGGGAAATGTAGGTGCAGAGCATGGCAATTACCTACGTGTTTGAACTGCCGCCACACGCGGAAGCGGCCCAGATTTACTTCGAGGCGATGCTCCGAGGTGAGGTGTGTTCGAGATTCGGTAGCCTGACTTCGTTACTTCGAAACCTAATAACTATTCGTGTCTGTTCTCCTTCCTTTGTGTTATGGCATCTGTTCACCTATCTTACGATCGAATGGGAGGAATAGTCTATTCTTGGTGGATGGTAGGATACCAAACACAGCCACTTCCTTGTGTAGGTTCGACATCAAACACAAAAAGATGGTCTTTGAGGTAATCTAACAACCTTCTATTATGGTTGTGGTACTGTTGTCTTGTAAGTTACCTTTTGCTGCAATATCATTAGTTACGAATGCTGCAGCAGCAAACGAGCACACGTTCCTCTTTCTTATACCGAAGTGGCTTGTTAAATGAATCCTTCTGGAAATGTTGCACCGGAAACCACAATACCCATAAGCGTCTCGTCTCGAATAGCAGGAAGTACATTTAAGCACTCCTCTCACACATATTCAACGTTTCCTTTTTTTGATCCATTTTAGTCCATCCAGCTGACAGCTGGTTTCGGACGACTGATTACGCGACGCAGTAATTACAGATACCAGCCAACCGGTGCTACTCGCTATCTGCCTGAAAGTTTACATTCCCGCTCGTAGTACTCCTCCGGTGCACTTGTTTCACATCCAGTATCCAACGCCAACTACATACCACTTCTTCCACTTAGCGTCCCCGTGGACGGTAACCGGTGTTGTTGGGTTGCGTTTGATCGAAACGGTCGCGCGGACGAGCGGTGCGAAAGTGCAAATTGATATGGATCGTGGAAATTTCAATATCCTTTTAAGGGTCCCTGGCAAAACCCAACCCTGGAACCTAAACTGTCGGTGTCTGTGACAGGAAATACGCCGAGTGGGCCCAAAGCCGCCTGCGACTTGCTGAACTGGTTTCGATTTCGATTGGACGCGTACCGTAGGTCGGATTTGCGTGCCTGATTTGTCTTGTCTGCGTCGTCCGGCAGTTCGCTTTCTTCGCGCAGACGGGAAGCCGAACGAGACATTATCAAAACACCATTTCCGAACCCGGCTGCCCGACTCGACTTGGCAATTACTTGTCATTAGAAGCGGCGAGTACGCCGCGTTGGTCGAACACGCCGACCAGCCCGAGCCCGACCGATCGACCGCTCGACCAGCAGTAGTAGGTTGTTGGTTTGCTGCACTTGCAGCAGGAAGGAAGCGTCTTATCTGTAAGTGATGCCGTCGCCGAAGGGCTGCCGCCGCTCTGTACAACAGACCATAGTTTATGAATCATTTTTCCTGCTTACGATCACTGGTCCAGCTGGCCACTACTCGGCTGCAAATCCTATTTCGGACGGACGAACGGACGTACGGAACGGGCTAGTTGGTGCAGCCATGCGAGAGATGAAGATTTTAAAGGTTCCATTTGGCCAGACACGGGGACCTTCCCGTTTAATGCTACGATGCGGCCCTGAGGCGATCTAAGGCGAAGGTCTTTTTTGTTGCTTTTGGTGTATCCCACGAGCACCGAACGAGTCGGTGGCCACTTGGCGAAAGAAAGTCTAATGTAGAAAGCCAACCTGGCTTATCACACAACTTCTTCGGGATGCAATGTCCGTGTGTATCCGCAGCCACGACATAGCCCTAGTTCGTGGTTATCGTGCAGTGCAATGCGCGAAGCGAACAGCTCAAGCTTCCTACGCAAACACCCAGCTCATTCATACTTTTCTACTAGCCACCAAAGCAGACGGGGAGATAGGAACAGCCAAGCCGCAAACCTGTCAAACACCCCAAGCACCTCCTTCTTGCAGTACCAGCGGCGGCGACGGCGACTACGATCGATGGAATAGAAATTTATGTTTATTTCCAGTCGGTTTAAGGTAATGTTGCGCGGTGTGATAAGGGAAATTTATCTACAGTTTCGTTCGGTCACTTGTAACAACAGTATTAAGCCCGTCGAGGTGGTAGGACCGTGGGGACCGAGTTGGAAGTATTCCTTGGTGTCAATGTTATTCATCATTTTGTCGGTATATTATGGGGCTTGTAAATGTTTGTGTTTATCGACTAATAAACCTCGCCAAGGTCATTACAATTTGCTACGTTTTTCTTCGAAACTTTGATCATCTTAAAGTAAACTTTAATATGAGCTGGTAGGAAATAGTGCCCAAGGTGTTTAATGAAATACAAGCATAGTTTGAATTTTGTTGTTGGTTTTTAGTCAAAGATTAATCGTAGATAATGTAATGTTAGTTAAATTAAACTTGAACTTGCTCATCATTTATTCGCTTCTTTAACTTATGCTCTGTTGGCTTAACGATGTAATTCTTCCATTTGTGTTAAATTTCTCGCTCCACATTACTAACGTATCATTAACTAACTACTTTCGCTCCTACATAATCGTGATTGTTCGTTTTACATTGAAATAAAAGTATGTTTTTCTTAAACACACCTGTCTACCAATTGATTCGTACCATACTAATCCGACATTTCCACATACGCTTTGACAAGATATCAATTTACAAATGCCCCGATAATTATCCCAAGGAGGAGGCGGAGGAGGCAGCAACATCTCCATGTTTATCCGGATATAGTGATGTCCGGTTAACTGATTCCCCCGGTGTTATGCCGCGGTGCCAGTGATTGATAGCCGTGATCGTGAGCAGAAAAGTACAGCGGAGAAGGCGATCGAGGGCATCTCATCAAAGGAATAAGGGTGGATGAAAACAGATTGAAACACATAAGATGAGCTGTCATAAGGCATAAAAAGACACGACATTGGAATGTTATCACGCGGCCACTCCGCGGGGACTATTCAATCCAGCTCCGGTCCGGGGCCAACTATACAGTGCCTTTGGGTATGTAACCGCGTTCATTAGCAATCAGTCGGTTATGAAAGGCCTCACCGGTACGTTCCACATAATTCATCACGAGACGAATCCAACCTCCACCTGGACTGGTCCAGAGCGTATCATCTTTGCCTGGATGGACCTAGTAAAATTCAATTTACCAAGCCTTACCGCCGTGTGATAATTAATGAAAAGGCCTTTGACTTGTTCGCTCACAAAGCGAGACTGCAGCAGCAACAGCAGCAGCACTCCAGTGGCCCACCGTAACAGCAGACGAGCGTATGTATGTGCGGCACAGCGGTACCGCCTGGCAGCGTCTAGGCCTTCATTTGCGAACTTAATTAGCTGCTAACTGTTTTAACGTACCGGACCCGAGGACCGTGATAGTGGATAGTGGTCGGCTAGACGGAAGAGGAGACCACGCATCAGCGCACCGTAGTGCAGTGCTGCATGCAACGGAGTGTTAGATAACCAAGACGAGACGAGACCACACACGCACACCGAGTCTTGTCGAGATCTCCTCCATAACCCTCGTGCGCTCGTAAATCAGTTCGCACTATCGCCAATTCATCAGATCTGGCCACCATGTTTGCGCGTGCATGTGTGTGTGTGTCACCAAGTATGGTGGCGACTAAAAGAGGGTGTGACAAGAGACCGATAAATTTGTGGACAGCCCACCGTGAGCTGCTAGTGCCGCTATTAATGAGTATTACTCATATAGGAAGAGCAATAAATTCAGGAGAAGCCACCCGTGCACCGATCGGAGGACGAATGCGGCGGTGACGACGAGGTGCGTAGGTCAAGCGTCCTCGCTTCATCGAGGGAGGGCGTTATGACTTTTCGACAAATTCATAAATTGGACAAGCCGTTAAGGTATCGTGTAACGGCCAGTATCATATCGCAAACCCCTTTTCGTCACCATCAACGGCATCTCATTTGTGAATCATCGTTCTCGCTATATTCGATATTTGGTTGAAGTAAATATTTATAAGAACAGACGCCAGCGAGCTTTATTCCATTTCTATTTTAGAGGAGCTCCAGCTATACCTACCGTGGATTGTAAACCGATTCCCGGCCACCAAGGTAAACATTGTTACGAAATATATCCCCCAAGAAAAGCCATTGTTAATGGCCCCTAAACGCCATTCCAACAATCGTCACCAGGCTGCCAACAGCCTTCTAAAAGCAAACACTCAGCGCAGCGGATACTACTTGGCAGCTTCGAAGGGCCACACATTCCCGGGGTCCACGTTCGCGGTCACGAAACGAAGCTTCTCGAGTCGAGCGCCCTCGACGATGCCGTCAATCAAAAAACACACCTCCGGCATCTCAAGTCATCAGTCACAATCGAATGTTACAATTTTCTATTGCTCTGTCGTGCACCCATTTTCTCATAGAGAGGACTTTCACCGAACTGTGCACCGACATCTACTACTTTGACGACGGAATCGTCTCATTGGAGCATTCCGTCCCTTTATGGCCATCGGGCATCTTGAAAAGGGTCAATCGAGAACGAACAACGAATCCGATTCGAACGGACCAAGCAGCTGCTACTGGTAGCACATTGGCGCATGTTTCGTTGCAAGCAATCGACGGCTGTTCGGAACTACTTCCGCGGCCCCTAGGGCCCCGTGGGACGCACCTGTAATGAAAGTCTCCATTTTCCCTCCAGACACTTTCGCCCAACGGCTCAGTAAATGAAATGTCGATTTGTTCCAGTTATTAATGGTGTACTAATCGGGAGAAAACGCCAAGACCAACCTGAGACCAACCTGGCCCCCTGCCCCGAGGTGTGGACATTCCAGCGTGTCACTATCGAGCGAGGTGCATGCGTGTGTGTGTGTGTGCGTCGTTGTCTTAGCTAATCGAAAACATAACCAACATTTCATACCTTATTCGTGTTGATTTTGTAACTTCAGCAGCCGCCAGCCAGCCAGCATCATGAATTGTGGGTTGTTCCCCCAGGGGGAGGGCCTCCGAATGTAATCGAAAGAGGTAGCCCCGCGTTGGCAACGGAAAGACGGAAAAACGGAGTCTGTCGTATTTTCCCATCTTCATCACGCAAACACACTGTTTGCTGCTCTTTTCCACCACGATGTGCGGCTGCGACGCTATTACTTCCTTCTACGATCGGAACTAAAGCCATGCCAGGCCATGCCAGGCCATGCCGGGCCAGACCAGGCCAGGGCAGGTGTCTTTTCCGCTTCACACGCAAACAACAATGCACCCAACAGCCACCGGAATCCCGGGCTGCAATGTAAGACCCGGCATTGGAACATAAATCTGTCCCATCGCATACACGCGCGCTCGCGCCTTATGTTTTCACTGCCGCAATGTTGAGTATGTTGTTGGTCTGTTTGTTGGTCTGTTTGAAGAAGTGAATACCTTGCTTTTGGTTGTGCAAAACGTGTCACAAATCATCTTGACACAACGGCTGAAAATGGTCAATATGAGTGTGAATTACTTAGAAGACATGTTTAACATACGGTCTACTATGTACGTCATGATATTTTTCTTCCGGAAAATGGTACAAGCGATCCCTCATTTCAAGGTTGTTGTTAATTGGGCAGAGATTTAACTATTGTTAAAGTAAGTTCTAGGAAATGCAAAGT